>NW_028227260.1:68429460-69029460 GCF_978045245.1 Mus caroli
CATGGAAGTATAAATTGGTAGCATCTTTCTTGAGGGCAATTTCCCAGTATTATTAAAAGCCTCTCCTTTTGACCTAGATCATTTTGAGAACTAATCAAAAGGAAATTGTCAGAAAATATAGAAAAAGATTTACTACAAGGACATTACAGTGGCATATTTATAGTAGTGAGAAATTGAAAGCAATCTAAATGTCCCACAACAGAATTGGATAAATAAATTATACTGCATTCAGAAGCAAGAATGTAGGCATTAAGAGCATCATAGCATCATATTGGGACTGGCAGGATGGCTCAGGGGATAAGGGCACCTGCCACCAAAGCTGACAACAGGAGTTCAACCCCCAAGACTCACACAGTAGAAGGAGATAATAGACGTCTGCAAGTGTGCTGAGGACCCACATACACATGCATGTACAAGCACACAAAGCAAGTAAGAATTTAATAACGTTTTAAGGACCCTCCTATTGAAAGCCATTTAAGGATATGGGGGGGGGATGCTTATAATGTGATCTTTTTAAAAAGCAAGTAATAATAGAACAGTACTTTTTAAACATAGGAGTTTATCATGTAGAGAAAAAATCTGGAAGGAATATACTCTGGACTGAAGAGTCTCTGCAGGGAGGCTATCCTGTTCCCATGCAGGCTTCGGTGGAAGCTGTGGTTGTAATCACCGGGGAAGATGATCCTGTGAGGATTTTTTTCTGTATGGCAGGACCTGTGGGAAAAGGTCAAGTGGCTCCAAAATGTCATTATCAACAAAAATCAAGAGATGCCTGATGCCAGGGCTGATACTATGTTTTATTGGCACTTATATAGAGATTAATAGTACCTAGTATTTTCACTTAATGCTTTTGACATCCTTAAGAAATATAGTTTGGGCAAGTATTAATCATGACATGGTTGTTATCTAGGAGGAAATATGTTAAGGAAGATTAGGTAACTACGATCACAAAACTAGAAACTGGGTGGATGAGTTAAAACTTCAAACCTGAAAATATGTGTACCTTCAAAACCTAAGTATGCACACAACAGACACCTTATCTCCAGTTAGTAAGGTAAGAAGAAAGAAGGTGTGGTAATGTGTCAAAAGCAAACAGGAATTAAACCAGTAGGTAAGTGAGTGAAAATCACTTCTGAAATTGGGTCCCTTTGAGACTAGTATTCCATAATAGGTGTATACCACACTGTTCACAATAGTCATGGTTATAGGAAATGAGCAGACTACAAATACCTCATGGTCTTCCAGATCCTCTCTTGGTTTGTGCCTTGAGCCTGAGGCAGACACAGTGTCGAAGAGGTTGGCAAGCCACGTCAGATCTTAAGGGTTCCCAAGGTAGGAGAAGTTGTTTCTCTTGTATTCAGGAGAAAGCCATAAAATGAGAATTTGTCATCTTTGGTCACACCGGCTGTAGAATTCCTAGGGCAGAGGCTGGGCATGGTAGTTTGTCATTTCATCTTTCTAAAGGCTGACAGGATCTCAAGGTTGTGCTCAGCCTGGGCTACCTAATGAAGGTCAGGCTCCACTGGGATACATAACAAGATCATGTCTTCAAACGAAGGGAATGCTCCTTGTCCCCTTTGCTGCCACGCCAGCAGGCTGTGCTCTATTCATCAAACTCTGTTTCCTCCCTCCAAGATGGGCCTAAGGCCTCTTTTCCAGTCAGCTCATCCTTCTCCCACAATCCTCAGACTCAACTTGTGTATTGATAGTCCCAGAACCTCTTGTCTAGCAATTGTCTGCTTCCTCCTCTAATCACATGCTCCTTTCCCACTTCAAAAGCCAGGAATTCCTTTCTCATCCTCAGCCACCTATATCCCCTGTCCTAACTAAGCACCTTTCAGCCTGCCTTTTATCTACTCTCCATAACCTTTAACCTGCCTGTGTTTGCTCCCTTACTCCTCTCCTCATTCACTCAGCCCTTATACAGTCAGTATGTCTTCATCTCTTTATGCCTTCGTCCACAGCCAAGATCCTTTCTCAAGCCCATTCTCAACCTGGTCCCCCTTTCTGCTAAACAGAACACCCTCGTGTACCCCTTTCCTTTCCAGGCCCCACTCCCCAGCCCTTGTGCAGCAGTCACACCAAGGCCTGCTAATACATTTACTACCGTTCTCTGGGCTGTGTTCCATGGACAGGCAGGCCCTCTTTGGTAACCAGGCAACCTTCCTCCATTTGAACTAGCATCTCTAGCCTGCACCATTTCAACCACATAGGAACATGACCCCAGCCAGGATCCTTTCATCTGCCAGGGACTCTTAAGGTGTATGTGCTGGCTAATTTTATGGCAGCTTGACACAATGTATAGTCATCTGAGAGGAGAAAACTTTGATTTAAAAAAATGTTTCCATAAGATCAGGCTGTATGCAAGGCTGTAAGAACATTTTCCTAGTGATTGATCAGGGAGGGCCCAGCCCATTGTGGGTGGTGCCATCCCTGGGCCGGTGGTCCGCTGTTATAAGAAAACATGTTGAGCAACTCAGGAGTGTAGGCCCTGCACCTCACCTGGGCAGCAGAGAAGTGCTGACCCTGGTCTCCCTCTCTGCCTTGCCACCTGTGGTAGTGAGAAGAGCTGGCCCTGCCCCCTACCTCCCACTGGCCATAGCATACAGGAGAGCAGGCCCCTACACCTTGCCTCTATGTGGAGCTGCCCTGATGGTGAAGGCTGGAATGAGTCAGCCCTAAGGGTATATGAGAGTGAGGGTGTGAGAGTAGGGAGAGCTGGCCCAGCCCCTCACAGGCTGCATCACTTGGGAGAGTGGCCCTGTGCCTCGACTGGGCAGCACAGTGAAGCTGGCTCTGGAGGTGTGGGTACAAGTGAACTACCTTAATGGCATGAGGGCAGGAGAGCTGACCCTGCCTCCTGCCAATGGAGGCATTTGGGTGACCTAACCCAAGCAGTGCTGGAGAGCTCGCCCTGGTGGTGTGGGTAAGGGAGAGCGAGCAGGCTGACCAGCTCAGCTACCACCCAGGCCCAGGATTCTTTGGCCCACACTAAAATCTTTATCATCTGTGAAGGGCTGGGACTCGTAAAAGATGCAGATCCATCCAATGCTGCAGCATCTCCATAACACAGGGAAGTAACAAGATAACAGGGAGGAGTACCAGTGAGGATCCAAGATCCATGATGTCACAGAAGCCAGAGATCTTGAACCAGAATAAAGGATTCATTGCAATGCACATTTGCAAGGGAAGATGTGTGGACAGAAGGGTCCTGTGGGACAGACACACTGTGACACACTACCGCTTCCATAATGAATTGTTTTCTAAGCTTTATTTTTGTTGTTGTTTGGTTTGTGTGTGTGTTTTTTATGGGGGGGTTTGCAAGGGCAAAGGGTAGATATGAGGGGACAGGAGATGAGCGGAACTGGGGAGCATGATGTGAAACTCACAAAGAATCAGTGAAAAGTTAAAACAAATAAAAAAACCCTAAAACAATGAAACAAAAATAAATAAATAAATAAATAAATAAATAAATAAATAAATAAATAAATAGAAAAAAAAGATGGAAGGAAGGAAGGAAGGAAGGAAGGAAGGAAGGAAGGAAGGAAGGAAGGAAGCAGGAAGCAAGCAAGCAAGCAAGCAAGCAAGCAAGCAAGCAAGCAGGCTCTGCAAGCCTTAGAGAGCAAGCCAGTATGCAGAACTCTTTTCTGGCTTCTGTATCAGCTCCTGCCTCCAGGTTCCTGCCCATATTGCATTCCCTGTCTTGGCTTCTTTCAAAACCTTTCCTCCCAACTTGTTTTGGCCATGATGTTTCATCACAGCAATGCTAACCCTAATTAAGACAGTATATTCCTGTTTCCAATTAAGCTTCCTAATCCCGACTTCCCTTTCCTATCCTGGGTGTCTCTGACTCCTTTCTCTAAGAGCTCCATTCCTAGCCTGTTCCCTCATCTGCTAAATCCCCTTCTTTCTCAACTCTGTGCTGTCCTCAGTAAGGGTCTCTGTGTAAATACTGACTCTGTACTAACAGGCATGTCATCTACTTGTGAGGACCTTTTTTGCAGAGGTTTTCTTCTCTAACAGTCAGGGACACTTTCCTTGTTCTTGGGTTCCTAATTCAACTAGGCATCCTTTAGTTGTCCTGTCTTTCTGGTTAGCTCTATGCCCCAACCTTATGTATGATCTCTTTCCCCAGCTAAAACCTCCCCTCCTTTCCCTGCCCAGAGTTGTCCCTCTGCTTCCCTACCCAGCTGGGACCTCTTCTCTAACCTATTGCTTCTTCCTTAAGATCTTCCTCTCTGCTTTGCTACTCCTATGCCGTGGCTCCTCTGCCCACCTGAGCCTGCATCCATATATATACCCTAGACGAAGATAGGCTCTTTTTTCCTTCCATGACCATACACAGGAGAGTAGCTTCTCCAGTTTGTGTCCCCTGACAAACTAGGTCTCCTCAAACCAAGCTTAAGTCTCCAACAGAGACCCCAGATGCCTTTATTCCCTTCTTGGGCTACCTTCCTCTCCCCAATGCTGTTTTCCCCAGTTTGTGTCCCTATTATCAGCCTGCATCAACCTTTCCAAACCTTGCCAGTGCTTTTACCTGTCAGGATCCTCTACTTAGTCCTCTTCTTCCAAGCTGATTGCTTCCCCAAGCAATGACTCTTTCCCCAGGAAGGCCTCATCTCCTTCCAGAGCCCCTTCCTCAGAAAGTATCTCTTGCCCTACCAGGTTGCCCGCCCTGATAATTTCCCCATTCAAGAGCCATGGACTTGTTCATAATCTGTTGTACCTGTCCAACCTGGCCTCTTTTTAAAATTTAATTTTTCCATTAATTAATTAATTAATTAATTAATTAATTAATTATAAATCCTGATTGCTGCCCCCATCCCTCCTCACAGAGTCCCTCCCCCATCCCCTTTTCCTCTGAGAGAGTGAGGGCCCTCCTGGGTATACCCCCTGGCACATCAAGTCTCTGCAGGGTTAGTGTATTCTCTCCAAACGAGGCCAGACAAGGCAGCTCAGTTGTGGAATGGACTGCCCAGACAGGCAACAGCTTTAGAGATCCCCATCCAGTTGTTGGAAAACCCACATGGAGCCCGAGCTACACATCTCCTACATCTGTGGGAGGCCTCGGTCCAGCCCATGTATGTTCTTTCCAACCTGGCTTCTTACTTCAGCGAGTTACTCCGTTACCAGCCCATTCCTCTGTCCGTGACTGGGCATGCCTTCCCTGGGAAGCCCAGTTCCATGTCATATTAATCCAAACAATCCCGCCCTGGCCAGGACCCCTTCCCTCCAGAATTCAGTTCTGTTTTCAGCCAATTTCCCTTCCCCCCAACTCTGTCTCTTTCCTTCTTTTCCCTACATAACTCACCCCAGCTGACTCACCTCCCCTACCAGGAGTTCTTCAGGCAGCATCTGTGTCTCTGACCTTTAGCCACATCTTTCCTCACAGCACAGTATGTTGCCTCTAGTCAGTCAGAACCTCTGTCTGTCAACACCTGTTGCCTTAGCCAAGCAGGCCCCACACAACCCCTTTACACAGTCCACCCCATAAAGCATCTTTCCCAGTTCTAGAGCCCTTCCACAATCTTCACTCACATCCTTGGTCAGGATGGGAGTCTTCCCTAAACCCCACCCATGTCCTCTGCCCTTGCCAGGCTTCTTTAAAGCAAAACAGAACAAAACAAGACCCCCCAAATACTTTAAGGCCTATTTCTCATCCTACCCCCTTATTATGCTTGCTGACCCTTCCAGTCCAGCCTATCCAGGTTTTCCCTGGGCTGTCTCTGTACTCAGCCTTTACCCTCCTCCCAGCCAACCTTCCTGGATTTCATCACAGCTTCAAGTGCATTTTCCCTTCCCCTGCCTGTGCCGCCTCCCAAAGCCTGTCTGCTTGCTCCCTAACTCACAGTCCCTTCCCCGTACAGTGCTCCTGTTCCTACAAAGGACTTCTCACCATGGAGCCCAGAAGTGTGCTTTTGAAACTTTATCTCTTTCCCTAGTGAGAACTCTGTTGGGATTTCCAGACTTGTATTTCGGAAAAGTAGATTATAATAGCATTTCCTCCCCTCCTGCAATGTAGCCCTGATCTGGCTGAGGTCTTGGAAGTCAGGGGTCTTTTTTTTTTTAAATCATTTGAATTTTATTCACTAAAACTACAGGACTAAAACACAAGCTAAAGTCCAAGAAAATGAGTGATTTCTTTTTCATTAATTTGCAATTACTACAGGGTTTTTTTTTTTTTTTCGTTTGTGAAAGTAAAATTCCAAAGTCTTTATGGCAGTCTAATTTGGATTTATTATCTCTAGATACTATTATTATTATTATTACTATTATTATTATTCATTTTACATCCCACTCACTGCCCCCTCCCAGTCACCCCCTCCCACAATTCCCCTTCCCTTCTCCTCTGAGTGGGTGGGCCCCTCCCTGGGCAACCTCCCCACCATCAGGGCTACTTTTAAAACACAGCAGAGAATATTAAAGGAAGCCCTTTCATGTGTTTCACTGAGTGAAATATCAACCCAGGGCATCCGTCGTATAAGTCCCTCTTTAAATTCCAGCCTGGGAAGCATTTTCCTCTTGGCCTCCTCCAAGACTGCAGGTGTCTCATCCAGAGCCTCATCTGTCCCCACCAAACCTGCTCCTATTCTTCAGGAGCCCTTTGCTGAAAGCCATCTGGGATACAAACTTCATGTGGACCAAGTCAGCTGCACAAGAAATGCAAACCAGGTATTTCAAAAGCTGCTTTTATTTTTAACACATTGCATAAGTTTTCCAAAAAGTTTTTAAACTAACATATACTATTTGAGATCATTTGGAAGGGACAATGCATTTTTAAAATGTATTTAAGTAAGTTCACTAACATACCGTGGTGAATTTTAAACCTGTAAACCATTCCATTCTTGCTCTTCCTTTTGAATGCCACATTTAAGAGAACAAGGAATTTCTAACAGAAACCTAGCTGTATTGTTCTCTGCTTTCCTTTATACAAAAACTTTTAATATATATTTTTCTCTCTAAAAATTAACAAACCATGTCACTAAGTTCAGGTCTTTCACATCTTTAAGATAAAGCTTACTTCAGGTACTGGTTCATTTAAACTGAATTTCTGCATCTAACAGTTACATTTACCTATTAGAAAAAAAAAAAACAGTTGTTTTAGTGCTTAGAAACTATCTGGGCTTCCAAGGGTGGCTTTCACAGCTACGTTGAAGCCCCTGGAGTGATAACGTTTTCTTTGTTGTTCACTGTTGAATCAACAGTCTGTGAACCACCCCCCCCCAAAAAAAAAAAAGAAAAAAGAAAATATCTGGGCAGCTAAAACCCATTTATGGCTGGCTTCACAAGTTTGAATGAAAAATAAAACCAAACAAGCAAATTATTCCTTGAAGGCTTGTTCATAACCCAGGCATTTTAACATTGCTTAAGAGCAAGCCAGCTGGCTGGGGCATTTTTTTTTTTAACTGAAAAACACTTATAAGTCATTTCAGCCACACCAACTCTACTTTGCAGGGAAAGTCCCACAACCTGAACCATTCTACTAAACTTATTTCAGCCCAGGTAAACATTGAGAAAACCCACAATTTCCATTTTCAGCCTAACATTAATTAAAACTTCAAGAAAAAGGTACCTAAGGGCCAAATGAAGTTAGAGTTGAATCTTAAAGCCTCTTAGGTGTCCCAAAGAATATTATCCTGTGTATAAACTGCCTGCCATTCCCTGCCACATGAAAGGAGCCACACACAAAAAAAAATCTGAGAGGGGGAAAAACAAACAAAAAACACCCAACGCCTCCCAAACCAAAACACCCCCCCCCCCCAAACACACAAACAAACAAAAAAGAGGCAGGACATAGACGTTAAACAAATCTTGAAAACCAAACATAAATGCAAACCAGCAAAGGAAAAGCAACTGCTCTTACTAAGAGACGCCGTAGCAGTTTCAGTTCTTCCAGCAGCCGGAGCTTCTTCCGTTCTTCCAGGAACCGCGGCTGCAGAGGTGACAAAGATGGCGCCTAAGGCAGAGTTCCTTCGCGTCTGCTGGAAAGTTCTAGAAGAGGCGCGGTGCCATTCCTCCAAATGCTCCAGCAACCTCAATGGGCTTCACTGAATTGTAGTGCTCTCCGAAGTCGCAGGCGTAGTGCAGATAGACCAGCGTGACCGGCTTCCTGGTGTACTCTTCCCCGATGACAATGGTGGGTGAGTTGGCCTGTACCACCTCGATGGGGGTCTGCAGGACATGCGACAGGGCTCTCAGCTCCAGCTGACCTCCCCACGAAGCATTGTGCACAATGTCATCACAGTACCTCAGGAAGTCCTCCCGGGTGTAGAAGTTGCCGGCCTCGGGCTCGGTGAAGAAAGGTAAGAAGTCATCAATATGTTTCCGCATGTAGTCGGCAGTGCGGTAGCGAAGGCTCTCGATTGTCACGGAGAACACCAGCTGATCCTGGATGGCACGGTACATGCAGTGGCCGTCAGCTGGGATGGTCTTCATCTCCAAATTTTTAGCCCCTAGAATGGCAACGACCTTCTCCTCCTCCTCACGACGGTTGGCAGCCAGTTGCTCGGCCTGGGCCGCAGGCATCCTCTCCTGGTGCCGTCTCTCCTGGTGAGCTCTTCGGTCACGCCGTTTCTGGGACTTGGGTGGGCGTGGAGGCATATTCTCGAGATTCATCTTTTCGAGGTCGGCTGTAACCGAATCCACACTGCTGTCAGGATTTTCTCCAAATTTCTCCAGCTCCTGCTTGTGCCTCTGCTCCATCTCGGCCTCGAGGCGGGAGATGTCGGCGAGCATCTGCTTCCGTCTGCCCTTGTCGTTCTTTGGGACGGAAGCTTTCAAAGTCTGGATGTGTGCTTGTAGCTCCCTTTTTTCGCGATAGTGGCGACGGATCACCCGTTGGAGTTCCTGCTCGTTGTCAGACATCTTACCAGTGGAAAATGGGAGTTCAAGTCTGGAGGAAACAGGAACAGTTCAAATCGCCAGTCAGGCAGCACAACCTCTCTGAGCGGTAGCTGTGGCAGTCTGCTTGCCTCAGACGTTGGTGGCCACGAATTTTATTCCCAGCCTTCTCTGGGATTGGCTACTGCCCTCTCGGGGCTACGCCCCCAGACACTCCTACCTTTGTGACTGGCGGTTGAGAACCCCTGACTATGTCCCCCTTAGGTCCCCGTAGCACGTAATGGCGCCAGTTTTTAAATTCAAAAGTCGCTCCTAGGAGTCCGCCTTTCTACAGAGCGTGCCATGACGGGCTCGTAGAACTGTTCACTCTTACTGCCCACTTTGTTCCCAAGTTTGGACAGAAAGCAGGCATAGCCCATGTTTGGTACCCACATGGTAAATATTATCAGCCGACTATGTTCTGACCCTGAAGTGTCCAGGAGGCAGAATGACTCTCTCTACTTTTTCAGGTCTCTTGACCACTGAACTTCTAATCTTTGTGTATCAGAACAAAAGCATTTCCTTACATTCCTGGGAACACAGAGTCTTTTAAAATTGTTTCAAAACCAACGAGTCCCACCTCAGTGTAAGATGGCAACAAGCGGTTCTCCTCGCTTATACCGACAGAAATCACTCACATGCCCCTTCTGGGCCCCCAGCTCCCTAAATGGGCCCTCTATATTATTCTTAGCTGTTTTTAAAAAGTTTGCTTCAGAAGATTCTTGCAAAATTTCTGAAAAAAAATTAAATTCAAATTCAAAATAGCGGTTTTATTGTGCGCTAGTCTGTCGCTTTGCCCTTAGTTCCCAAACTGGCCTTTAGATACTGCTCCATTCCCCACTTGGGAACCACGTTCAGCAACACAAGACTATTGTAACCTTAGCACTTGTGGGGTGGAGGCAGGAGAATTAAAAATTTCAAGCTTATTCTGAGAGATAGAGCAAGTTGCAGGCCAGCCTGGGTTATATTGAGACCCTGTCTCAGAAAAAAACAAATACAGGAGGCAGAGGCAGGCGGATTTCTGAGTTCGAGGCCAGCCTGGTCTACAAAGTGAGTTCCAGGACAGCCAGGACTATACAGAAAAACCCTGTCTCGAAAAAACCAAAAAAAAAAAAAAAAAAAAAACCAAAAAAAAAAAAACCCAAAAAAACCAAAAACAAAACAAAACAAAAAAAAACAAAATAAAACTAAACAAAAAAACCCATACTTGACAAACACTACCACTGAGGTCTATTCTTCACCTGATGTTAAGGCTTTTGTGTGAACACAAGCCCCCATTTCTCTGGACAAAATGACCAGGAATGAAATTGCTGTGCTGTATTCTAAGTGCATATAGATGTTTTTAAGATATTATTTTTCAGAAAGGCTGAAATTACCAGTATCTGGTGTTTCCATTAAAAAAAAAAAAGACTACACTAGATAAGTGCTATTATGGCTTTAATGTTCTCCTGTGTAACTGTTTTTAGTACTGTAGATGAAACAAACCCCAGGGCCTTGTATGCACTAGGAATTTGCTGTACCTTGGTGGTCATCTTTAAAATTTTAAATTTATTATTATTATTACTATTATTGGTACTGGTGGTGGTAGTGGTGGTGGTGGTGGTGGTGGCAGTGGTGTATGTGTGTGTGTGTAAGATATTTGTGTATGAACTTGCATGTCTTGCTGTGCATGTGTAGAAGTCAGAGAACAAATTTGTGGAGCTGTTTTTCCCTTTTACAGTGGGTTCTGGGGATTAGATTCAGGTCATGTCAGGTTTATGAGGCAAGCACTGTTAACCATTGAGACATCTTGCCTGATGTTCATCTTGTAATGGCCTCATTTTTCAGCTATAAAATACATTTCTTAATAAAATGTGTATATAATTTGCATACTTTCTGTTAGTTTTCAGAGTTCTTTTATATTCTAAAACTAGCTCTTTGTCAGATGTGTAGTTTGCAAATATTTCCTCCCAGTCTACAGCTTCCTTTTTCATCTTAGCAGGACCAGTCTCAAAGCAAAATCATTTAATTTTAAGGCTAGTTTTATATCTGAGTGGTAGACCTCCCTTCCCTAGCATGTGTGAGGACATGTTTTGGATTACTAATGCCACAAAAGGATTTTAATTATAACTAATTTTTCAGATGGGAGCTATGTAGCCCAGGCTAGCCTCAAAATTACAATCCCCTGCATTATGCTACAAGTGCTGGGTTGCAGATGTAAGCCATCATGCTTGGCAACATTTTTATTTTGGATTAAGCATAACTACCCAGCTGTGGTTACATGAAGTTTGTTTTTTTGTTTGTTTGTTTGTTTGTTTTGTTTTTGTTTGTTTGGGGTTTTTTTGGATTAAGTATAACTAGCCAGTGGTGGTTACATGAGTTTAAAGAACTCTTTGTCTGATCCTAAATCTCAAAGGTTATGTCCCCCCTCCTTTTTTTTGAAGGGGACAAACTTTATTCAGACAAGAGTCTTTTCATATGGGCCTTCCTTCCTTTATGACCTGTAAAAATCTAAAGAAGAAAAGGATTCATCAGTTTTCTGCAGATACCACTGGAATATACTAATATAGCAAGTTCTCTTTTAAAATTATATGAAAACAAAAGCCACTACTCATGCTGATTAGCCCACATCACCTACCAAACAATAGCATGGGATCACTCATATATATATATATATATATATATATATATATATATATATACATATATACATATATATACATATATACATATATATACATACATATATACATATATATGTGTGTGTGTGTGTGATCCCATATATATATATATATATATATATACACATATACATATACATATGTATATATGTGTATACATAATAGTCAGAAGGTAAGAATTGGCAGTCAATTCTCTCCTTCTACCATGTGGGTCCAGATTATCAGACTTGCTGAAGGTTTCTTTCCCCACTGAGACATTTTGACAGCTCTCCAAATTTTACTATATGTAACCCCCACTTATCTATTTTTTGTTTTCATTCTCTCTCTCTCTCTCTCTCTCTCTCTCTCTCTCTCTGTGTGTGTGTGTGTGTGTGTGTATGTGCATGTGTGATAACCAAGAAATCACCACAAAGGACAAAGTCATACATTTTTTATTTTCTTCTAGAAGTTTTTAAAAGTTAAAGGTCTTATATTAAATCTTTATTCTGTCTTGATTTGCTCTTTGGTTTGGGGATAAGATGATGGGTAAATTACTTGTTTTGCCCATGGGCATTCAGTTCTCCTAGCATGCGCTTCATTTCATGTCTTCCCCCTATTGTGTACTTTTGGTACCCTTGTGGAGTGTCAGTTGACCCTATGTGTGGAGACTTACTACTGGCCTTTGTAACTAACAAACCCCAAAAGTCATTTTACAGAATGGGGAAAGTATTTGTAAAGTATATATCTGTTGAAAAATCAGAATCTGAGACTGCAGGTTTGGCTGAGTGATAAGTTAGTTATTTTGTTTAAAATTCACAAGGCTTTGTGTTTGATCCTCAACACTGTGCATACACACATGGACACATATGCGCAGAAAGACACTATCTGTCTGTCTGTCTGTCTGTCTGTCTGTCTATCTATCTATCTATCTGGTATTTTTTTTCTGTAACACATTGACAGCAAAAGTTCTGACTTTTTTTTTAGTGTGCAAAGAACCAAAAGAGATTTCCCCCCCAAAGATGGCACACAAATAACAAAAGGGCCATGAAAAATGCTCCATAATACTAATTGTGTAGGAACCACAATTTAAATCTCACTGCAGTACCATAGCACACCTACTAAGATGACTATTATCGACAAGGGAAACGATGACAAATGTGGAGGATATAAAGAAATCAGAGCTTGTACAGATCATTGGTAAGAATGCAAATTGATACAGCCAATTCAGGGAACAGACAGAGGTTCTTCAGTAGAAAAAAACCAAGGGAGCTGAAGTCACTCAGCCATTCTGTTTGAGCACAAGTATAGATATAGTGTTTGAACACTTGTACACTGTGCATTTAACCACTAACATTCTCCAAAACACTCTGAGATAGGTAAAGTTGTCTTTGTATTTAACTAAAAGACTTACAGCTTCAGGGTTTAAAGTTCCATCATGATATGTTTTGATTTCGTTTTCATATTTTGTTTTAAGTTTTGAAACTTAGGCCTTTGGTATTGGTTTAGGTTTGGATGTGGAGTTTTGCCTAGACCTATCCAATAGCTTCCAAAAAAAAAAATTCTGCCATTGAATGGGTTTTATACTTTAAAAAAATCAGCTTGGTATATTTTTGTGAGTCTGTTTCTGGGCACTCTGCTCTGTCACAAGGAATGATCTGGAAATCTATTCCTTTACCAACACCAGGCAGTTTTGATTAATTGTATTATGTAGTAAGTTTTAGAATCAGGTAAACAGTTTTCTTTAAATTTAATCTTCTCTTTCAAAGTTTTATTTTTTTTTAGTGATCTAATTCCTTTAACTCCCTTTGTAAATTTTAGAATATTTTTCTTTATAGCTGAAAAAAAATATTACCGGCATATTGTCACATCTATTCTTGGTTTTCAATTGGACTAAACTTGGAATTAACTAAAACCCAAATGACACACATGTGAGAATTTTTTTCTTAATTAAATCATATGAAGTGGGAAGTCCCTCCTTTAGTTAGAATCTTTTGATGTGGGAAGATATATCTTTAATCCAGATCTCTTGACGTGGGAAGATCTACCTTTAATATGGGCACCACTTTCTACTGGTGGCCTATACAAAGGACATGGGAAAGGGAAGATTGCTCTCTCTTTGTATGCCTGCTTTTGCTAATTTCTTCACAGACATTAGAGCCTACTTCAGGATTCTGGTGTATATGAAGACCAGCTGAAGGATACAGCCTTGTGGGGTAAACATCTACTGAATTCTTGGACCTTCTGTTGGGAGACAGCCTTTGCTGGTCTAGCTGGACCACAACCTGTAAGCTATTCTAATAAGTCCTCCTTTCTATGTTATATACAGAGATTTATTCTATAAGTTCTGTTCCTGTAGAGAACCCTACTTATACACAACAGAAACCAGGAAAGACAAAGGAAACATACACAAGGGGAAAGAACTCTAGAGAGGTGGATAGTAGAACATTGCTACCATGATGAAGGAAATGGGAAGTATCCCATGACTCTGGGATCTCCAAGACCTTGGTAGTTTCCAACATAACCCAGCCTTCACCTTCACAGCTTCACTTAATGGCCTTTCTAAGCCTCCATGCAGGTGCTTCCTTGCCTCAAGCCTGTCCTCAGCAGCTTTCCTTAGCCACTGAGGAAGATTGCACAATCTCTTTCTTATATATTCCTTGATAAAGCCAGGACCATGTGGCTGAAACTGTCAAGTTCTTTGGCTCATTGGAGTTGAAACATGGCCTCCTTCTTTAATTACAGTGGCATTTGCTTTCTATTGTTGATGTTCTATTCTTCAGTACTTAGGCTTTTTTTAAAATTCCTTTTTACAGGTTGGAAGCTTAGTTGGGTGACATCTTACACTGAGGTCACCACTCCCTTTAATCCATTTACTATCACACTTTCCTATAAAATTTCTATTTCCTTGAGCACTGGGCTCCAATAAAATATTTCTTGATTCTCCTTTTCTCCTCATACACTTTGCATTTCTCTCTGCTCAATTTGATCCTTTTTATTGTAGATTTGTGTGAATGACCACTAATAACCTCTTGATACAATCAATACTAGGCTGTCTCAAAATATCCTCTGCCAATGCCATTAATCCTAAACTCTTCAATTTAGTGTTTGGATGATTTTTAGAACAAGAGTAAAACACAGTCACATTCTTTACCAAAACATTACAAGAATAGCCTCCAGACCAGTCAATTATATTCTTCCCCTCTGAAACTTCTTGAGATGGGTGCATATTATTCCTAGTACCACTGTCCTTGCTCCTACTAGGATGGACAGTAAGCCCCCACTTAGAGCATCCAATTGCTTTTCTAGTCCAAAGCCCCCCAAATTTTCTATATTCCTCCAAACAACAGTATGGTCAGGCCTGCTACAGCAATACCTCAGTCTCTGGTACCAATTTTTGTCTTAGCCAGTGTTGGATTGCTGTGAAGGGGCACCACGACTAAGGCAACTCTTATAAAAGAAACTTTTATTAGGAATCTACTTACAGTTTCAGAGGGTTAGTCCTCCATTATCATGGCAGAGAGTATGGCAGCAAGCATGGCTCTAGAGCAGTAGCTGAGAGCTACGTCCTGATCCATAGACAGACAGACAGGGGTGGGGGCTGACATGGGATTTTGAAACCTCAAAGCCCACCCCCAGTGATATATATCCTACAACAAGGCCATACCTATTCCAAGAAGGCCAAACCTCCTAGTCCTTTTAGTCCTTTCAAACAGTGTTACTCCCTGGTGACCAAGCATTCAAATATATGAGTCTATGGGGGCCATTCTTAGTCAAACCACCACAAGGTGTCTAGCAATCCCTTTGAGGAAAGTTGATGTTTTTTATCTTGATCCTTCTAACCTATGAACACTGTGCCCATACCTATATTTATTCAAATAAAAATTTTTGATGGTTTCTTTCATTACCACTTTATCATTCTCAGCCTGTAAAATCTATATGTGTCATGTTAGATTTACTCTCCTGAATTTCTGTTTTTGAGTGATTATGTATGGCATTTACATTAGTTACTTTTCCTCCCTGCTGTCATAAAATACCTGACAAAAGCGGCCTAAAGGAAAACCTTATTTCAGCTCATGACTTGAGAGGCTATATTCCATCACCTTGGACCAGCCTCAATGCACCCACTCCCAATGTCATGTCATCTTCTTTCGGTATCTAACTGAGTTCACTTAGTGCTGCTCTTATGCACATGAAAAGTGTGTATGAGGTTACCCACAGAAACATGGGCAGCCTACCAGTGACCATACCTCCAAGGAAAAATTCCCCTTCTCAGAAGTCATCAACTGCCAATACCTCCTCAGCTAAGAGGCATTCTTTCCCAATCCATGCTGGAATTTTAAGTGGCTTGATTAAGCCACTTGATCAAGCTATTTTTCAGGTTTTAGTCAGATGCTCTGGGTTTGGATTTGCAATAGTCATGTGATGTCCAATGATGCCGTGATGCCCATTTCATAGTTCCCCTTTCCATGAACAGGCTCTTACTTTCTTTCCCCTTCCTCTTCCTCTTCCATGGTGTTCCCAGCACCTTGGGGATGGGAGGGTGTTTAGTATAGGTGATTTATTTAGACTTAAGCACCCACTCACTAACTCTCATCCCTCTGACTAGTTGAGACTCTCTCCATTAACTTCTACTCACTACAAATACAGACTTCTGTGACCAGGGTTGAGAACAGCACATCTAGCGGTATAGGCATAAATATTTAAAAGACAGCTTAATAACATAACCACTTAGCAAGATAATGATAGTAGGTTCCCCCATTGTGCCTATGACCGCCCAAGCTATAGGCTTTTGACCAAATTCTCAGTACAAGGCAAAGATGTCTTCCTCCTATGATGGAGGCTTCAAATCCAGTGAGAAAGTGGCTGGCTATCACATAATCATCATGATGTTATTGTACCAGTGAGCAAGTCTTTCATGGCAGGTTGGTATTATAGCATGTATGATCCAACACTAGGCAAGATCATCATTTCCATCACTACCACCATCAACCCACACCTAGAAGTTTGCATAGCACTTTCTGAAACTATGTAAGTTATCCATCGAGGGGGAATTTTCCTAGTCAGTTCCCAGACTGATTTATCTATGTGCTGCAAACAAAATGTGTGGTGTTTTTAGATAGTGAAATTTAAACTCTAAGATCCCTCTTATACAACATCAGAAGGGAGGCTTGCTTCTAGATAGGACCAGAAATGTAAGCTCCTCCTGTCTGTGCCAGTGCAGTGTGTATGGGTAGTTGTCATCCATCCAAGAGAGCTGGTGCCTATCCAGCTACAGGAAAGGTAGTTTCTGCCCCAGACTGTACCTTCCATGGCTTTACACTGTCAGAGGATTCAGAGTGTTGGTGTATGTCATACAGCCTCCTGAAGAGAAGGCTAGGCTCCTCTATTCCTCTTTGCTGACATGGATGTGGGGGTGGGGTGGAGGGAGGCCCACTGGTTTTTCTCCAGTTTTGCCTGAAGTAGGGTGGTTTTAGTCTGCAAATTTTGTGTCTTGTAAGTTTAATATTTTGTAATTCCTTGGCTCTTTTGGTCTATGCCTGTTAATGCTTTTGGTCACTATATTTTTCAATTCCAAGCCTGACATAGGTAGGAAAAAGAGAAGATTGCTGTCGTTCCTCCCATTCTGAGATGCTTCGGTGGTCTGCTTTCTTTCTACTCTTAAGGCCCGTATTCTGTTTGTTTAACACACAATGTAGAGGAGTTTAGTTTTTTTTTTTTTTTTTAGATTTATTTATTTATCATATGTAAGTACACTGTAGCTGTCTTCAGACATTCCAGAAGAGGAATCTCATTACGGATGGTTGTGAGCCACCATGTGGTTGCTGGGATTTGAACTCAGGACCTTTGGAAGAGCAGTCAGTGCTCTTACCCACTGAGCCATCTCGACAGCCCCGAGGAGTTTAGTTTTAATGGTAGGGTGAGGACATCAAAGGATTTATAGTTTATCTTTCTTTTTCTTTCTTAAATTACATTTATTTATTTATTTATTTATTTGATTGTTTGTTTGTAGTGAGATGTGTGTGTGCCATGACAGAAGTCATGGACAGTTTGTCAGAGGATAAAGGACAAACTCTTAGAGGAGTATTTTGGGGAGCATTTTCTCTCTTTCCCCCTTTTCAGGAATCCTGGGGATTGAACTCAGTTTATTAGGCAAACTCACTGAGCCATCTTCCCAGCCCCCTTTCTTCTATTCTATTTTTTTAATTTATACTTTTTCCATTTAATGTATTTTAATTATGTTTCCCCTCCCCCATCCCTCCTAGGTCCTACCTGTCTATCTCCCTAACCATCCAACTTTATGTTCTTTCTCTTAAATAGAAATGCTAAACACCTTCCCTTCCTGTCATTAATGTTTCAGAGAAATACCATGACTTAAAATGATTTTAACACTATTTTAGAAAAATCATTATGTTGATCATGAAAGAGAAATCTTTTGAGCTTTGATAGCTCAGTATCAATGGGCAGGTATGTCATATTTGTCTGCTGCAATCAAATTACTTTGTCATATTATGCAGAGGGGATGACAGATGCTTGAGATCCTCATAAATGGTGAGCTTCACTGTGTGGGTTTATTTCTATGGCTTGAAGTCAAAAACACCAGCTTTGCAATGTTGAGCTTTACCCTCCATCTCTTGTGTTAAGGAAGCCATAATTATTGTAGTATCCAATATGTCTTCTCTATCTCTACACTGAAGTTTCCTCTTTCAACACACCCACCCATATTGAAATTATAGCCTACGCTTTATAGCACATGCTTTGCCTATATAACTGGCAATAGATTAGCTGTCTGCTCTTTAGGCCTTCCTCTGAACTGAACTTTGGATAAGGAGTAGATAGTAAAGAATTTAAAATTTTCTTCCCTAATAAGAAGTGCTGGAGCCGGGCAGTGGTGGCACACACCTTTAATCCCAGCACTTGGGAGGCAGGCAGATTTCTGAGTTCGAGGCCAGCTTGGTCTACAAAGTGAGTTCCAAGGACAGCCAGGACTGCACAAAGAAACCCTGTCTCAAACAAACAAACAAACAAACAAACAAACAAACAAACGAGAAGTGCTGGAAATAATATAGGCCACCTTATTGATTAAAGGTTAGCTTTGCCAGTCGGTGAGATGGGGGTGGCTGGTGATTGGAGCCAGTCCTGCAAGGGACCATGATGTCTTGTCTCTAAAGAAATCAGGAATAAGTGGCAATTCCTTTCCTGTGCCACACTCCCAGTCCCTACCTCCTAGCTCCTGCTCCCTATACCATAATCCCACATCATCTTTCTTCCACTCACTACTTTATCATCCTCCCTGACCTGTGAAGGCCTCCAAAGGCTCTTAGTGATGGTGGTTTGACATGGTAATCAGTATTTCATTCATTTGATATATAATGGTCCCTGAGTGTTTGCACTGGGGTTTTAGCCCACTTCAAAGGCGTGTTTTCAGGGAGCTATTGAAAACAATGTTCAGAAGGCCACTGAGAAATTGTCATATAGAAGGCATATCTAAGTCATCCTCATTAGAGACATTAGTACAGGATGTTATTTAGCCTAAAGAGCAGGGGTATGGGGAAAGCATGCCTTCCTGTCCTAGTATCCCAGTGCTTGGGCGTCTGGAGAGTTGTCTTAGCAGGCAGATGAGGGGTTATCTTACTGGGCTGTAGGTGCTGGGATTTGAATCCGGAGGTAGAGGTAATTGAGCAACAGAGAACTGACCTCTCTGAAAGCTTTTAAATAAATTACTGGAGATTTTCTCTTCCCTCATCCTCCCACCTATTCCCTAGGGCAATAGAGCCACAAGCTGTTTCTGTACTGTTAGGCCTCTTTTCTGTGCTGACCCCCAACCTTGTTCCTGACTGTGTTCCTAGATTTCAGCTGCTGTGTTCATTCATTCATTCTACCACCAGGTGCCAGCTGTACCATGTGCCAGACACTGTTCTAAGTACTACAAAAGCAACAATGAGTGAAGTAAACAGAGATCCATAACCTCAAGGAGTTTATAACTGAACAGACAGATGAAAACCAGGACCTGTAGAATGGCATGGAACACTTATGTCAGCCTGTGTGTCAGAGTAGAGGAGATAGCTATCTCCAGCCTTCTAAGTTGCCAGGGACCCACTCTGGCTCCTCTGAACTGAGTTAGAACTTTCTTTCCCCCTTCATCATTAATCTTTTGTTTTCTTTGTCAGGCCTCTGTCCCTGATCATTCTTAGTTTGCCAAATGGGAGAAATGGAAAAGTGCACTTGAGTCAGAATACCTAAAAGCCCTCCCCACTTTGTTAGGGACGAGCAGCATAGGAGTATGAGGCTGGATGCCAGGCATTCAAGAGCAACCCATCCCTCCCTGAGCAGTTGAAGACTTTGTTCAACAGGACATAAGGGATGGCCTGACCGCTGGGGCAGCTGAGAAATTACATGTGATATGCAAACCTCCCTAAGCCACTAAGATGGATCTTCCACAATGTGACTTCTAGCGTGTGACTTGCCTCAATCATATGACCCTGAATCATACATAGCATTGCAAAATTTAGCAAATGAAGGTATAGAATTCTATTAAATTTAAATTTCATATGAACAACAATATTTTCATATAAGTATGTCCTATGAAATACATTTTTCCCTGAAGCAGTGATGCTTTAGAGCAAATATATCCAGAATATTGCATGGGATATATTCAGACAACACTACTCATGGTTTATCCTAAATTCAAATTTAGCTGGTCTCCTGTATTTTATTTGGTAACCATGCCTAGGTGAAGTGAAAATTAGTATGTAAGGAAAGGATCGGTTTTATTTTTGATCCATTTACAGAGTTCTGAAGCAGAACTGGCCTGGGTTGTCTTTGAGTCCAAAGCAGGAAAAACGCTTTCACTAGTAAGGGCTCAATGAAGGCCATGGACAGGACACCTCCAGTGGTGGCTTTCAACTGGACAAGTTGTGGCTCTATTGGAGAATAGCTGTTTTCTTTCTTGGTCACCCATGGCCATCAGCTATCAAGGAGCAGGGGTTACCGTGGTGATCTATACAATGCTTAGCCTCATAGTTATAGCTATGAAATAAACAATACAGTGATAATTAGCTCTATGGTAATGGAGGGGGCATGGGAGGGTCAAGAACCCTCACCTAGAAGCCACCACTCTCTCCTGCCCTCCCCCAGCTCTATGTGATTTTAGTAGATGCTAGAGTGTAAGAGGTAGGTTAACTGAAGGTAGATCTCATCCATGCACCTTCAGTGAAGTCTTCAACCATGCAGGGATGGAACTTTTAGGTGATATAGCTTTTTCATGGCCTCTTAGACTTCTGTAGGTAACCCTGACCCACACACCTCTAAGCCAAGTGAAATCTTCAAGTTAGCCTTGGGTGTGGTGCTTCCTTTGTTCTGTCTTTGGTGCATTATCTAAACACAGCAGTCTCAGACTTTCTAAGGATCAGTGAGCACAGAGCAGAGCAGCGATCCAAGGGGTGGGACTACAGACTGGAAGATCCTAAGAAGTCTTGGCCATTTCCGAAGTTTAGGATAAGGATGGATATACCCGAGTTAAGCACATGACCTTTTCTGTACAGCTAGGAAGGCAGAGCTTATAGAACATTCCAAATGCTCATACTGTGAGTGTGAGCTCTTTAGTGTTCAACACCTACAAGATAATGCCACTCAGAAGGAAGACCATTCTGGGACAGGAATACTTTAGCTTCGGGCTTTCCTTAATGTTCTTCACTATTTCCCCCTCATTCTCTTAATGAAAGTGACATCAGCAGCCTATGTGAATACCATTTTACAGTTTACGAACTGACTGGCCATCTGTTGCTGCTCAGTACCTCCTATAGAAATGAGGAAACCAAAAGGTTTTTTTTTTTTCAGTGCCCCCTAGGCTGAGCCTTCATCCATGTAGGCATTTTTATAACAAATGGCAGCGAGCATCTGTTTCCATGGCCTGTGTTAGCAGCTTGGCTAGGAGAAGAGTAAGACCAGGACCAGAGAGGTTCCAGAGCAGAATAGGTGGTTAGGAAGCAGGGTCAGGAGAAGAGGTGCACTGTGTTGGGAGGCAGCTTTGACAGGAGTGAGGAGTCGGTTTGTTGGAGGGAAGGTGCGATCACTCAGTCCATGCACCTTTCCTTTCCAGCAGGTGGTTCTTTCTCTTAGCAAGTCTCTACTTACTGCCTTTGGCATTGGCCCCTGTCGGTGTCCTGGGTAACTCGGCTCACAGCTCTCAACTGAAATGACATCTTCTTAATGAAGAAGTACATATTTTTATTCCTTTAGAACCCCAAAGGCCATCACTGAACACTCAGCTCCAACCATTTTGTTAAATGCAACCTTTCATGTAATTCCAACATTAAACAGATTAACACAGCTGTCTCTGTCTCTCTGTGTCTCTGTCTCTCTCTGTCTCTCTCGTGAGACAGAGTCTCTCTGTGTAGCCTTGGCTGTCCTGGAACTTGCTATGTAGATCAGGCTGGTCCACAACTTATAGAAATCTACTCCCTCTGCTTCCCAAGTACTGTGATTAAAGGCGTGCGCCACCACCTCCAGCTTGGTGCTCTGTTTGACGATGGGGTGTTGAGTCCAGAATCTTCTATTCAGCATTCCCTTGACTTCTCTGCTACAGTTGCCTCTGGAAACCCAGAGTTGAAAGTCCATACTTCACAAACCTTTACTACTCGTCAGAGGACCTGTCACGGGCCCCTCTCACTAACAGTGTCCTTGTAGAAAGGCCTTCTTGCTGCCCACTGAGACAAAGTTGGAATCTTGGACATCACAGTGACTTTTCTTTTGCACCAGCACACTAGGTCCGTGAGCCAGCCTCATTCTTGCCTTCCTATGACTATTCTGTCCTTCACCTATCTCAGTGTTTCCCAAATGGGAAGAGTTTCAGAAAGTTCCTCAAACATGCCAGTAGTAGTGCTACACATCTATAATCCTAGCACTTTGGAGGCTGAGGCATAAAGATTGTGAGTTTGAGACCAGCCTGGGATACACAATGAGACCTATCTCAAAGATGTTACCAGAACCCAAATCAAACAAGTTTCCCTGACAGGAGCCTGGATCCTAATATACTCCCACCCTGAACAATGATGTAAGTCAAATAAAGAGACCATCTGGAGCAACAGGTCTTTCTATGCTGGCCAAGTCCCCAGAAGCCCTTAAGGGGACTTAGACCAGGAGTCGTTTACTCTGTGTACTAGTGGACCTGGTCCTGCAAGTAGGCAATAAAGGGGAAGGGGATGAGCCATTTGTTAATCACAGGGGTAGCAAAGTTCTGAGAGATACTCTTGTTCCAAAGTTGCCCATCCCTGGCATTTGAGACAAGTCACCCTCCCTGTTTAGAAGTTGATGGCACCTCTTCAGTGCCAATAATATGAAGTGTAGACTCCCTGTGTTGGGTTCAGACTATTTTGGAGACAGGCATTGATTCCTTTTTTTAATCCCCCCCTTTTCTCCAGCCCTTCACAGAACCAGCAATCTAGCCGGGCAGGTGAGCTGTGCTCACCATCCCCTGTGTGCTTCCTTCAGAACTGCATGACTTAAGACCAGATGTAAGAATTGCTCTAAACCAGAGAAAGGCTCCTGGCAGGCACTCAGAACTATAACCTCCCTCTTGAGGTGTCTGGACATCATAAAGGGGAAGGTGGTGCACACCTCTGTTTTAGGAGAGACATTATGTCTCATCACTGCCACTATTGCTAACTTAGCTTGCAGCAAAAATAGCCCTTCAAAGATCCTCTCTTTCTTTCTTACCCCTCCAAAAATATAATCCAATCTTCTTTGACTTCTCAGAACCCTTTATTAATTCTCCATTCTGGTCAGAATGCAAAGCTAAGTCCATTCCATGTCCTATAAGGCCTTTCTCAGTGTGAGCCCTACTGATTTCACCAACCTTAGGTTTTCAGTTCCTGTCAAGGATTTGTCTTTTTGATGCTCCTGGAAACCTGCCAAACACACCTTATTTCAAGGGCTAGGTGCTGACTGGTCCCTCTGCCTGGATCATTAGCTACATGACTTGCTTCCTCATCCCTTTCAAACCTGTGCTCAAGTGCTACCTTCACAGCATGGCCTTACACAACACACATTTTGAAACTACAAACCCTGCTCTTCCTACCCAAGCCCTCTCAGTCTGTGAAAACTCAGTAGTCTGCATCTTTCGTTCTCTGCTCTAACTTATATCACCTTATATTCTAATTAGGTAATTAATTTCAATCATTTATCATCCCTCATCAGAATGCAAACTTCATGAGAGTATTAATTTGTTTTGGTTTATTTTATTTCTTGAATACAGCCCAACTGTGTAGAACAGTGCCTGGCACATACGATACCATCAATAATTATATTGCCTAAAGAAGGACTTTTCTTCATTCACAGTTTACTGGGCCTTATATCTAGCACACACATGGTTGGACAGAGATGCTTTCATGCTCACATCTTCACCGCATCTTCACCACATCTTCACTGCATCTTCCCTGCATCCACACTTGGAGATGTCACAAACTTACAGAGAGATATAGCAAACATGTTGGCAACTACATACATATCTACTTTTAGAGCACATATACAAGCAGACAAGATTTTGATCTATTTTATATGGCATCTACTGGTCCTTCAATACATCCCTCTGTCTACACATAGAGACACTTTATATACATTGAAAATAAATTGCAAACATCATATTCTTCACCCCAAGCACGTCAGCATTGACACAAGTTCAATATTTTTTATTTTTAGGTAAAATTTACATGTGGTAAAATGCAGAAGTTGTAACCATATGTACTGCATTTAAAGAGACTACTCTTGTGGAGGCAGAGACAGGTGGATCTCTGTGGGTTCGAGACTGGTCTATAGAGCAAGCTCCAGGATAGCTCCAGGTGCTAAGCAGAGAAACCCTGAGTCGACCCCCTCAAAGAGCACTTTTTATTGCAGTCATTTATTGTGTTGAGATGGGACCTGAGCATGCCAAGGCATATGTATGGAAGTCAACTTAAACAACTGAAAGGATCCAGTTCTCTCTATCACATGGGTCCCAGGGATGGAACTCTGCTTGCCAGCCTTGGTGTAAGCACCTGTATCTGCTGAGCCATCTCATCAGCCTGAGTTATTCATTGTATTTTAAAAAATATTTTAAAACAGTATTTACTTGCCGGGTGTGGGGGCATACACCTTTAATCCCAGCACTCGAGGGGCAGAGGCAGGAGGATTTCTGAGTTCGAGGCCAGCCTGGTCTACAAAGTGAGTTCCAGGGCAGTCAGGGCTATACAGAGAAACCCTGTCTTGAAAAACAAACAAACAAACAAACAAAAAAGTATTTACTTATTTTTATGTTCATGAGTGCTTTGGTCACATGTATGTTTGTGAACCTTCTGAAAGCCTGCTACCCAAGAAGTTCAAAAAAGGGTGTTGACTCCCCTTGAACTAGAGTTATGTATAGTTGTGGGCTGCCGTGTAGGTACTGGAAATTGAACCGTGGTCCTTTATAAGAACAACAAATGTTTGTAAACATTTTGTGAGCTCTGCACCCCCCCATTCAAATATTGAGAATATTACTGTCCCTCCCCCAATTTCCATCAAATTACTTCTCAGTCATTCTTAGCAGAAGCAACGAGTGCTCTGATTTTTCATGATAGACAACTTTTGCATAGTATGTACTAACATTTGTAGAACTACTCAGTAAGAATTTTGCTCAGCACCCACTATCTGCCCACAGTTATACATGTGCTATCTTTACTGTGAGCAATGCCCTGAAGGCTGAAGGTGTTTCTAGACCTAGCCTATGACCTGGTCAGCCTTCCAGCTATGCCCTTACCAAGATCATCAACACTTGGACCTACAGAGATGTAGGCACTGAGTTTCTCTTATCTGAGTCCAGGATTTCTTCCTACCCACAGCTCCCCTATTTTCAGACTGGCCTTGGCAGTTGCTCTCTTACCCTGTCTCACCCACTCACTTCTCACATCAGGGATCTATCCACTATCCAGGTGTGCAAGGGGGTGTCACAATCCCAACTCAGGTTGAACTCAAATGGGTAAAAGTGCAGGTGGGTAGGCAGCTGGAAGGAATTGGACAAGCAGAGGCGGTAGGAGGCCCTGCAGTCTTGTGGAAGGGTGGGACAAGGGGCGGGGAGTATGCAACAGTTGGAGCAGAAAGACCAGGAGAGACAACATGGCACGCTCCAGAGCAATCAGGGCTGGACAGCCAAACAGCGTCTACCTGGAACTCCTGAGATTCTGGGCACCATGTTCTGGCCCACCAAGAAGGACCTCAAGACCGCCATGGAGGTCTTTGCTCTTTTCCAGTGGGCCCTCAGTGCCTTGGTTATAGGTGAGTCTTCAAGTTACTCAGGGCAGCCAGCTACATGGGTTTGCCTGGTATTGAAGGGTTTAGGGTAGTATGATGCTCAGTGATCAAACTTTGTGTTGTCCGAGGCAAACTCGAACAGTTGTTTACTCTGTCCTGTGCCCCCCCCCCCACATGGGCAGGGTATTTGTGGTATCTGTGCATGAAGGACTACATGGATGTGCATGTGTCTGTGCAGGTGTGTGTGTGTGTGTGTGTGTGTGTGTGTGTGTGTGTGTGTGTGCCTTGCTTTAGATTTGTCTAGTGAGCACCACAAGGTCCACAGTGAAGTGCAGAGGCCAGGTTATGGAGACATGGTAAGCAAATTCACTGAAGCAAGCCAAGAGGAGGAATGTGGCTGCAACCACAGGAAATCAAGCAAACTGTGATGAGTTAATTTGATGGCAGAGGGGTCTTTGGAAACTTGCTGCCCAGAGGAATTTAACCATGTATCTACCATTTTTTAACATCTATACCATTGATCCTTCATAAAAAGTATACGTTGGTCCTGGTGTTCTATACCAGAAATAACCATCACTGCTGGAGGGGGCCTGAAAAAAGTTCTTGCTTGAACAGTAGTCGTTCATGTGAATACTGACAGGAGTCAAGGGCATGGGTTTACTGATTTTGTCAGCACTCTGGGAATGAAGAATAGAGGTAGGCCTTGGGAATATGAACCTGGTACAATGGCATGCCAATGAATAGTAGTACAGTAGTCATTTCTTACCTCTACCAACAACCAGACTAAAGACACGGAGTGGGAGGGGTAGAGTTAGTCACCAGAACCATTTATATTATTTTGCCCCAACTATTTTTATATGCATTCTTTCATTTTAACTGATGCTAATCTTAAGTCATAATGATGGCTACACATGTAATGCTAAATAACAAGCACATAGTATTAGTTAACTTATATTAGCCTCTTTAGTCTAATCACCTTATGTGGCTAATAATATGCATTATATAATTGAAGAGGTGAATTCCATGCAGTAGAAGTGATCTGCCCAAGCTCACACAGCTAGGGAATGGAAGAGCTGTACTGTCATTGAACTCTCAAAGGCTAGCAGTTTGCCTGAGAGTCCCTTTCTTTGTCTTTTGCATCTGCTCCCTGCAGATTGGGAGGTTGGGTGTGGAGCTTGGTGCACACTAGACTGGCAGTCTAGCGAGACTATTTTCTTGTTCACACTAAATGCACCAAACCCCATTGATAGGAGGCTCAGCTCACTGTGGACTCTATTGTTCAGATTGGTACAGGCACAGCCAATTGTCTACTGCAAAATGTAGCTTCAGGGGTTGCCATAGCACAGGAAGACAAGTGCAAGGAGAACTTATATGCAGCCCTAGCTACTGTGGATTGAAGTGATTAAATTAGCCACAGCCTTATTTAATAAGAATCATATTATTATTACTGAGTCTAGAAGGAGGCAGGTGGGCCTTCTAAATTTGCAAAAGCTCTTGACTGAAAGGTAATAAAGACCAGTTTACAGTGGCCTCTCTTAAGTAAGGGCCAAGCTCTTTGTTTGGCTGCAAGCTCAGTTGTCTTGTCATGCCTCCAGCTGCAGGCAGGGCTTTTCTGCAGGTTAACAGGGCGCTTTGACTTTAGTTGTAGGATTTTTAGAACTTTGAGTTTGTGACACCTGCAAAGCTCCTGTTTAATGGATATGTATCCATGTCTGAGATGCAGGAGAACAGAAGTGTTTCCGATTCTGGATTTGGAGGGGAATAGGATGGAATATTTGCAAATACATAATGAACCATGCTAGTGTATTGCCAAGATTGAATTTCTGTCTGTGGCATTTTTTATGCAATATTTTAGTATACCTGCATTTTGACAGTGACATGAGGTCAAGTATTGAGTTTTCTAGTAGAAGTATCCTATCAGTGTTCAAATATTTTAGGCTGTTGGAGCATTTTGTATGTGGACTTTTTGGATTAGGGATGTTCAACCGGCATTGTTTTTCTCAAGTTCTTCTATCCCCAATCTTGTTACTATCCACCTTTCTATCACTGCAACTGTTTCCACAAGACAGCAAAGTCTCCAGGGTCAAAGAACTGAGTTTGAATTTGGGGAGAATGATTATTCATTGAAGGTTGAGGAAGTGTGAACATTTTGGCTGGCTTCTCTCCTTCACAAGTTCTCACTCAATCTTCAGCCATGCTCCTCAGACATAGCTGTTAACAGTGGTGTGTGTGTGTGTGTGTGTGTGTGTGTGTGTGTGTGTGTGTGAGAGAGAGAGAGAGAGAGAGAGAGAGAGAGAGAGCACCTAAATGGCATACATTATATATGTGTATATAACACACACACAGCACACATACTTATAAGCCATGGAACATACATATAATATGGGTGTTGAAAACAGTTTCTGAAGTCAAACTTCAGATGCTAGCTTTACTTTTTATTATGTGTACAACTTTTGGCAAGCTACTTATCTTCTTTCTTTGAAAAATGGGTATATTTCCAGTATATTTGTCAGGACACTCTAGGTGACCCTTTAGTGGCTTAATTGAACAATAATCATTTCTTGTTCACATTAAATGCACCAAGCCCGTTGGTAGGAGTCTCAGCTCACTGTGGACTCTATTGTTCAGATTGGTACAGGCACAGCCAATTGTCTACTGCAAAATGTAGCTTCAGGGGTTGCCATAGCACAGGAAGACAAGTGCAAGGAGAACCTATATACAGCCCTAGCTACTGTGGATTGAATAGATAAATAAGCCACAGCCTTCACCTGAAAATCCTCAATTAAAATGAGCTTGGGCGTCTTCTTTCTGTTCATTGGCAATTAGATTGATTTGGGGCTTTTTGTTTTGTTTATTTGGGTTTTTGGTGTTTTTCTTTCTTTCTTAGATTGTTTGTGTGAGACTCGTCTCACGATGTAGCCTTGGTCTAGAATCCCTATGTAAACCAGGCTGACCTCAAGCTTGCCTAACCTGCCTCTTGCTGCCTTCCAAGGTGCTGGGTCACCACACCCAGATTGAGCTGATTCTTGAATGACAATAGGAAGCAGCCAAGGAAGGAATGAGCCTTGGGAACAGTGAATGCACAGCACTGGAAAAGGCCAGGGTCAATGAGAGTCAAATGGAAGGCAAAGGGCTGGCAGGGATTAGGTGAGTTGGGAATGAACTCAGAATTGCTGCTTAATATACTTTTACTGAAGGAAGGAGGGACGGGGGGCGGGGGAGGGATAGATAGCACTGAAAACTGTTGGAAGGAGTTTAGTCTTCTGCAAGAAAGGAGTCAGAAAAGGGTTTAACATGGGACGCTGACATGAGGCTTGTGAGTTTGAGTGTCCATTGTAGCTCTCTGAAGCAAACCAATTACACAGAGCCAGAGAGAGTAGCAGTGATACCAGGGTTAGCAGGTTATTAAGAAATGGTGGGATTTGAACAAGGCTAGTCATGATGGGGATGGGAAGAAGAAGAAGAAAGGTCAAGGAATCAGAGAATAAATGTAATATGGGGATAAAAAAGCCAGGGAGAAAAAAGAAAGACACCATGAGATGTCTTTAGCTGTGCATGAGTTTGAGCAAACGCTAAAAGAAATGAGGTGTCCTTTGGATGAGACCTACACCTCTAATTATCCAAGAAATCTTCTGTGGCTCACGGCCAGAGGTTCCAACTGCTGGCCTTGAAGTTTACTATATGGAATTTCTAACCACTGTTGTTGTGTGATATAATTTTAGGCATTCTCTGTTGACTTCCCAACATGGAAAATGACACTTGAGCTCTATATGATATTGCTTGGATCTTTTTATCTCTTCCTTCCAAAGTTGTATTTTCTTCTTCCTCTTTCTTCTTCCTCCCTCTCCTCCTTTCCCCCTCCTCCTCCCCCCTTTTCTTCTTTTTGGAGACAGAGTCTTTCTACATAGTCCTGGGTGTCCTGAAACTCACAATGTAGTCCAGGCTGGCCTTCAACTCACAGAGATCCGCCTGCCTATGCCTCCCCAGTGCTGGGATTAGAGGCATGCACCACTTCATCAGGCCCCTTCCAGAATTCTTATAGCACAGTTTTGGTTAAATGTCTGACTATTAGGAAACATAGTGTACCAACATTGTATTTTCTTGTGTGATTTTTTTTCTTGGAACTAATAATTGACTCATTTTAAAATTAATTAATATGTTTTAAAGATTTTTCACTTTATTGTATGCATGTTTTGCCTGTATGCATATGTACAGCATTAGAGATAGTTGTGAACCATGATGTGTAAGTACTGGGAATCCAACCTAGCAACTCTCTAAGAGCATCAAGAGCTTTTAGCTGTTGGGCCATCTCTCTAGCTCCCTCATTTTTTCATTTACTAGATATCCTTGTACTTATTACTAATTTACACACAAACATTTCACACACATAGTAACCTTTCAATATCTGCAAGCACACTGGGAATTCTTTGATACCTCTCACATTTTCTTTCCTTGAGAACAGCGTTTCTGGAACCTAGGGAGAATAGGATCTCCCCCTACTACAGTCTGGCTGTTATAACCAGAGTGCTTGAGGCAACCTGTGTGCAAATTTTAAGGTACTCACTATTGGGTTATGCAAATAGTGGGCTGAACTTGAATGTGGCCAAGACTGGGAGTCTCTTTAAATTGCTACCCTAGGTACCTTGCTTGCTTGTTTTCAGCCCTGTCCCTCCTTGGTTTCCTCCTTTGTTGGACCTTTATTTCCACCACGAATTCTATGCATTCTCCCTCATTTTGAGGAAGCATGTTATCTAGTAGTATTGGGGGGGGGGAGGGAAGACATGGGAGACAAATTATCTGAGACTGTATATATCAAATTCTCTGTCCCCTCATTTCAACAGTAATTTTGCTGTGTCAGCTGTAGCTCATGTAAGTACAGAAGTTCTCCAAATGTAGTAAGTTTGAAATACCATGAATCATGAATACATTAGCCAGGTAAAGTGTCTTATAAGGGTAAGCCTAATAGTTTGGAAGTTGGAGCAGGCAGACTGCTATGAGTTGAGACCAGTGTGAGCTGTCATACTGTATTATGAGACTTTGTCTCAAAGCAGCAAGCCAACTAACAAACTAACCAACAAACAATACATTTGATACATCTACTGTGATAGCTTAGTAACACGGGGCATTCGTCTGTATCCTCATGGCAGCGTGACTGATGGGAAGATGTGACTTTTTGTTGCTGTCCACCAAGAAACACAACAGTACCACATATTGCTAGCTAGCCCAGGAAAAGAGCAAAATACAGTTTCTGCCAGATTCCTGTTGCCTTTCCACCACCAGAAGCAACAAAACATTGTTAAGTTAAACTGTTGTAAGTTGAAAGTCACTTGGGTCGGAATCCAGAATCTTTTCAGTTCAAATGTTCAGGGAATAATTCTCCCATCAACCATTGAGAAGAGGAGAAAAGACCTATCGTTCTAATTCATTTCTTGTCAGGTCAGGAATCCATCCAGGCTTCTGATGGTTGAGCCTGGGCTTCATCCCTACCTCTTGGCATACCTGATCCTCCAGATTCTGAGTCTTTCCTTATTTTTCCAAAGAAGCAAGCGAACTTCCTGTATTCATATCCTTTGCAGGTGCTTCGAGAGATTGGCTTGCTTTTTTCTAAGCTTGTTATTTCTCTCTTCATGCACTTTACATGGGCAAAAGTTTTACCGAAATCTCTCATCTACTGTAGACACTTTTCTGATTCTTCCCTTGTGGGCCTATAGTCCTAAAATATTTAAATCATTTTCATGAGGCTCCAACAAGAAGTCAACACAGAATTATTCACTCTATTATAGATTTTGGTTTGCATTTTGTAGCCTCTATTTTGACCCACTTCCCCATATAATCTTAGTCTTGGCTGCTTACATCGAATGTGGCACCCTATCACTCTTAAGTCATTTTCCCCTAATATAGAATTCTATCGTGCTTCAGCTGAGCACAGTCCCTTATCTTATTCTACTCCAGCTTTTATTTATCATTGCTCTTTGTTTTGTGTACTTCTAATCTGGTGAAGATAGGTGTTGGCTTTCTCTCCATCTCCTCTGGCACCTTATAGGAGTGCATCTCACCCTTCCTAATGCTGCGACCCTATAATACAGCTCCTCTTGTTTGGTGACCCCCAGCCATAATGTTTTCACGGCTACTTCATAACTGTCATTTTGCTACTGTTATGAATCATACTGTAAATATCTGTGTTTCCCAATGGTCTTAGGTGACCCCTGCAAAAGGGTTCTTGGACCCCGTGGGTTTATGACCCACAGGCTGAGAACTACTGACTTAAAGGGTCGATGTTGAGAAGAAAATATAAGTTGGAGAAAAACTGCTCTGAGACTTCAAATGTCCAGTGGCTATGAGTGGCTTCTCCCCCACCTACGCACACTATGTGCGGAGCCTAGCACAGTGCTGTGGAACGTTCTGGGGGTGGGAGGCCTTGTTGTTGTTGTTTGAAGCTTAGCTATGAGGGACACACTTTTCTTCCAGACCAGAATCTGGTTTGGATGGTTAAGGAGGACAGTATGAGTTACATGGCCATGTGGGCCACCTGTAAGGATGAAGAGACTGTTGAATAGGCCTAGGTCAGTGTGTGTGTGTGTGTGTGTGTGTGTGTGTGTGTGATCTTGAGGTGGACAGAACTCAGCAGGGGGACTTTTAATGTGAGGGACTGTTTACAATTCCTTGACTTTGGGCTGGGTTCCCTCTAGTCATCACTGTGATCGTTGTCAACCTCTACTTGGTGGTGTTCACATCGTACTGGCCTGTCACCATGTTGATGCTCACCTGGTTGGCTTTTGATTGGAAGACCCCTGAGCGAGGTAAGGGCCCACTGGGATGTATTGACATATATTCCCCCTGCTTCTCTCCTAATCCTGAGAGGCTCTGGCTAATTTCAAGGTGATCTTTCAGCCTGTCCCTCTCTGGGCTAGGAAAACTGAGGCTTTTAAGGTCCTTTTAAGGTCTTGGAACTGCTGTTGGTAGGAGGAAGATAGGGTTGGGTTGGGATAAGTAAGCAGAGGCTGGGCCTATTGTAGATTGGTCTGGATATGCCTTTTTATTATATTTAGACAATTTTTTTAGATTTATCTATTTATTATATGTAAGTACACTGTAGCTGTCTTTAGACACTCCAGAAGAGGGCATCATATTTCATTACCGATGGTTATGAGCCACCATGTGGTTGTTGGGATTTGAACTTGGAACCTTCGGAAGAGCAGTCGGCGCTTTAACTACTGAGCCATCTCGCCAGCCCGATATGCCTATTCTAATTTCCATGTAGGAGAATAGGAAGCAGCAGAGAGTTAGAGGACCCCATGGTAGCTCTGAAGGAGCCCAGAAAGGGAGAGCAGGGTGGACAGAGCTTTTCTGTGCTTTCAGGTGGCCGCCGGTTCACCTGTGTGAGGAAGTGGCGTCTGTGGAAACACTACAGCGACTACTTCCCACTCAAGGTAAGCCACATAGACGTAAATGGCTTACTGAGTGAGCATTTGGGTCAGACTTGGGGTACAGGGTATAGCCACATGGGGGCCCAGGAACCAGTGACTCCTGGACATGCACGTTGCCCACCCTGAACTGCTGAAATTCAGTCCTTTCTCTTCCAGTTCTCTGGCCAAAAGAGAAGTCTTTTTCTCTGTCTCCAGCTCTCCTATCTCCACTTTCCTCTACAGATGGTGAAGACGAAAGATATTTCACCTGACCACAACTACATCCTTGTCTGCCATCCTCATGGGCTCATGGCCCATTCATGTTTTGGTCACTTTGCCACTGACACAACAGGCTTTTCCAAGACCTTTCCTGGTATCACTCCTTATATGCTCACACTAGGAGCCTTTTTCTGGGTGCCTTTCCTCAGAGAGTATGTAATGTCTACAGGTGAGTGGCTCATAGGGGATAAAGCCACATAGAGGGCTACCATAAGGAGAACCTAGAGGATGTGTGGGAGCAAGGTCAAATCCAAGATTGTCTCAGGTGCTAACTGCCAGCTTCCCCATGTCCCAGGCTGGAGAAGATGCTCCTTGTAGTCATGGTAGTGGGGAGGGATAGTTTACAGGGATCGCTAAGTAACCAACGACTTTTGGCTTTTTCTGCACACTAGGGTCCTGCTCTGTGAGTAGATCCTCCATGGACTTTTTGCTTACCCAGAAGGGCACAGGCAACATGCTTGTGGTGGTGGTTGGTGGCCTGGCTGAGTGCAGATACAGCACGCCAGGCTCTACCACCCTGTTCTTGAAGAAGCGGCAAGGCTTTGTGCGCACAGCCCTTAAACATGGGTAAGGATAGCTGCAGAGGGACATGGGGGTGGGATGGAGTGGAGAAGCTGTCTAAAAGTTCAGCAGGAAAGAATATTGGGCTTTAAGGAAGTGGTATTTAAAGAGAAAGGAAGAAATATGCAAACAATTATTATTAAATAGAACCAACATAACAGTGTGTGCATGCGTGCACTTGTGTGTGTGTTTACTTTTTGTTTTGAGACAGGCCTGGAATTTACCTGGTAGAGTAGGCTGAACCAACAGGCTTTAAACATACACTCATCTCTACTTCCCTAGCACTTGGTTTACAAGCATGTTGCCATACTTGGCTTTTTTTTTTTTTAAATGTGGTTTCTGGTCATTAAATTCAGGTCCTCATGCCTTCATAGAAACCACTTTACCAAGCTTTCTGTGTACAAATTGTATTCAATTTTGTCAGTTAAAAAGAAAGCACAAAGGGGAAACTCCACCTATGGGTTGCAGTAGAGCTGTGCAGGGGGGCTGTCCTCGAGGCTTTGCATAGTCAATTTCTCTACAAAAGGACTGGGTTGCATCTTAGGGCAGAGAAAGCCAAACTTCTTACCATGTGGCCTAAGAGCGAAGAAAACATATGAAATGGACTTTGGGCATTTTGAGACAAGTGCTTCAGATTTGGGCATTTCAAGGAATCACTGTGCTTGCTTCCTTGTGGAAGCTGCTGCTTTGTCCCTAAAGGCAGTCTAGTCTAGGCACCATAGTTAGCTGGGACCTTGCTATAGATGGACTTGAGTTCTAGGGAGCCTGTAGGTAAACTCAGGGGATGCTGGTGTTTAGCATGTCTTTTTCTGCAGGGTGTCTCTAATCCCAGCTTATGCCTTTGGAGAGGCAGACCTCTATGACCAGCACATTTTCACTCCTGGGGGCTTTGTCAATCGCTTCCAGAAGTGGTTCCAGAAGATGGTACACATCTACCCCTGTGCTTTCTATGGGCGTGGCCTCACCAAGAACTCCTGGGGCCTTCTGCCCTATTCTCAGCCAGTAACCACTGTTGGTGAGTGAGCCCTTCTATTAAAAGACTTAGTTTAAGTTCTAGGATCCATTCTGTGGCTGAGCCTCAGCCCCAACTGTGGTTGGAGGCAGGGAGGCTGGGTAGGGAGTGATGAGCAAGAGGGTCAGGGTGATCTGGGCTCCAGGCTGTGCCTAGGAGTAAGCTTTTCTGATGTTTTCCCCTTTTCCATTCCCTTTGGCAGTCGGAGAACCTCTACCATTGCCCAAGATTGAGAATCCGAGCCAGGAGATTGTGGCCAAATACCACACACTCTATATTGATGCCCTACGAAAATTGTTTGATCAGCATAAGACAAAGTTTGGCATCTCAGAGACCCAGGAGCTGGTGATAATTTGAAAGACATTCCCTTGACTGGATGGTGTGGAAATGATGACAACAGGCCAAAGTTACCTGTGGAGCTTCACCTCTGATTTGACTGGTCCTCACTGGAGGGAGGTGGGGGTGTGCATCCATGTGGTTGTTTTCTGTGCCCATCCTTTCCCACCTCCCTCTTCTTTCTCTTAGTTTTTGTCCTTTCCCCCGAGACAGAGAAGACTCTAGGCAGAAGTCCACTGAAGTCATTGGACTTTCATGAAAGCATTAGCATTAGCAAGGAAACCTGTGGGTAGAATAAACAGCCCATCTCTGGTACTGTGTGCTCCAGCTGGTCTATTTGGAGGGCTCTAAGACCTTGTGTGTCTGCCATTGTCCTGGCTTCAAGACTCTTACAGGACTGGGTATCTCAAGAGCCAGGGGACATTGGGTTCAGTCCGTAGCATCCTCAAGACCTATGATGTTTAAGGGCAATCCATCACCTTTTATCTTTTTTCTTTAGCTGTAAAATGGGACTAACAATCCTTCCCTTGCTTACCTCAAAGGTTTCTGTCAAATTTAAATGCTACTGCATGTGACTAAACATGATAAACTGGAGAGTGACACAAAATTATTCTCCCCCAGCTAGCTAATCCATTTCTTGTTCCTAAGAAACAATGTCCTAAGGTTCATGGTGTCTCAATTTCTAAAAGAAAGTACAGGGTAGTGTGTTGAACGGTGAAGTAATTTTATATACCTTAGTGACCATTGTCATACCTACCTTCCATCTACTAAAGCTATACTAGAATGGTCAGTGGTTTAGACCTAATTTCCCATTTCCCCCTCAGAAATTTGCATGCACTAGCTTGGCCTCATTAACTCTGCTCTTTGATGTGATACCTGACCTCCAGTACCCATGAAGAACCTTGCTTTCTGAGTCTCTGAGTGGCAAGTCACTCTTAGCCCAGTGGTTGTTGCAATCACATATTACACAATTGGGTAAATAGGCCCTCTTGGATGGATGTCATCTGGTCCAATTATTTACCTGCATCAAGTTTATCAAGTTGGTTTAAGACATCCTGTGTACTTACTACAGTGTGACACTCTCCCTCTGTCCTGAATGCCTATCTTATGTGGTTGTTTGTGCATGGTATGGCAAAAGGCGTGGTCTCCTGCTTTTTTCTACCTGTGCTGTTTCTTGTGCCAGAGAGTCTACTTTCCTTGAGCTTCCCATAAGGTGTTATTATTATTATTATTATTTAGGAGTGCAGGCATCAAATCCAGGGTCTTACACTAAAGATATGGTCTACCACTGAGCGACATCCAAAGGCGTTCTTAAGTTTTCCAGGCTTCTTTAACTGAAACCCTCTCTCCAAAGCAGCAAGAGGACCAACCTGGGTATCAGTATCCAAGCCATGCTTATTTGGCCATTGTGGGCTCATTCACATTACTTGAGGGTCATATTCTCCATAATTGGCCAAAGTTGCTGGGGTTGTGAGACATTCCCATAATTATTCTGAGCTACCTATTCCTTACTGGCTGCTATTCTTCTCTTCTTCCTTAGAATACCTTCCAGCAAGCAGCATAGGGTCAGGCAATTGAGGCAGCAGGGCACAGTGGTAAGCATACCAGGGAACAAGCCAGGCTGAGACACTTAATAGTTGAGTGGTCTTAGGGGGGCTACTTAACATCCTTGGGCATTTGTTTGGTCAGCAAAGGAGTCAATTTGTATGTCAATTGAGGGGTCTAAGGTTAGATTTCTCCAAGCTGTTTTAGGGAAGGCTTGGAGCCTTGTAGATGTCCCATTCAAGTTGAAAGTAGCCCCATGCTGTGTGTTCTTGTCCTGTGGAAATATGCCTTCTGGCAACACATTGAGCCCCTGAGACTTGTAGTTCTAGAAGAACTAAAGGTGAATAGGGTGGAGGTATGTAGTTTAGAGCAGAGAGACCATGTGGGATACACAGATAGGACTTTTGGACCAGCTTCCTTCTGGTGCTCTCACCAAAGGGGGTTTCTTGGTCCTCATTTGTGGTGGCATCATCATTTACAAAGAAGCATGTGTCATGTGGGAAGAGCTCAAGATAATGTCAAGGATGGTGAGGGGAGCACTTTATTTGCAAAGAATAAACCATTAATTTACACAAACTTACATCCCTGTTTATATACATTATATATATAGTTTCTATACACAGTATCTCACACAGGATGCTGATTCCCCAAAGCAGCATTGGGCCTGCTCCAGGCCATTCTCCCCTTATCCTCATCAGCTGGAAGCTTTTTGAAGAAAGAAATGACACACCTCACCCTCTCCTGGAGAGAGCCCTGAAATGAATTAAGAAAACAAATCAGGTTCTGTAGTAGGCATGGCCCAGGGAAAGCCCAGGCAAGGGTGGGGCCTCAGGCAACACAAGAGAAGCCTAAAATCTGTCTGGCTCAGAGCCAGCCTAAAGCTTCCAGCCCAGAGGTGGGAGGTGCACAAATATCTTGGGGGACTATGTGTGGGGAGGCAAGTTATGATGGAGATTGTAGACCCACACCCTGCCTCACCAGGCTCCTGAAGGGAGATAAACACTTCTAGCTTTGAGTCTGTGGGTGTATAAAGTGTATGAAAGAGGAGGCCCCATGGGACAGGTTGCTTTGCCTCCTTCTCCTGCTGAGTCTGGAGGTGGGGGCCTGCCTGCACACTGTCCTAGGTGGGCCAGTTTCCCTGTCTGGACATCAATTGCATATGAGTAACAGGATGGGATGTAGGTTGGGCTGCATTCCCTCTAAAAGCCTTTCTAGGTCAAAGATTTCTCTACATCTGTTTGCATCCACTAGAAGATGCATAAAATGCAAGCACTCACATGAGGACCAAAGCCCTTGTCTCTAGGGTCCTTGGCCTTTTCTTACTAAGCTGCAGAGATTAGGCTCAGGATGGGTGCAGGGGCAACTAAGGCAAAATGATACACCTTCCAGGGAACCGGTAGCCACATAACGTTCATCCAGCAGGTACAATTTTGTGCCAGCTTGGCTTTTGAAGCTCAAGCAGCTGGTAGAGGCTCCTGCGGTGCAATTTTTCTTCTAACATGTCATCTGCTTACACAAACATGTCCCCATCCCATTCTCTATGCTAACCTTGGGATAACTTCACATCATGACAATTCCAAACTGTAAATCTATATCCCTATTTCCCTATCAGTAAATGCTTCATTACTTTGCCAATGAGTACAGCACAGCAGGCGCCCCCATTCTTTCCTATTTCCTTCCCCCAGCCTTCTTCATCTGGGGCTCCTTGTGAGGATTCAGAATGAAGACAGGGAAGTAAGAAGCCCACTTCTCCTATGATCTCCATGCACAGAGCATATGATGGGGTTGGCATGTCCTGCAGGGGCACAGTTAGGAAACTTCCTCTCTTTCTCCACAGCCATGTGGCTCTGGAATGGTGCTTTTAGGTTTTCCCTCCATTCTCAAGAGGGCAACCTCTCAACATCAACACGAGGAAGATGTTCTGGCAACATGAAGGCCTTTGTAATATGGCAGGAGGAGAGGAGTCACACTTAACCCCAGGAAGCAGACTGGCTCCCAGAACTAGTAGCTAGGGTCAGGAATGGAAGACAGAAGACCTTGCCCCACATAGCATCTCCTTGTGTGATGGTTGCTGCTTTTATCAGATGGGTGAAAGGTCATGAAGGCTCCCAGTTCTGTGGGTCCCAGAGCTCAACTCAGGATTAGAAAACATCCAAGACTTCCTCTACAGAGCCTGTGGCAGCCAAGAGACTAGGCAGTACCATAGCAATGAAAACTGAGCATTGCTAGGTTTCTCCCTAGGACTCTGCAATGATATCAGTTCCATGTGATCACTTTTAATTTTTCTTTCGGAACCTAAATTCCACACAGTGTGTGGTAAGACACTAGCTTGGGAGTCAGACCTCACTAAAAGCTAAGGTCTGTGACTTATGGGTGAGTTCTTAGTGAAAGCGCTTTCTCTCCCAGCCGTACCTATACAATGGTAACTGTGATAATTCTCTGCCCCATCTTCTTCAAAGGAAATTAAGAGGAAGCAACCTTCAAACACTAAGGAGAGGGTCTGTTAGTTCTTGCTACCACTGCTGATTGTTCAAGGCCTCCAGGGGCAGATGCATGTCTAAAATTGACCTCATTTCTGGTTGTAAGGCTGTCATTAGCATTGCATAAAAGAGTCCTGGCCTACCACCTCTTGTCCTGACCCATGAAGGACCAAGCAATGTGGCTACTGGGAAATGGAGGTACAGCTGAGAACTCAGTACCTGATATTCTTGATGAATTTCAGGGATGCATTCTCCATCTCCTCAAAAAGAAATACATTTCAGGAGCAAGAGGAACCGGCTGGACCAGGTTGATCCTTCCAGCTTTAGGCTGTGCCTGGTACCCTGAAGCTAGGCAATTGGAAAGAAGTCTCATGAACCTAGCATAAGATAATGCAGGAAAACTGGTGGAGGTGCCTTTGGATCTGAAGTAGGTGTGAGAGCCCTGCTCAATAGCCAGACAGATGCTCTAGGAAAGCACCACAGAAAGACTGGGCTAATGGGCCATGACCTGCTGGTCTTTCAGATAAGAGCTTGGGTCTCAACAAAAATGGACAACATTTCCTGTTCTATCCCCACTTTCTCCCCCTCCCTGGGAAAGGTAGAAAAGCTATATTGTGCTGATGTCCAAGGGAGTGTAGGGTTTGGGAATTCCAAAATCTACTGTGGCAGGTAACTATCAAGTGCCACCTATGTTCAAACTCTAAGGGGCTTTTGGAGGTTATCCAGTTTAACCATCTGTTCCCAGACACAATTTTATTAGAATTAGATGAATAATAATTGTATGCCTAATCAATGGAAAATTCTTTGTGCCCAAGTAATTTAAAGAGTACACTGTGAAGCACCTGTCTCAAGCAGAGGTAGGCACTGAGGAGAAAGAAGATAGAATTTCCTGTCAGGCTGGGGTGGGAGGTGACAGGTGGGAAGACTCCAGGTAGTTTTCTGAGAGTGGAACAGAGCTGTAAACACAGTGAGACATGCATGACCCCAAATATAGCTTCTTACATAGGCAGGCATATGGTCATTCCTGCATGATTCCAAGGCAAAGCAAAGTTCCTAGCTCTGGAGTCCAGCAAGCTGCCACAGTATACCTCTCGGCCTGAGTGGGAAGTTTTCTTTGAGCCTCTAGTAGGTTATAGTGCAATGCAGCAAGAATGCCTCTTCTGTCAAGGATATTAACTTGGTAGGTTATTGCCCAGGTCTTTGCCACAAGGATGTGCCTTCTTCTGACCTGACCCTCTCCTTAAGTTGCAACCTAATGGCACCCCCAGCCAGGAGAGAAGAAGCCCCCCATCACCCCTAGAATCTGGAGTGCACCTTTGCTTTCTGTGGCCTACTGTCTTGGATCCTCATTTTAGTGCAACAAATGATACATCTGATGAGGGACCTAAGGGTTGAGGAGTCACCATAAGCCAGTCAGCAGGGAGCCTAAGAAGGTTCTGCTTCTTGACAACCCTGGGGCTCCATCAACTGTCCTGGCAACTCAAGGTCTTTCTGGGAAGTCACATAGGCCTTGTCATCCTGGAGTCACTGGGGAATAAATAGCATGGGGCATTTCTCTTTGTGGCTGCAACGCCAATATACCTCATTCCACACACAGCAGCACTTAGAGGTTCTGGGAGTCCTGGCTCCCAAACCTGGGGCAGGGGCATGGGCCAGGATGGAATGGGAGAATCTAGGATGCAGGGGCTTCGCCCAGCCTGATGGCCCCAAAGAAGGTGGTGTGCTTGCTCATATTGATAGAGATGTCAGCGTGCACCATCTTCACGGCGATTTTCTGCCTGGCCTTGAGGAGGCACACGCCTGCAGTATAGCAAGTGTTGTAGTTGGTCTTCCCTGTCTCAATGCTGCGGGTGCACTGCAGGAAGGGCTTTTCATCCACCACCACCTCGTAGCTGGCAAAGTCAGTGAAGTTGATGTAGTAGACCTGGGTGAGAGGCAACAAGAAGGGATTGGGGGAGAGAGGAAAAAAGGGTAGGGCCCTCCCCTGGTGAGCAGATAGAACCTCCTCAGATGAGCTGCCAGTATAACCTATGCAGGGGCAGTGCCACCCGAAACTGTGCCTGTTGGTCAGCAGGGAACAGCAGGGTGACAGGATCACAATGCCCTTCCCCTACTCCATGGGTTCGCAGGGCTGAGCAAACCTTTCTTATGGACTCCCTGAGGCCGAGAGCTGCCTTATGAGCCATTTCACTGGCTCCACTCCATAACCCTGGCGCGAAGCAGTGCTTCACACTCCTTGGGCGCTTAATCAATGCTCTGGACACACCAACTTCCAGTTCCCACACTAAAGACAATTTAGGAATACACTTAGAGATCCCTGGTGCCCCAGGGAGGTCGCAGTCCTGACTTCTCACTTCTCTAGGCTGTGAACAGGAGCTTCCTAAGCTCACGGTATACTCTTCTGTCCTGCAGTCCTCTCCCAGACTCAGCACAGCTCGGCCCTCTCTCTTGCTGCCTGAAGAAGCAGATCCTGAGAGATGGGGAGCTGGCGTATACAGTGAGACACTGGATGCAAATCCTAGGCACCTAACTTCATTCTGTGGCCAGGAGGAAGTATAGCCTATGGCTTGGCCTCATGGAGACTTTCTTAGCTCACATGGACCTTACTCCTAATCCTCTCCTGAGTCCAGACATTTAATCTCCATCCTTCATTACCTTTCGCCAGCACATCCCACCCTCAGCTCCGATTTTTCACCACTACTAAATGGAATTTAGTCTACAAGATATTGGGGTTATGGCCACAGTGCCCCATAGGAGTGGGGACTGTCCTTCATTTGATACCTTAAATCACTTCATAAAAGTGACTCCACAGGCTCTTTGATTGGAAGTAACATATTTAAATGGCACATCATCTCCTGGGTGCCAGACTAGTGCTGGTTAACCCAACTTCTCTATTCATTTTTTTTTTTCTTGAGAGCCGTTTGTCAGTTGCATAGTCCTTCTGTTCATCTCCCTGTTTGCTGCCTACCTCCTGGTAACCCTGACCTCAAGGCTTATGTACTTGTAGCTCTGAGGAGAGCCCCGATGGAGGCACGCAATGAGGGATGGAAACGAATGGCCACTGGCAGACCTGTGGGGAATGGGCCCAGGGCAGGAGAAGGACAAAAGTGGAGGGGAGCAAGGTCTGGGAGAATGACAGTAAGAAGAAGGTGACAACAACAGAAACAGACAGAAACAAATGGGAGAAAGAGGAAGGAAAGACAGTCAGAAATCTTCTTGAGGTAGAGAGAAGGTTCACAGGAGCACTGTTCATTATCATGCCCAAGCTAGCAGTATTGTGGGGGAGGGGTCTCTGTAGCTCTGGAACTTAGTCTTAAAAACTTAGAGCAAGTCAGGTCCGTCTGTGGAACCAAACAACTCAGAGGGGAAATGAGGGCCTTGGGCCCTGCAAGAGGGGATCAGACAGCAGGGTGTTGGAGAGGCCTCTTTACAGTTTTTCAGTGATAGTTTTCTAGGGGAAAAATGAAATGGGTTTATTGGTCTTCCCTCCCTTCAACTCCCTCCCAGTGTGAAATCCGCCACGCCTTTCCCCAGCACTGCAAGAAGTTAGCCATTGGATGGTTTTGGCTTGCTCCACAGTGCCCCTAGGTGGCCTGCACCATATCTGCACCCTGGATATAAGAAGAGTTAGGCCTAAGACCGTACTCACTTCTACCTGACTATAGATGAAGTAGGTGCCGTCCACCAGTACCTCCAGCTCCCCGCTGCGGGGATGTAGCTTAAACACCTTAGGGTTCATAGTGATGCGAGACCAGTCATTGAGCACTCCACCTGAAAGATCTCAGTATGAGAGAAGGGCAGTCACTCAGTACATGTCAAAATAATTTGGGCAACAGAAATAAATACCAAGCAGTAACCACCCCGTTCCCCATCAACCCTATCTAATACCAATGACCACAAAAGTTTCAAGGACCAAGATTTTAAAAGAACATTTGGAAGCAGGAAAGGTGTACTCTTTGTAAAGTGGCTTCTAGGCTGGCCTGGGGACCTATGGACCTACGTATCAGTCTTTGTCCTTGCATTCTTGACCATTCCATCAATAAAGCTCTTTACCTTCTAGCTGGAATCTGAGGTGGCGATGGTGAAAGAGGAGAGTAGGCACAGAACCATATTTTCTTTGTTGTTATGGTGACTGCACAGGCAAAATCCAGACACTGAGTGGCAGGCTAAGTCTTAGTATTCAATTTCACTTTGCTAGCAATTTCACCCGAATTCCTCTCTTGTCTCAGAGGTTCCTGTGCTTTTGTCTCTTCTTAATAGATTCTTCTCTATGGCTCCTCCACAGCCACTCCTTTCTGGGAAGCCTCCGAGGCCCCCCCCCCCCCCCCCACAGGAAACCACTTAATCAAACAATCCATCTGTCTAGAGAACTAAGTTGGTGGTAATTCAGTATCAGGCTCCCCTGGCACTCAGACCCCATGGCAGCTGGGGATAGTGACCAGCGGTAACCAGGCCCCAGAGAGGGTGAGCTTTACAATGCTGGGGGGAGAGCCTGCCAGGTTTCAGGAGACTGAATGTGCCTAGGAGTTGAGGCAGCCTTGGCAAAGCCTTTGTTTCATATCCTTAATTCAGCTGGGGATGCTGGGGACAGAAGCATGAGAGGGTGGAGGTATATTTCTCCTCTCATCCTGCAGATAGAAAGTTGCTCCTTCCTACAATAAGAAGAGGGAAACTAAGTTCACAGAGGCATTTTCCTTCAGCCATTTGTTCTTCATACAAAAACATTATGTTGTAAGCATCCATTCTTGGTCAGTCTCAGGTCTGCCTCTCTGATGCATGGGGAAAAGAAAGCCATCTAAGTCCTGGCTCTAGTACTTCAGTGGACTGCTCTGCCTAGTGTCCTCTCACTGTGGCCTTGCTCCTCTTGTCTGCCTGTCAGCAGACACTGCTACTGGGAATTTGCCTGCAGGGATTGGAAATTATCTTGCTCTGTTATGGTAGTGGGGGCAATTTGAACAGCTTTTGCTATAGAATGAACTTAGTCTAAGGCCACCACTTAGATACCCAAACAAATCTATTTTCTGTCTGACCACATTCCTCCAGGAAGGATGGTGACGATCGCCCACCCAAGACCCTGGGTCCCACAGTGATTGGCCTCCCACAGGGCTGCTAGTGTTTTCCTCTTCCTCTACTCTGACTTGTACTTGCCAGGCTATTAGGCTGGGTATTCAAGTGGCAGTCAAGGGAGTAGCTAAGCCCAATGGTGAGAGGAACTCAGCACAGACACTTCAGGACTGACTGTGCTCTTAGAAGCTGTCCCCAAGTAGAGGTTTTGTAACCTTCCTTTACTGTGTCTGCTCACAGCCCCTCCCTTCCACTCCAAGCTCTGTAAGTAGCTGCTATGTTAGCTGGCTTGCTGCTTTCCAAGACTCCTGGGGGTTCATGCATTTTAGGCTTTGGGCACCCTGGAGACTGGACATTATTTCAAAGCGCTGTTCTTTAATGAATGTTCATGTCTCTTTGGGGGAAGAAAATGAACCTAATCATTCAGTGGAGTGTACACACACATCACTGGAGCAGCGTAGCACAGCGCAGAGAGCTAGAAAGATATGGTTTTGAATCTCAGCTCCTTACTTCACTACAAAATCTTGGGCTAGTTAAATTAAGTTCTCTGAGCTTTAGTTTTTGTTGCTGTTTTAAAAAAAAAGGAGCATTGCAACACCTCCCTCATAGGGTGGCTGTGAAGGTTAAATAAAAAGACAAACCATTTGGGAATTCTAAAGTACCATGCAAACATAAGACAGTATGGTTTACGTTGGTATTTCTAGTCTCTTTGGGACTCTGTCTCCCCATCTCATAAATGAAGGTAGAACATAAAATCAGTATTTCTAAGCCCTGTTAACATGTTTTTGCTTTTGATAGACATTAGTGTCTCTTGCTTCCTAGACACTAACATGTCCCCTCTCTGGGAGAAGCACTCTCTCCAGCCATTTTCTGTATAGAGCAATCAGACAAGATAATTTATTTAATATAGTTCTAACTTCCTTAGTTTCCACTGTGAAAGTGCTTATCAAATTACACATATTTCCATGGTGACTGATATAAACATCAAAGCAGTCTAGGTAGATGGTTTCCCAAGTCCTTTTCAGATCCTGCATTAGTGGATTCAAAATGTAATTTAGGGGCTGAGGATGTAGTTCAAAGGTAGTATGTTTGGTTAGCATTCACGAGGCCCCGGGTTTGCCCCCTTATACTGCAAAAAGCAAAATTGAATGCAATTTGGGTGTAGCATCTGGTCTTGGTGCAAGCAGTTACTTAGGACAACCAGTAGAGGGCACGACGGAGTAGGAAATGCCCTTCTATGCCAAGGATATTCAGGGACTAGGGAGGAGTTAGGTTGGCTGAGATTATTTGGAGGCTGGGAATGAGGGAAGGGAAACTCCTAGGAGGGAGACATACTACTTTGATTCTTACCATTTTTGACTTGAATTGCTGACCCTTGGCCCTGCAGATGCACCACAGCTGGCTGAGAAGATGAGAAGAAGAGAGTCACTATAATGACTGCTTGCCGTGTCATGCAGTCCTGTGTTTTTACCTCTGGCTTCTAGACTCTTTGTATCCCATTTCTGGACCGCTCCCTCTGTCTTGAGCTATCAGTAGCTATATTTCTCCTAAAACACAGTAAGCCTCGCTAGCTCTAGCATGTCTTCACTCCGACCTTCAGCCAAACAGGAGGCCGTTGAGCTTTATCTCCTCCAACTGTAAAGCGGGAATTAGAGGAATCTCTGCTGGCCACTTTCACAGGGCGAGATTGAATAAGGTAGTGAATATAAAATTGCCTACCAAAACATAAGGACTGTGCAACTCTGTAGATTTATCATTGTGGCCAAATAAGTGTAGTGAGGCTAGTTGCTAGGAGGGGCAAGGTAAGGAGGCTAGGCAGTAGAACCTGCCAAAAGACACAGATTGGACAACTCAAGGACTAAGAAGGAACCTATAAGGCCTTCCCCCTATAAGGGGGAAGCCCAGGCTGGCCTCAGCCTACAGCTAGTTGGCTGCTTTTCATGGACACACAAACTCTCAGCTTCAGATTCTAGGCAGTTTGAATGCCATCAGGCATCTGAGGTGGCTTAGAAGTCAGAGGCATATATATATATGCCTGACAGGCAGGTTATTTCTATGGACTATTGGATCTGGCTGTCACGACCCTCTGTCACTCACAAAATGAGTAAAATGGTCCAGGCAAGACTTGTGTTCCTTTAGCTAAAAGCACCTTAGGGCGAACCTTTCCAATTCATAGGTATTGGCAACGGCTGCCAGTGAAAACCTCAGACCCTCCAGACATCAAATAAAGCCTCTGGGAATCTCATAGGCAAAAGCCTTCAAGGTGACCCCAAGCCTGAGGCCATCCCTCCTCCCCAGGAAGACAGTAATCCCCAGCCAACCTGATTTTCCCGAGTTCCAGTTTTATCAGCAGCACCTGCAAAATAGGATGGGGCAGTCAGAGTGCTGCGCTCTTTTCTACTTCCCTTTCCCATTTCAGCAGCCAGGGCTCCAGAGCCTGGATTCCACAGCCAGCCCTGTAGGAATTTCCTTCTCCAGGTCTTACAGCTGGAGGGAGTCATAGTACAACACGGGGCTGTCGATGGAAGAGAATATCCCCTCCTTCCCATTCCTGTCCCTACCAACAGACCATCTTCTTCAGAGGGTCTAGAGCCCAGCAGGGAAGTTGGCCTCTGGCCAATATTGGCTCAAGGCAAGCCCCATTGAGCACCCACAGAGAGGAAAGAGAGGCTATTTGTGTCATTGTATGTCCTTAAAACAATGGCACTTGCTTTTCTAGCTCTTTGTTCTCTTCTTACTGATTTCACAAGAGCCACTGTCATTTATAAAGATCTTGTCTCTTTGACTCTAGGAAATAAACTCTATGAGAACAGGGACTACTTAGCAATATATCTCTTTGTACACAGAAATTGTTCAATTAATATTTGTGGAATGATTGGGTTTAAAAAAAAACTTTTATCTCTTGTGGCCATGGTAACACTGCTGAGCCTGTTTGAATTACAAGTGAAAGAATCTGAATCCTGCTGCTGAATTCTTAGACCTGGGGAAATTAAGTTTAAGAAAACCTCAAGATAGAGGAGGGGAGCAGGAGAAAAACGTAGCAAGTAGCATGAGTTCAGGCCGTCTACCTACTGTCAACACTAATTAGGCAGGGTTGGATCTGCAGCTATACCTGTTGCATGCCCCATTGGGCGCTAGGAGAAAGAGGCAAAGGGATGGAATGGCATTTAAACGAGCAGCATGGTTATTTAAGGGTCTAGTGTGAGACACATTTGGCTTAGGGACAGAGTGGTCTTGGTGTCTGGTTTTGTTAGACACAGCTTGAGTGATTCATACATTTCTAACCACTCGACTAGAAGGGGCTATTTCTACACCACTAGGCAAGGAGTCTCAAAGTACATGGGAAGACATTATAATAGGGTTGCCATTTTGTCCAGTCCCCAACATTCCTCCCACAAACTATTTCCATGCAAATGTCATGTGGTACTCTATGCTGGAAATCAGGGTAAGCCAAATCTATAACTACAGGAACTCCAGTGAATGGCTGGGACCTCTTTCTCATACCTCTGTTTTTGGCTCATATGAGCTTATTGGCTCGCTATATGAAGGACTAGAGCCAAAGATGGAATGGGATGGAAGGATTGGCATGGGGCAAGAACAGATGGCCTGTCTGGCACAGCTTGAACTCAACAAGACTTAGAGCAGGCCAGACACTATCAGAGCTTGTTCACTTTCCACCTCTACACTAGACTAGGGATTTCTTACTGCACATTGCCACTGTTTGAAAATTCCCTGAAGATTATCTGTTTCTACTCTACAAAAGCAATGGAAAGTTTCCTAAAGGGTGGGAGACAGAAGAACTCACCAGAAGGTCCTTGGAGGCCAGGGGGTCCTTGAGGACCAGGAGGGCCAGGTGGGCCAGGTGGTCCCATAACAGTTGTTCCTGGAATCCCAGGAATTCCTGGAATCCCTGGAGGTCCCTGGGGTCCTGGAGGTCCTGGAGGTCCTGGGGGGCCGTTGGGCCCAGGTGGCCCTGCCTTCTTTCCTAAAACACAGGATTCAGTGTTATATTTGGAGTTAGTTACTGTCAAGACTGTATAGTCAGGAGTATAATTTCAGGGAGTTCTAGAGACTTCAATGACACCAAGTCAGCCATCTAGTTTTTGCTAAAGAGCTGAACATGCTTATAATCCCTTTTCTGCAACATATTTAGAGGACACAGAAATAAACAGTTCTCAAGGAGCCCAGCATAGTAGGGAAAATGTTCTAAGATATTAAGAGTGCCACATTAATGAGGCAGACCAAATGCTGAAACAGGTCAGGCAAGACTTCAAAAAGGAGGTTCTGATCTGAGTCCAAAGGACTATTAGAAACTCAGACTTAGGGGTCACTTCATGATTTTTTTTAGAATTTGATTATCATTGGTAATAAAATGAAGTGCAGGACTTCATTTAGCTGTTCAATTGCACAGACTTGCTACTATTAACCAAAGGATAGTGGAAGTCTGATCTCAGGAACACCATCAGCTCCAGGAAGATTTGTCAGGAGTCAGGTGTGCACGACATGGGGATGGATAGGGGCAACACTGGCTGAAAAGAGGAGTGGGAAGGAGTTTTGGAAATGGAGGTGGAGAGATAGGGTGAGAGACTGAAGATATCAAGAAACAACAGACAAGAAGGAATCACAGGCAGACAAACCTGACAGAGGCAGCAGGCTCTGCTTTCTCAGCTGACCTCTCTAAACTCTATTTTTAAAGATCACTGAGAACAGAAATTTTGCAAACTCTCTTGGTTACATGTTCCAGTGTTGATCACCCCTCACTGCTCACGGTTAGGAAGTTCTTTGGTATATTTAACTGAAATCCCTCCTGTGGCCGTTTGAAATTTTATTCTATTCTTTGTGTAGCTAGAGAAAACTAGTTAGCACCATGTACATAAAACCTCATATGCTCAAAGATATTAGGTTACCTATCAATTTCTATCATTGCAGGCCAAACAATCCACCTTCCCCGAGATTTTCTTTAGAGGCTGTATTTTCAAATGCACTACTATATCCTGTCTACCAACCTTTCCTCCTTTCTCTCTCACTGTCTTTCCAGAACAATCTCAGCCCTCCCATTTCATATTCTAGTCCTTCTAACAGTTCCTCTAGACTGTAGTCATGGTAAGTGGATCATAACTGTTCCTCCTATAGACTTGTTCTCTTTTGAGCAGGCTAACCAAAGGACTATAAGTGGTCATGGGTAGGCTTCTTTCTCTAATTTCTCCTGTCTTAGAATTTTAATGGGAGTCCCAGGATTGGAAATCTTTTACAATGTCCTCTCCTGAGACAGTTTCTCAATTTCAAATATAAATTTCTTTACCTTTTTGTCTTAGAGTTTCTACAATAAACACCATGACCAAAAACAACTTAGGAAAGAAGGTGCGGTTTTGTTTGTTTTGTTTCTTTTTTGCTTATATACACTGAGTCACAGTCCTTTGAGGGAAGACAAAGTAGCAGCTCAAGGCAGGAACTGAAGCAGAGAGTACAGAGGAAGACTTCTGGCTTCCTGACTTACTGGCTTGCTCCCCATGGCTTGTTCAGCCTGCTTTCTTATACAACCACCTGCCCAGGGGGTGTCACTATCCACCATGAATGGGCCTACACAGGGCCTACACAAACCTATCGTTGGTCAAGAAAATGCCCCACAGAGTTGCCTACTGACAATCTGATGGAGGCATTTTTTTTTTCTCAATTGTGGTTCTGCTTCTCAAATAACTTTGACTTGTATTATGTTGACAAACAAATGAAATCCCCAAATCAAACAACAGCAACAACAAAACAATGACAACCAAATCAGCTTCCCTTTAAACAACTCATTCCTTAGATATTTTAGTTTAGTGAATTCTGTCCTGACTTATCAACCCCCCTTTTAAGAATAATAAACCTCACCCAGAGGCCTCAAAGCAGACCAATGACACACTGCAATGATCATTTGCAAGCAAAGCTGGGTAAAAGGGCAGACTATGTGACACAATGGAGAGATGTTTGCTTGTTTGGTTTCTTTTGTGGGGAGGTTACAAGGGCAGAAGGTGGATACGGAGGGGCAGAAGATGGGTGGGACTAGAGTGAATGATGTGAAATTCACAACGAATCAATAAAAGTTAAAAAATAGAAAACAGAATAATTCTATGTATCTAAAAAACCCACCATGAATCCAAGAAAGGCCCACAAAGAGGCCAGCTATCCGCATCTAACTACATGCTCATTTGGAATGAAACAGTGGGTCAGAATGGGACCTTGTCTTAGGGTTTTACTGCTGTGAACAGATACCATGACCAAGGCAGTCTTATAAAATTTAATTGGGGCTGGCTTACAGGCTCAGAGGTTCAGTCTATTATCATCAAGGTGAGAGCATGGCAGTATCCAGGAAGGCATGGCACAGGCAGACCTGAGACTTCTATGTCTTCATCCAAAGGCTGCTAGTGGAAGACTGACTCCTAGGCAACTAGGGTGAGGATCTTAAACCCACACCCATAGAGGCATATCTACTCCAACCAGGTCACACCTCCAAATGGTGCCACTCCCTGGCCCAAGAATACACAAACCGTCACATTCCACTCCTTGGCCCTCATAGACTTGTTCAAAAACATGAGTCTATGGGGGGGCCATACTTAAACATAGCATAATGCAAATGCATTTAGTCCAACTTTCAAAGTCCTCATAGTCTATAGCAGTCCCAACAATGTTAAAAATCCAAAGTTCAAGGTCTCTTCTGAGATTCATCCAATCACTTAACTGTAATCCCCAAAGAACGATAGGAAACCAGCTAGGCAAACTCCAAACTCTGCATCTCCATGGCTGATGTCAAAGCAGTCTTCAGATCTCCACTCCTTTTTCATTTTTGTTGATTGCAACAAACCGCTTTCTCCTGGGCTGGTTCCACTTTCTGTTAGCAGCTTTCCTCAGCATGTATCCCATGGCTCTGGCATCTTTAACATCTTTGAGTCTCCAAGGCAATTTCAATGTTACAGCTTCTTGTTTCAGTGTCTGGGATTCCACTTGATCTTTTGGACTCCTCATAAGGTCTGGCATCACTTCTCCATCTCTGCCCTCTGTAGCACTCTATGCTCAGGTTGATCTACTCCACTATGGCTGCTGTTCTTGGTGATCATCCCATGTTACTGACATCTCCAATACACTGGGGTATTCCACTCCAACTAGGCTTCACCAATATCCCCTCATAGGCTCTCTTCATGGTGCCAAGCCTCAAATCTTTTGCATGACCTCTTCGTCCTGGGCCATCAACTACAGCTGAGGCTACACCTTCTCCAATGGCCTTCCATGACCTCTCACAGTGCCAAACCTCAGCTGTTCTTCATGGCATCTTCATGCCTTCAAAACAAGTACCACCTGGGTGACTCTTACACATTGCCAAATCCAGCTGCAGCATGAGGTACAACCTTGGCTATCTCTGGAACACAGCTTCTTTGTGCTCCCAGAAAACAATTCCCAGAAGATTTCACCTTAGTGATGCTGGTCTCTTCTTAATTTCTTAGCTCCAGCTAACCAGCTTCAATTGTCCCAGTAGTTCTTTCCATTCTTAACTCTAGAGCCAGAGCCACATGGCTGAAGCTGCCGAGTTCTGCTGCTTGCAGGAACTAGAACATGACCCCTCTATACTATTACATTATCACTGGCTTTATGTTTTCTAAACCCTTCACTGCCTAAGCTTGGCTATCCTGGATCTTGCTCTGCAGATTGACCTTGAATGCAGAGATCAGCATGCCTGTTTCCTGAGATTAAAGGTGTGTACCACCATGCCTGGATCTAAATTTAGCTGGGTAGGATCTTGCCCCAAGGTCCTACTCCCTTAATCTGTTATCTCCTAGAACACAAGATTTTGCTCCATTTCACTTCCTGGTTTTCCTTTAATACTCGAACCATATAATTTATATTTTTCCTTTCTAAGCTTGCTATGCTTGTTCAAACTTCTCCTCATAAGAGTTAACCAGAGAACAAAGTCTCTGCTGGGCTTTTTTGAAACTTCCTTTGACAATGCAATTAATCCAAGTCTCTTCACCTTAGTCTCAGACAGACTTTTCAGACAAGGGCAAAAAGTAGCCACATTCTTTACCAAAATACCACAAAACCAGTCTTTATGCCACATTCTGAAATTCTTCTCCTTTGAAATCTCTTGGGCCAGGTCAACACAGTTCAAATTACTCCCAGCAACAAAGTCTTCCATATTCCTACTAGGATGACCCATTAAGCCCCATTTAAAGCATTCCACTGCTTTCCAAATCCAAAGTCCCCAAATCCACATTCTTTCAAATAAAAGCATGGTCAGGCCTATCACAGCAATACCCCAGGCCCTGGTACCAACTTCTGTTTTAGTTAGGGTTTTGCTGCTGTGAACAGACACCATGACCAAGTCAAGTCTTATAAAAACAACATTTAATTGGGGCTGGCTTACAGGTTCAGAGGTTCAGTCCATTATCATCAAGGTGGGAGCATGGCAGCATCCAGGCAGCCATGGTGCAGGAGAAGCTAGAGTTCTATGTCTTCATCCAAAGGCTGCTAGTGGAAGACTGACTTCTAGGCAACTAGGGTGAGGATCTTATACCCCCACACACAGTGACACACCCATTCCAACCAGGTCACACCTATTTCAACAAGGCCACACCTCCAAATGGTGCCACTCTCTGGTCCAAGAATATATAAACCATCACAGACTCCCTCTTCAGAGAAGAAAGAGTAGTCCTGAGAGCGTTTCTTCAAGAGGGCCTATATAGGGCCTTAAAGACTTAGAGGCCCCGAGCTTAGTGGTTAAGATGGGATCTGCCCAGTTTCTCGATCTAGCCAATTTTAAGATGCTGAATAGGAAAACCATCTCCTTTTGAATTTGTGTAGCTTCCAAATCAGGCTTATTCGGCACCCAAATTTCAATTCTAGTTAGTATAGTGGAAATAACACAGGATCTGGACTCTGGAGATAAGGATGTAAACTCCAGTCCTTCCACACAGGCACTCGGAACCCAAGAACAAGGAGCTTGGCCTTGGTGCTTTATGTCTCTTCTTGAGACTGAGGTTCCACAAGAAAGACTGAACCAATGTCAGCTGGGAAAACTTCCAAAGCCTGGATGTAAAGTGTCTGCCTCCCTCCTTATTTTCCAGTTGGAAGAGACAAAGAAGTTGACACAAAAACACAGATGGAGTAGACACAGAAGTTGGATGTGCTGGGTAGCAGCATTTCCAGGCTCCACAGAGATTTTCCAGCTAAGGGTGCTGTGGGTATCACAAACTTCAGCTCCAAGAATGTGTGTCCCTTATAATTGTTTAATGTCATTTTAGAAGAACTACATCCAGAGTCTCCTCTAGTCTAAGAGAATAATGGTTGCAGTGCAAACAGAGAGTGATCCCTTATGAAAATTTAGAAGGCATCTGAGAAAAAGCCTGTGCTGAAATCTGTTTCTGCAGCTGGCCCTCTTCGATTCTCAACACTTGGACAAGGAAGCCCCTCAGGGCCCCCAATGGAGGAGCTAGAGAAAGCACCCTAGGAGCTGAAGGGGTCTGCAACCCTATAGGTGGAACAACAATATGAACTAAGCAGTACCCCCAGAGCTCTTGTCTCTAGCTGCATATGTAGCAGAAGATGGCCTAGTCGGCCATCATTGAGAAGAGAGGCCCCTTGGTCTTGCAAACTTTATATGCCCCTGTACAGGTAGGGGAGCAGGGCGGGGGTAAGGTATAGGGGACTTTTGGGATAGCATTTGAAATGTAAATGAAGAAAATATCTAATAAAAAATTAAAAAGAAAAGGAAAGTTAGGGGCAGAGAAGGGTATGCAGAAAATGACCTCTGGGCCAAGAGATTGAATTCTGTCTTTAGATTCCCTAACTTGACAGAATACTTCATGATACAAAAGCCTAGAGATGTTTATACTGAGAAAGTAAGCCTGTGCAGTCTTAGATAAAATAATACTATCATTTCAGAGCCAAATTTCATCAAAGGGGCATTTCCCTAACCTCTTCAGCTAAGTTCTAAATGTTGAAAGAACAATGGAAAGCAACTGAGTAAAGGGAGGTGGTGGTGGTGGGGTAAGGTGAAAAGAGAGGGAGAGAGTTATGTGAGTAGGAAAATTCCATTAAAGGGTGAAAATTAAGTGAACAGTTCAATTTCCCTCTTCAAGTATGTGCCTATTCACTGTGTCCAAGGAAACCCATATTAACTGGCTTCTAAATCACTTTTAAATAAAGTAGATGGTTAAGGCTTGTACGCATTTTCTTCTCAATAATGTTCCATACAGAAGGTGGCAATGCTAAGCAATGACGTGAGCTATAATTTCTATCTTGAAGGGATGCAACAAGACTCAAGAATCCAATATTCTAAATTCAAATTTACTTCTTTAAAAGATGAAGCATCCTGGGAGTGAGCACCCAGGAAAGAGCAGAAGGATTCTGCACTCACTCTGGCTCTCTGCTGTTTACTAACTTTGCTCAATTCAGGTCGTCAGAAGGCTGGGCATTTTCCCAGCTTTTCTTTTTCAGTAGGAATATGAGTTTGACATGTAGCTAAGGGTACCTGAAGTGATAAGAGTACCCTACTGCTCAGAGGATCGCCAGGCTACCTCTGTAGTTAGCCATTTTGTGCAGTTTGGAATGCTCCATAAATATAAACAGACAAAAATCACTTAAAGAACTTTCTTATGTTTACTTATTTTATTTTAGGTGTCTAAGTGTTTTCCCTGCAGGTATGCCTGTATGTGCATTACACACATGCCTGTTGCCTGAGGAGGACAGAAGGCAGCACTGCATTCCCTGGAATTGGAGATACAGATGGTTGTGAGCCATCAAGGAGATGCTGGGAACCACACCCAAGTCCATTATAAGAGCAATGAGTGCTCTTAACAGTGGAGCTATGTCTGTACCCCTGGTAAAGAACTGTAAGGTCCATAATCTAAGTTACTTGTGAGGCTTATGAGGGCAGATCACTAAATTCAATGTCAGTCTGAGCTACAGAGTCCATTCAAGGCCAGCCTGGACAATGAAGTGAGATCACGTCTCATTCAAAGAAAGTAATAAGAGGGTGAGTGATGTAGTCCAATGATAGAGTATCTGACTAGTACATGTAAAGCCCTGGGTTAAATTCCCAGTATCATATAGACAAAGGCAAAAAGGAAGGATTTCTAAAGGGAAACTCATTAGTTTCATATTATCTCTGTCTTCCTTTAATGTCAGAACCCAGAAACAGACAGGTACATAAACTGATTTTACAGTTCATTTTTTTTCTAGTGCAAAGGGTGAATTTCATTTGCCTAGTCTTTACAATACAAGCTGCTTTCTCGTTGGATTATCTTCTTTAGGCAAGCAAGCAAGCAAGCAAGCAAGCACTTCATGTGCCCTTAGCAAGTCCCTTGTTAAGTACAAAGTGGACTTAAGAAACCAAGGACAGCACAGTGAATAGCTCCAACTAGCATCTACTATAAAAACAGGACAGGAGCAGAGTAACACAGTGACATAGATTCTTATATCTATCACTGAGCAAATGATGCTAAATTCTCAGAGCAAGAGGTATCATCTTTGATCATCTGGGAAATTGAATGAAGACAGCTTTAAGGTGAAGGACCAATGTATTGATGATACCTTTCCATAGGTAGAGTTTCTTTTCTCTATAAACAGTCTTAGGTCTTCATTAGTGCCTGACAACTGATCTGATAAAGGAAGGAAAGAAGAAAAAAGAAGGCAGTGGACAGAGTAAGAGAAGGAAATAAATATGAGCTGGAAACATATGTAGAAGGAATAAGAAAGAAGAACCACAATGCGGGCTTGGAGTAGAATGCGGTGGTAAAGCTTCTGCCTAATATTCTTAGGGCAGAAGTTATGGATTGTATCCCCAGTGCAAGAGGAAGAAGATACACAGAGCAAATAAATATATAAACAAATAAACAGACAAATAAATAAATAAATAAATAAATAAATGAATGATTCTACAAGGACAACTTGTATGTATTGCTAGAGTCAATTCTACCTTCCATGGCTTGTTGTTGAAGAACTAATTCTTGTTCTTTATAAAGTGCAAAACTCATGTGAATGATTGAATGAAGTAATGGGCAATCTATGTTGAAAGAAATTAATGCAAAATCCTGTCTCATTCATTTTTTTCTAATTAGTAAAATCACAAAACTCAACTTACCCTTTTTCTTGTTCTTAACAGGACCTATTAGAAATAAAAGACGGAAGATTAAGTTAGTAGATCATTTTAAAAATGGTTATTCTCTAAAAAGCCAGTAAGAGGTACTGCAAATTTAGGGGAGCCCATAGTCATGGGCCAGATTTTACCCAAGGTATCTACCATTCATCTATCAAAATCCTTGTTTGCTGATTATAGAGACTAGAACAAAATACATGAAAGATGCTTCCCTTGAAAAAGAACAATTCTTCCCACTTTAGTCAGGAGGGAGAAGGGTATTCTTCTGTAGAGATGAAATGCCCAGAAACGCACAGCTCAACAACCTCAGGACGGCATTCCTTTAATTCTGCAAGTCCTAAGGTTGTAGAGTCATGCATTCAGGTGAAGCAGTGATGCAAAGTTTCAGATTGGGACACTAGAAGAGAAAAGGCAGTGCTCTTATAGAAGAAGCAGAACAATAGTAGTTCCTTCGCAGTCACTTCCTTATTGTGATTTAACTTGTTAGTTATTAGAAGCATGCAGCTGTAATACATTCATGTGGGGCCACATGCACTCCCACAATTTGCCATAACTTAATAGGTGCTCTAAAGGAAATGTCAACAGCTTCTTTTGTAGTAGAGTCGGAAGTGTCTTCTCATGTATTGTTTTAAAAGAAAGCCATTTTAATCAACAGAGCTCATTTTTATTCATGGGGACTCAGGCTTTTTCTTTCTTTGGATGAATATAACTTTCCTTAGACACAGGCACTTAAATTCTTTTCCAAACTGTTATGAAGCCAATATAGCCTAGCTCTAAACCACAGCCAATGTCCTTAGGAGCAGTTCTGTAGTCTACAGTTTGTTTCATGCTTCTGTGTATTATCTAACTTGATTCTTGTAAAAGTATAGAAAGATTTCCACCTATGAAATCAGGTTTCATAGGAAGCTAATAGAGTCTCTAGCCTGGAAGATCTCCAGTGTGGCCCCAGAGCAAATATGCCCCTTCAAAAACTCAATGTCTGTTTAGATTTCTCTCAAAAAGAACTGTGCAGCAGTAGGAATTGTGTGCAGTGTGCAGAAGATGTTTCAGGTTCAGTGGAGCAATTGAAGATCATGATTTTCCTCTTTTTATATCCTCTGTCTCCTCACACCTTTCCTCCCTCCTCTGTTGTCATCTTTATTTGTGCTCTGAGTTTTTGAGATATTGTTTAAATGTGTAGTCTAGGTTGGCCTTGAACTGTAATCCACCTGCCTCAGTCTCCTGAGAGCTGGGGCACAGGCATGAGGCATACCTGGCTCCTGTATGTTGTTTTTCAAAACAGCATTAAGCATTCTGGATGGCTATGACTGAATGAGAAACAACAACATAACCAGAGAAGCACTTTGTTCTTGAATAAGATGGCTGTTTAAGGAAGGATTTACACAGAAAGGGCACAGCCCCACCAGCTAGCTACCAACTGGCCAGTTAGTTACTCCAGCCTCAGAAGCAAGGTGGTGGCTACTGCAGCTGCCCTGCCCTTATAGCCAAGATGGCATATCCCTGCTTTACTTTTTGGTCATTTCTGCTAGCTAAAGGATAGAGCTGTTGCACCAGATTCTGAGGCAATCCAGGACATCACCAGTCAGTTGGTCTTTTCTGAGTATCTCTATGGAAGGTGGTAGCACAGTAAATAGTGCCAGAACACCATCATCACAGAACTTACAAGTTGGATAGGGGTGTTAGGTTTCAAACCTGGGACAAATGGCTGAAGTGCCTATTTAACATATTAAATACAACCTGGCCACCAGGTTCTCCATGCATCCCTTGGTCTCTACCTGTTACAGGGCCCTCCTGGTTGGCATACCTCTCCCCACTCCCTACTCTGAACTCTAGTCCAGGGGACTGGGCTGCTCTTCCCTATACAATCCAGGCATTTTGGTTACCTGCTCTTTTTGTACCTTTGGGCTTCCTGGGTGCTGCATCTGGCTAGACTCTCCCCACTCTCTCCCTTTCTCCCCCACCTCTCCCCACGTAGCCCAGCTCAGGGTCATGTACACTCTCCCAGAAGTCCCTGCCTCTACCTTTTATATAAAGTAAACTTTCTCCTACACCACAACTAGGAACAGTAATATTTCCTTTCCGCTTTCTTTTTCTTTTCTTTTAGTATTTTTCATTCAAAGGGGACCCGGGAGTCATGCTTGCTAGTTGAGGAATAAAAAAAAAAAAACTTAAAAACAGGTTCACCTTAAACACACGGGTGATAAAAGGGAAAGAGGACAAGTTTCATTTGTTTGCTTTTGGACAGAAGGTCTTGCTATGCAACCCTATCTAGCCTGGAATTCACTTGTATCCCATAGTGGTCTTGAACTCAGAATTTAGAGCAAGCCTCTTGCTTCACACTCCTCTCTCTGCCCAAGTGTTGGGATTTGCAGTCATGTACCACACTGCATCTGACTTGCGAAAGAGAATTAAAAAAAAAAGATTTCTACTTTAAATCTTGCCGAGCATCTATGGTTGGGGAGCTCCTAGACTCCATGGGAGAACCTACCTACTATTTGCTTTCCTAAATAGATATAATATCACACTGCTCTCTAAATTGCTATCTCCTTAACCATAGACTGGCGCTGCTTTCAGAGCCCATCAGAGAAATGTTTTTGTGCAGTGGATGGTTATTGCAGAAACTTACAAGTGGTCAAAGTGCAGGGAATAAGTGTTAGTGGAGAGCTCAGCCATAAACTATTGTGCTGGCTAGTTTTATGTCAATTTGACACAAGCTATAGTCATCTGAAAGGATGGAGTCTCAGCTGAGAAAATGCCTCCATGAAACTGGGCTGTAGGCAAGCCTGTAGGGCATCTTTCAATTAGTGATTGATGGAGGAAGGGCCCATCCCATCCTGGGTAGTGCCATCCCTGGGCTGGTGGTCCTCCAGGAGGGGCAAACCTGTAAGCAGCAGTCCTCCATGGCCTCAGCATCAGCTCCTACCTCCAGGTACCTGCCCTGTTTGAATTCCTGCCCTGACTTCTTGTAATGGTGAACTGTGATGTGGAAGTATAAGCTGAATAAACCCTTTCCTCTCCATCATGGTGTTTCATCACAATAGTAAACCTAACTAACACAACTATTTAACATATTTCCCCTTCCCCATAACACCCAGGGTCCATCATAGAAGAGGACCAAGAAAAGACTGTAAGAACACGAGGTGTTTTGTTGGATGTGACAGGACAGTTGTACTCACAAACTCATTGCAGCTATGCAACATCTGTAGAAGACCAAGCCAGTCAACAATGCAGCATGGAGGTGTCATGGGGGAGTCAGTTTTCTTTAAGGGCGTGGTCCCGGTAGGTCTACCATGTTCCAGTGCCCCACACAGTAAGTATTTTGGCAAGTACAAATTACACTCAGTGGGGTCAACCAAGAAATGGAAACAACCTAGATGTCCATCAACTGGTGAATGGATAATGAAACTGTGGCACATCTACACAACAAAGTACCATTCAACTGTTAAAAACAAAACCATGACACTTGCAGGCAAACAAACTTCTGGGTGAGGTAACTCAGACTCAGAAAGGCAACTGTCATGTATTTTCCTCTGTCATTTGTGGATGTTGGTTGCTGTTGTTATTGTTTTTGTTTTTAAAAGATTTATTAATTATGTATACAGTGTTCTGTTTGTATGTACACCTGCATGCCAGAAGAGGGCACCAGATCTCATTACAGATGGTTTTGAATCACATCATGTGGTTGCTGGGAATTTTAAACTCAGGACCTCTGGATGAGCAGTCAGTACTCTTAACCACTGAGCTATCTCTCCAGCCCTTGTTTTTGTTTTTTTGAAACAGGGTCTCTCTATGTAACTTTGGGAGGTCTAGAACTTACTATGTAGACCTGGCCGGCCTTGAACTCACAGAGCTCCTCCTGTCTTTGCCTCTTGAGTGGTAGTCCACCCAATGGATATTAGTTTTGAATCTTCAGATATATGTGTTTCATTGGAATATCCATTTTCAAATATACTTTCAACTGATTTCTTTTTTAAAAGTTTTATTAGCAAATATACATTATGCATAATGGTTCCATTATGCCGTTTTCATACATGTACATAACATATTCGGATCCATTCACTGCTCCCATTACCCTGTTTTGTCTCCCTGCTACTTACTCTTTCAAACTACATTGTTGTTTTAAAAGGCATTTAATTAATGATCTTTGTTTTTATCACAATTATAAATTGTAATTATAAACAATGTTTAAAAATTATGTTTTCATGTGTGTATCATTTCATTCACTTATCAAAATATTTAAAGAATGTGTCATAAATAGCAGTGTTGGATCAAAGACTATAAAAGCTTTCCTTTTATGTAGTTAAATATATATGGTTACTGCCCTCAGTTTTCATGCTTAGTGGGCTTTCCCTAAAGTAATACATGGTATCATTTTTGGATATTTTTCTAGCTTTTTAATGTTTTTTTAAATTGTGATTAATGTGGCAGGAATTATATTGTACTATGTGAGGTAAAGGATCAGCCACATTTTTCTTTTTCTCTAAATAGCTATAACATAAAGGTCACATAGAGAACTGATGCTCCAAATCCTGGCTTCTACTTCACTTCTGGTCACAGAAGGACTCCCATAGAACTTCTGCTTAGTAAGCAATTGCCATATCCCTTGTGTGTGTGTGTGGGGGGGGGGGGGGCGGGGCGGCACATAATATTATTACAATATATCACATTTCCTAAAGCACTAATGAGTATATCCTCTCAACAATATAAGGATTCCTCTTTGTTCTAACATTGATTACTATGGCCAGCAAATCATTTTTTATGAGTTTCAAAATTCACTCCCTTTTTTAAAAATTAGGTATTTTCCTCAATTACATTTCCAATGCTATCCCAAAAGTCCCCCATACCCTCCCCCCATCCCACTCCCCTACCCACCCACTCCCACTTCTTGGCCCTGGTGTTCCCCTGTACTGAGGCTTATAAAGTTTGTGTGTCCAATGGGCCTCTCTTTCCAGTGATGGCTGACTAGGCCATCTTCTGATACATATGCAGCTAAAGTCAAGAACTCCGGGGGCTACTGGTTAGTTCATATTGTTGTTCTACCTATAGGGTTGCAGATCCCTTTAACTCCTTTGGTACTTTCTCTAGCTCCTCCATTGGGGGGCCCTGTGATCCATCCAAGAGCTGACTGTGAGCATCCACTTCTGTGTTTGCTAGGCCCCGGCATAGTCTCACAAGAGACAGCTATATCTGGATCCTTTCAGCAAACGCTTGCTAGTGTATGCAATGGTGTCAGGGTTTGGAAGCTGATTATGGGATGGATACCCGGACATGGCAGTCTCTAGATGGTCCATCCTTTCGTCACAGCTCCAAACTGTGTCTCTGTAGCTCCTTCCATGGGTGTTTTGTTCACTCCCTTTAATTGTCACATGTATCCCTTTGTCTTTGAGGTCACTGTAGGTTTCCTGTTTCCTGTTTCTAGAGAGGAAATGCTGGTGAGCTAGAGCTGTTCCCATACCTGCGGTATCTAAGTAACAGAGAGCGAGTCAATAATTTCTTTTCAATTCCATAACTTTTAAGATAAACTGATCTGTCTTCTTAATATGCTTCAGAACGTTATTCTTCCCCAATTCAGAGTACTACCATCATCATGTGTTGCTTTCATGATAAGAACCAACATTTCTATATCCTCCCATTCCCTCTATTGGTAACCACCATGATTTCTACATGTGAAACTCCACAGACATATCAGAGTGGGACAGCCAGCTGTAAAGTAGTTCAGACTGCTTTGGTAAAAGTAAAGTGGAGATGAGACAGGCTTTGCTAACATATGCAGACATTAGGAAAAGGATGCCTTATGATAGACATGGGGCTAACAAACAGCTAAAAACAAAATAACCCTAAGGCAAGTGAGTTTCTACCTCATTCTTTGTCTGCTCCATTAGGGAACACCACACAGTTTATCTTTATTTGAGGATTAAGATCAATGAAATAAAACTAAGAAGCTTGAATCATGTATCACATGAAATTATCTTTTTAAAAACAGGAGAAATGGACTCTTTAACACATAAAAACTGAGGAAATTTATTGACAGTAGATTTCAAGAAATGTTAACAGAGAACGAGTATGACACAGGCCAGAAGTTTGGATCTACAGAAAGAAGAGCAGATAAGGGAAGCTAAAGAAAGGAGATAGAAGACGTGAAACACCAACAGACACACTACATGAAGGGGAAATTCCACAGGCCTCATCCAGACAAAGAAATGACTGCTGAGAGGATGAGAACTAGTCCCTGCCAGCGATGAGTCTCTTACTTGATTATTCAAGACCAAGTGGTCAGCCCTGAAATCATGTGCACACATGCAACACTAAGTTGCACTCAATGGACTAAGTAGGTTGCTCTGACAAGGCCCATGACTTTGAAAGGAAGCAAGGGAGGGGCTGGAGGGAGGAAAGGGCAGGGGGAAAATGGTGTACTTAAATTTTATTTTTAAAAGCTAAAAATAATAAGCTTCAGGAAGAAATATGCCTTAAACACTTTATTTAATCTCAACTTAGTAGATAATACTTTTGTTCAAAATAATAATAGCAAATATATATTCCTTATTTATAGCTTAAGGATCTGTGGAAGAAATGATAGCCAGGGCTGCCATGTGACCATGGACATTGGATCCACTGGAGCACAGTAGGCTCATCATCGGCTACACAACGGGAGACAGCTCCCCTCCCTGAGCCTCTGTAAATAGCCAATAGCTTCCCAGGGAACAGGGGGGCTTCATGTACTTCTCTGCCTCCTGACTGACTGCTGACAGGCTCAGTCTTGTGCAGATCCAGTATAGGCAACTTGCAGCTGCTGAGTTCACAACTGCAAAGACTGTGTCATGCCCAGAAGGTAGCATTTCACAGCCCTTCTCCCTATCATCTGGTTCTTATATTCTTTCTACCCTTGGGTCATGATGTTCCCTGAGACAGAAGAGGTGGTATTGTTTAGGCCTGAGTACTCAACAGTCAATTACTCTCAGCCGTGAGTTTTCACTCGCTGCTATTCATTATAAAAAGTTTCTCTACTCAAAGCTGAGAATCCCATGTGTGTATCTGTATAAATCTAAGTATAAATATTTAGAAAGTGGTTTGATGCCATATTCATTTAGCAAACTCCATGAGTTTTGTTTTTTTAAACCAGGTTTATAGTACCAGGCATGAATTTCCTTCTCAGGAGCAGGTCTCAAATTTATCACAGAGTCTGAAGCTGTGCTCACAACATTCATTTACACCAGTGGGCATGTGTTGGTAGGCAGGTGGCATTGTAGGGTACAAGGTCCACATATGGCTGAAAATATTGATGAGTTTTGTATTGATGAGTTTCCTCCCCGGGCAGCCTTTATTGCATTTTTTTGACACAATCTATATTAGTCAATAGGGAGGGAGCTTCTACTTAAGTTTCAACTTGATTTGTCTGTGTCATGAAACGGAGGTATGTAATGTCTTCAGGTATAGAGTATTATTGTCTAGTTCTGGTGGACAACCAAGAATAATGGTAACAGCCTATATTGTTAGGTGGCCACGTAGGGAGATGTCTACATGTCTTCTTATATCCTTAGTTTTGGTTAACTCCCTGTCTCTACCTCCTCCTGACCTTTGTCCTTTATAAGCCCTTCCCATTTAAACTTTACCACTGTAGTAGTCTTCCCCCTGTACTTTAATTAACATGAGTTCTCACTGTTTGCCTCATTCAAGCCTCTTTGCCCAACCCATGGCCATTATAAAACCTCTTGCTCTCTGGATATTCCAAGTTAAATACAAAAATCTAAAATTTTGAAATGAGAGGGAACATGCAGTGTTTATCTTTCTAGGCCTTTCCCCCTGCATAATTTTTCCAGTTTCACCAACTTTCCTAAAAAATTCACAATTACATGTTTTAGTGCTTTATAGAGAATTCCATTGTGCAACTGTATCACAAATTTTCATTATCACTTTACCATTGACATATGCCTTATTTAGGGTTCCCATTGCTATAATAAAACACTATAATCAAAAGCAACTCTCAGGGAAATCAAGGCTCAAGGCAGGAACCTGGAGGCAGGAACTGCAGCAGAGGCCATAGAGAATGGTGTTCGCTGGCTTATTGCTCATGGGTTGCTCAGCCTGCTTTCTTATATAACTCAGGACAACATGCTCGGTGGTGGCATTGCCCTGCCATAGAATGGGTCCACTCCCATCATCATTCTTCTAGAAAATTCTCCCACAGGCATTCCCACAGGCCAGTTTGCTTAGAGGCATTTTTGTTGATGATGTTTCCTCTTCCCAAGTAGCTCCTGCTTGTGTCAAGTTTAAAAAAATAAGCCAGCACATTGTTTAGGCTGATTTGTTTTCCTAGCTGTTGTGAAGGAGTTATCAATGGACATAGTTGGGCAGGTAGTTCTGTTGGAGAGTAGACAGTCCCTTGGACATACACCCAGGAATGGTCTAGTCATCAGGTCATGTGGTAGATGCAATTTCTAGCCTTTTTGAGGAACACAATGCTGGATTCCACAGCAGTTGTATAAGTTTCCATCCCTGTCAACAGTCTCCTCCCTGACACCCTCACCCTCAGCATTGGTTGTTGCTTATTTTTCTCCTGCATACCACTAGAACTGGGGTGAGATGGACTCTCAAGGTGGGGTTTGATTTGCATTTGCCTGATGGCTACAGATGTTGACCACTCTTTTAACTTAATAGAGTCCCAGTTGTCAATTGTTAGTCTTTTTTTTCTGATCAAACAGTGCCTTATTCAGAAAGCCTGCACATATGACTATGTTTTGTGGCATACACCCTGCATGTTCTAGCAATTTCAAATTTTCAGGTATTACATTGAGATCCCAGATCCATTTGGACTTTATTTTTTATGCAGGGTGAGAAATATAGATATCATTTTCTGTTAAACAAAGGTGTTACTTCCAGAAATTCTTAATCCAAACTATCATGTGAACAGCCTTGTTAAAGGTCTTTACTTCCCTTCGAAGCTTTGCAAGCCAGACCCCCACCACCTGTATTTCTCTTCGCAGTATCTTCTAAATTCCCGATACAGTTCATTAAGCTTAATCACTCAATGGTTTTCCTAGCCTAAAGCTCCAAAACTCTCCACATTTCTCCCACAACACATTCCAAGGCATAAAAGTCACATGGTCAGATCCTTCACGGCAAGGACCTACTCTCTCTGGCATTGATTTCTAGTCTAGTTTGTTTCTGTGTAGCTCTGATAAGACACCGACCAAAATCTGCTTGAGAAGGAAAAGATTTATTTGACTTACACATCTCAGTCACAGTTGGAAGAGAAGTCAAGGCAGGAATTCAAGAAGGAGAAGAGGCAGGATTGCTTACTGGCTTGTGGGATTATCTCCCTCTAGGTGACTCTAGTTTGTGTCAGGCTGACAAAAGCTAACCACCATTATATACATGCTGATACTAACTCAAAAAAAACAAAACAAATGAATTTCTATAAGTTTTTAAAATAAATTTTCTAGCTGTAGGTATTTTATTAAAATAGCAGAAAATGTACTGAGACCACAACCAGGAAGGATTTATTTCTCATATGTAAGACTGGAATAGCATAAAATTAATCTATTTAATCTACCTTATATCAATAAGCTAAAGAAGAAAAACAAATAGTCATATTGCTAGATGTAGAGAATATCTTAAATAAAATTCCACATCCCTTTATGATGAAAAATTCCACCCAATAGGAGTCAAGGGCATTCCCTCAATTTAATCAAGAAAGCTATAAGAAATCCTGTATAGCACAGTGATGAGAAAATCAGAAGTTATCCCTTTAGATCCAAGAACGAGTAGGGGATGTCCATTCGCAACACTACAATTCAGCAATCATTCTGTAAATCTTAGCTCATGTGACAAGTTAAGAAAAGAAATAAAGTAAAAGGAAGAATTAAGCCTGTCTACTTACAAATACCATAACTTTCTGGTAGAAAATCTCACAAAAGGCTTCTGGAACTAAATATCAATTAACATAATGTTTCACGGTTAAACTCTAATATACTGGAGTCAAATTCTTTCCAAATATCAGCAATGAACAGCTGAAATTCGATATAAAAGATTCCAGCACTATTTACCTTAAAATGAGAGAGGAGGGTAGCATTTAGGTATAGATTTAACAAAATATGAGTATCCATATGGGAAAAATTTTGATTTAAGAAATAAACATCTAAATGGAAAGATGGCCCATGTCCATGGAAAAGAACTTAATATTGCAGAAATGTCACTTCCTCCAAACATCACCTATAGATTAAATGCAATCTTAGAAAGTTACTTTGTAGATATTAACAAACTGAATCAAACAGTTATACACAAAGGTAACAGATACAGACTGTCAAATATGATATTGTGAAATAAAAACAAAGTTGGAGAACTGCCATTCTTTGATTCAAAATTTACTAGAAAGTTATAGCAATCAAACCAGTGTGGTACTGGTGAAATAGCACACACAGGTGAAACGGAACACAGAGAGCATAGAAACAGACTTATAATAGAGTCAACTGATCTTTGACAAAGGACAAAAGGCAACACAACAGAAAAAATGAGAGTTATTTTCATACATGGTGGTGGAACACCTGGGCATCTACATGCACACAAGTGAATCGCGACACAGACTTTTATGCCTTTCACAAAATTAACTCAAAAGGGGTCAGACCTTAAACCTTAAATACAAAAACCATAAAAATCTCATGACACAACATAATAAACCTCTAGTCAACTTTACTCATTGTAACGAGTTTTTAGGTAGAAAATTAGAAGTACAACTGAGAAAAAAGTTAACTTGGCGTTCCTTAAAATTAAAATTTGTTCAGAAAATGGTGTCCTTAAGTGAATTTTTAAAAAGCTGTGGCAGTGTATGCACACCTTTAATCTCAGCACTATGGAGGCAGAGGCAGGCAGATCTCTTGAGTGACGCAGGCCTGGTCTATAGAATGAGTTTCAGGACAGGCAGGGTTACACAGAGAAACACTGTATCAAAAAACACAACTCCCAAACAAACAAGAACCATGAGAAACATTTGCAAAAACACATGGAACATGTCATATACCTACTTCTATCCAAAAGATATTTGAAATTAAAGCTTTGAAACCCAAGAAAAAAAATGGACAACCCAGTTAAGAAACCAGCAAACATCTAAACAGAAAACCTAATAATTAAGAAAGAATCAAATTAAGAAGTGGGCTACACCCACTATACCTCAAGCTCACTTGCTGAACTATGTTCCTAGCAGATTTATTCATAATAGCCAGAAGCTGGAAAGAACCCAGATGCCCCTCAACAGAGGAATGGATACAGAAAATGTGGTACATTTACACAATGAAATACTGCTAAGCTATTAAAAATAATGAATTTATGAAATTCTTAGGCAAATGGATGGAACTAGAAAATATCATCCTGAGGGAGGTAACCCAGTCCCAAAAGGACATGCATGGTATATACTCACTTATAAGTTGTTAATAGCCATAAAGTACAGCATACACTCCACAGACCCAAAGAAACTGGGTAAAAAGAAGAGCCCAAGGGATGATGGGTGAATCTCACTCAGAAAGGGGAACAAATTCACCACCATTGGAGGTGAATGGAGGGAAGAATCTTGGTGGGAGATGGGGTGAGGAGGGGAACAAGGATGGGGATTGGGTGTGGGGAGAGGTGGGTGTTAGAGGACTGGGGAAGAGAACAGAAATCAATGGGAGGCATCTCTGGGAGTAACTGGAGTCCTGGGATGGGGGAGGCTCTGAGGAGTCTATGGCGGTGACCCTAGCTGAGACTTCTATGAGCTGGGAATATGGAGACTGAAGTGGCCTCCTCCTGTAGCCAGGCAGGACTTCCAGTGGAGGGAGGGGGACATTAATCTCTCCACAAAACCTTCAACTCCAAATTTGTCCTGCCTACAAGATGAGCAGGGATAAAGATGGAGCAGAGATTGAGAAAATGGCCAGTCAATAAGTGGCCCAAGTTGAAACACACCCCATGTAAGAAAACCAACTCCTGACCCTATTAGTGATACTATGCTTGCAGACAGGAACCTAGCATAACTGTCTCCTGAGTTGCTTCATCCAGCAGGGGATAGAGGCAGATGAAGGGACACATAGTCATACATCAGGTAGAGCTTGGGGAGTATTGAGGAAGAGTGGGAGATAGAAGTGAGCAATCTGGAGGGATCAAGGACACCTCAAAAAGACCTACAAATTCAACTAACCTGGGCCCATAGGGACTCACAGAGACTGAACTACCAAACAAAGAGCATGCAGGGGATGTACCTAGCTCTCCCTGCACAGATGTATCAGATGTGCAGCTTGGTCTTCATGTGAGTCTCCTAACAATTGGAGTGATGCTGTCTCTGACTTAGTTACCTGCCACTGGAACCACTTCCCCTAACTGGACTACCTAGTAGGGCCTTAGTGAGAGAGGATGCACATAAGCACAAGGTGCCTGGATGTCCCAGGGTGGAGTGGTACCCAAGGAAGGCTTCCCTTCATCTAAGTAGAAGGGGATAGGGTAATGGAGAGAAGGATTTGTAAGGGTGGGGCTGGGAGGAGGGACTGTGGCTACAATCTGGATGTAAAGTGAATGGATGGATGGATGGATGAATGAATGAATAAAAAGAAATGGGCAAAAGATATGAACAGACACTTAACCAAAGGAGATAATTAAGATGGGGAAAAAGATATTATTTGCCATGATGAAACTGCAATTTAATATGAGGAGAGAGCAGTCCACAAATGGCAAAATGTAAAACACTGATATCCAATTTGTGACAGAATACGAAGCAACAGGTCCTGCCGTCACACTGCTGGGTGAATGCAAAGTGGCACATTTGGGAAAATGGTTTGGCAATTCTGTAGAAATTGGCACAGAAATCACAGTGTTAAATATTACTCAAAAGAGCTAGAAATGTGTGATCACACAACTTGCATACAGGTGCCTTTTATCAACATTATTCATAATTGACTCAAACTGTCAACAATTATTTAACAAATGACTGAGAAACAAGTTGCTATATACCTATACAGGATATATTGCTCATCAATAAGAAAAATGAGCTTTCAAGTTACAGAAGGATTCAGAGAAAATTTAAATGCATATTGCTAAGTGAAAGAAACTAGGCTGAAAAGTCTATATACTGCCGCGTGACATTGGAGAAAGGGTAAACAATGAATGCTTGCCAAGGAGGAGGAGGAGAGAGGGAGAGGGAGAGGGAGAGGGAGAGGGAGAGGGAGAGGGAGGGAGGGAGAGAGAGAGAGAGAGAGAGAGAGAGAGAGAGAGAGAGAGAGAGAGAGAGAGAGAGAGAGAGAGAGAGAGAGAGAGAGAGAGAGAATATTTTAGAACGTTGTTTCTGTTCAATTTTCTGTGGATCATGGCTTTCTAAAAATAGAGTATAATCATAAAAGGATGTTAATAAAATTAATACTGGTTTAAAGTAAAACCATACTATATGTAATTCAGCATGGATCTTAGCTGCACACCCCCAACATGCAACATCTTTTGCCTCTGTCCATTGTATGTGCCTGAAATGCCCTTCAGCGCCACTCTCTTCCAGTGCCTGCTCACCCTGTAAGATGCCTTCTAGATACCAGTTCTTCTGTATTCCATAATATACTGATGCATTTATCACATTGTAATCTTTTTATTTTGTATTTTATGTGCATTGCTGTTTTGCCTTTATGTACATGTGAGGGTGTTGGATCCCCTGGAACTGGAGTTATGAACATTTGAACCCTGCTCCTCTGAAAGAGCAGCTAGTTCTCTTAACTTCTAAGCCATTTATCCAGCATTCAGATTATAATCTTTTATTATGTGTTTGTTTTTCTTACAATATTGTTAACTCCTTGAGGGTAAGAATTGTTCACCTCTGTGTCTTTAGTTCCTAAAGCATTTCTTTTTATAATAGGAGTTAAAAACTGACTGCTTGATGAAGAAATGAATGGCTGAAGGAGGTGATAATTGGAGATGTGAACCAAGATTCTTCAGACTCCAACTTACTTCACCTTCCATTACATTGAATTAGCCGTAGTACCAAGTATATAGACAAATAGTTTCCAAAATTGACCACCTGTACAACTGGAACAATTACATCAATGTATAGAGATTTTTTCAGTTTAAATAACTGAAAGTGATCTATATGAAGTAAGTACTCAATAAATGTACATTTTATTGTTTGTTGGTTGCACAGGTAGTCTTCTTTTCTTTATGTAGAGAGTAACACCAGGGACTAGGCATGACCAAAATTTCCCCAATACCAGTCAGTAAAGAGATAAAAGAAAAGAAAAGAGATGGATAGCAGATGAATAAGTATAGAACTAGATATTTCTTATTTCAAAGCAGGGGGCTTCATGTTCAGCAGTCAAGTGATAGCCTAGGGTCAATTCCTAGTCCCACAAACCCAAGGAACCAAAACCACCAAACAAACAACAAGTAGCCACATAGTTGATGTCTTCAAATCTTGAAATCTTAAGAGTTTAATATTTTCCTTTATACCATAAGAATTATAAACAGAGAATGCACAGATAAGTGTGGCAAGCCTAATACATTTGTAGAAGATGGAAGCCATTAGCTTCAAAGAAGAGTGAGAATTCTGAATGTAAACCACATGGAATGTCCATGCTCAGAACCCAGATTATGATTCCAACATCTGCTCTGAGCATGAGGGAAAGGGCCAGAAGAGGTAGGACCGTGCAAGTTGATCCCACCGCTACTCCATCCCACCCCAATCTCAATTATTTCTGATGTGAGAGGGTCTGAATCTTTCATCCAATAATTTCCTTTATATGCTTTAGAGCAGAGGTCCGTATCTGGGTTTCAAGCTCTACAAACATGACTTAACTTATTAGCAGCTATGAAATTTTCTGGCTCACTTCTGTCTTGGTTTGGGAAAGACTCAAAAAATATTACTGTGGTTAGGGCAACAGTAAACCAGCCCCACTAACTGCTGACAGTTCAGAAGTTTAATAGTGCCTTAAAGTTCCATAAGGGATAGGTTTGTTCTCGTTATCAAAGACATACTCAAAGTGACAAGCATGTGCTCTTGCTAAGGAAACATTCTGCAACATTGAGTCTTTGGTCACAAGTGGTTAAGATGAAACAAGCTAGGCCTAGGATGCAATCTATGAAGATGAATTGAGAAGTAGTACAGGTTTAAATAGTTGTGTGTGTGCATGCTTGAATGTATGTGTGTACACACATATGTGCACGTGTCTGGACATATGTGCAGGTGCATGTAGAGGCCACAGGCCAACGTCAGGGTCATTACCAAGGGCTATCCACCATGCTTTTCTTTTCTTTTTTTTTAAATTACACTTATTTATTGCTGGAGTTTCTCTATGAGAGACTGCTTGTATAAGCACAGGGACACGTGTGCCATAGCATTGTGTGGAGGTTAGAGGGTAATCTGTAGTTACCCGTCCTCCCTTTATACCATATGAACCCCAGAGTTGGAACTCAGGTTGTCAGGCTTGGTGATAAGTGTGTTTCCTTGCTGGCCCCATTTTGGTTTTTGATAAAGGGTCTCTCACCAGTGCTTGATGCTATCTGATTGTGTTAGGCTAGTTGGCCAGTGAGTTCCAGGGATCTCATTGTCTCCACCTCTCTAGTGCTGAGATTACAATAATGTACTACCATGTCCAGATTTTATGTAGGTGCTAGGGATCCAAACTCAGGCCCTCATGCTTGTGCAAGGAGTACATTACTAAGTCATTTTTGTATCCCTAGTTTTTGGCATCTTGAGATAGGTTTTCATGTAGTTGAGACTGGTCTTGAAACCTTGATCCTCCTGTTTTTATCTCCCAAGTTTTATACATTTTGTAGTCCTCCATTATAGGGAATATGAAAGAGCTGTGATATTAGAAGATGCTCTTGAAAAAATAAATAGCTGGTTAAAAAGAGTTTAAGAAACATAGCATTAAAGAAAAATACATATTTTTTCAGCTGAAGGCTTCTCAAAAATTTCAATAAATTCAGCAGTGGGAAATGGAGACAAAAAGGCAAACTTGTTTGGTCAAGAATCTTTTCTAAGAGTTATCTATTTTTTTGTTGTTGAGTTAATACTCTGGCTTATACTCTTTGGGAAAATTGGATTGTAGAAAGATCATTAACCTTGTTATCCTTTCTGAACCAGCTTTGATTTCTAGTGCTAACATTCAATCCCTACATGATGTTGGGCAAGTTACTTTAGCTCTCTGAATCAGTTATACTTAAAAATTAATAATAGTAATACCTGTATAAAGCCCATGTACTACAACAGTCATCAGCCTAACAAGATATTCTCAAGGGTGCAATAGTGGCACTTATATCTTGGTAGTAGCTAACAGCTGTCTAATTGCAATTAAGGTCCATTCAATAGGTAGGAGTTCATGCCTGGTAATGTAAACTTAGCTAACTACCTGTGGCTGTTGAGGTCATGGATCCTAAGGGAGAATCTACTACTGCTACTTTCACTAGTGTAATTTGTAATTGCATTCTAATTACTTATACCCATTCTAATTACGTATACCCTGTCATTTTTATTCTTCACTGAAGAACCTTATCTTTGAAGCATATGAAGACTACTACAGGAATCCACACTTGTCAAAATGTAGAAAGCAACAGATCACAGGATGTCTAATCCCAAATGAAACATCTACAACACAACCATTCAGGGAACATTGTGGATGAGAGGACAGTAAGACTGCAGAGTACCAATATGAGGGCTTGGAGATAGTGTCTTCTATATATGATAGTGAAGCTGAACACATGAAATCTTAACAATATGATTGCCTGAAAAAGATCTGAATGATGAGAGTGACAGTCGACATGCAAATATGGATGGGCAGAATGTCACCAGACTCCAACTCTAGAGGAAGAGATACAATTAAGGTCTACTGAGAAAGGGAGAATTGGTTTTCTCCAGGGCCTTCCCTCCAGAGATTATCAAATACCAAGTGGTCAGCCTTAAATATATATTCCTATGCACAACACTAAATGGAATAAGCAGATTATACACAAATATGTATGCATATATAGCTCAATAGTTAAAGAATAAGAGGTCATGAATTTGAGAGAGAGTGGAGGGGGCAGGGGAGTGGGAGTGGGAGCAAGAGGGATGGAAATGATGTGATATATTTTGTATGTAGAATTCTTAAAAATAGTATCTATCTCAAAAGAAATGATAAGTGAGAAAATGCAAAGCATATAAGATAATATCTAAGCACTCATAGATAACTATAATCTTCATATTCCTATGTCATTATCACCATTACCAAACCACATACCTAGCTAAAAAGGATGGCCAAAAGATAAGTCTGTCCTGTGGACTCAACTTTTTCTAAAGCCATGTATTTATTGCTTTGGAATCAAGTCTAGGAAGAAGGTGAAGAGAGCTAAACAAGTTGTCCAGAGATACATCTCTGTAGTGTTATTTTTGTTCTCTGACCTTAGGTGAATCACTTCATCTATCTACAATTCTCTTAAATGTACATATGCACTAGATAACTTTTTCCTCTAATGTCTCACAAGCTTCAACTATAAAATGCTCTAAGAGATTTATAAATTTATTGTTAAAGAAATCGGTGGTAAACGTTAAATCCAATTATAAAGAACAGTCCTATATAAAAAGCTATTTTTATGTTCCAGCAGATGGCTGGCAGAAAGAGTGCTTTGCCAATCTGGTTACAATGAATTTCATATCGTGCATAATTCTGTATAACAAATGGTTCCTCTGGTCCTTGACCCTGTGCTAGTCACTTCCTACCATTGCTCTAATCAATGACAGAACTTGATCATGGATCATGTGTTGCTTTCATTTCAGATGCAGAGAGAGGAGCTAAGATAAGCTCATGTATAGAATTTCTAGGAGACTTTTAGATCCAGAGCCACTACTTTACAGATGAAGAGGAAATAGAACAAGAGAGGTTAAGAGACTTGCCAGGGGTCACACAGCAATAAGTGGCAGAGCCCTGAGGAGTTTGTTAAAGATTTTACTGCAGTCTTTTATGCAATCAGTATTTAAAAATGTTAAATAAAACCAGAAGCAGATTACAAACTCTACTGTTTATGTGTCTCACTCTAGTAAGAGATGCATACATCCCTGCCCATTATCCCTGCCTTTCAAGGCCTCTTCACTGGATGGCCCCTCTGATTTCGTAGTGCATGGTGACACAACCTAAGCATAATAATAACCTTTGCTAACAAACGCCAGTTAGAGGCATTTTGAAAGTCTAAATAAATTATTCCCATTGATCCCCTTAGACACATGCACAGTTCTCTCCACAAAGGCCTCTGATTAGTCATGTGTGTTTTTCTTATTATGAAATCATGCGGCTTTTTTTTCTCAAAAAGCTAGGTTAACAGACGTAAAATTCTTAACCACTATGAATATGAAAGGTTAGTCTTCAGGCTCCTGTTTCTCTCCTTTCTCCATACTTTCTCATGAGTACATTCTGTTCTAAGATTCAACCCTTATAGAAAATGCTACTTTCTAAATCTCAGCCTCTGACTACCATGGTGACACTGAAATTTGAATGTGTTCCTGTCACCCGGGACTTAGATTTAAACTCATTGCCTCAAATTTGGCTACACTTTTGAATTACCTGAAGAGAGTCAACACCTTTCACTGCACAGACTCCCGTCCTGAGGATTCTGATGCTGTCAGCCTGCTGGGTGGGCATGAAAAAAATGTGAAAGCTCTTTTGGAGACTCTAATGCCTGGCTGGAGTTGAGAACCCTGACCTAGGTCAAATGCTGAGTACTAAGTGCACTATTCTCCTTTATCTGGTTCAAAATCTGAGGTAGTAAGCTTTCAGTGTGTGCATCGAGGAGACAATAGAAATAAAAACAATTTGGGAAAGTGTGAAGTGTTAAGCAGATTCAAGGAATTATTTTGAGCTGCATGCATATGAATCAAATGGATTGCTTTAGTAGTTGAGATGTGTTAATTCATTAAATATGTTAAAGGTTATAATAGCAATCCATCATCCAAATATTCCTGCCCAACAAAGCACAGGAATCAGAGAGAATCTACTGTTGGAACATGATGTAATTAATCAAAGCTACACCATCTTCCTGTGGACAGGTTAAACCTATCCATGGGTTGAAGGATCCCAGATGGTAGGTAACATGTGCTGTTCCCAGAAGTAATTTTGTAAGCCTCGCCTTTGAGGAATACAGCCGCAACTGCTGGGCAGCCAAACCACAAACTGGTTACACTGAGAACCACATTTCTACAATATGGCTCTAGATTGGGTCCCAGAACAGTTCAAGATGGCTAGTTCTTCTGCCGCTGTGCATGTTGTTTCACTTTAACCAGAGATGAGGTTTATTCTGTGACTTACTGGATTCTTCTTACAGTGGGGTCGACAGGGGAGTTCTGGTGTCCAGTGTGAGTGTACTCTAGTCATTTAGTGACTGCCCTAGAGTAGAGGTAACTAGTTACTCTTCAACAAGGTCTTTTCTTGCCTTCTCTGTTTTCATTACTGATCTTGCCACATTTTCCAATTATGTTCCAGGAAATACTTGGAGGGAAGACTGTGGGCACGGATGGGAACTGGTGTTGGAAAAGGCCTGGTATCTGAAGTCACAGAATTACATTCAAGCTGAAGCTCCTCTCTACCAAGTGCTGTGTGACAATGAGGAAATGGTTGCAACTCTGAGTTAGTGCAGCCACATTTGTACAACGGGGATAATGACATTTACTTGATAGAGGTGTTTTAAGGATTATACAAGATAACAAAGAAAGTGGATAAAATAGTTTCTGGACATTAAATAACTATAAACTCATCACTTTGGGGAAAAATCTAGTACAAACATCAATCAGTTTAAACCTAAGTAAGCAGAAAGCTCAAATAACCAAGCCTTTTTATCTAATACAAATTGCTGTTCAGGGTCATGATCTCAAGGCATACATGATGCTGAAATGGCCTTAAAGGATCTACCTGCCTATAAAAAAATTTCCAGCTGAGTTTTTCAACTATATTCAACTTACAAATGTTTTCTGAACAGAAGGTTTGCTGATACTGTCCTCGTCCTATAAGAAATGGACACTCCTGGCCTAGCCACCTTGGAGCTTTCTACTTACAGTATCTTTTCAGTTACATTTCTTGTGTTTACTAGCTACAGAATTTGATTAGTAAGTGAGGAGTGTTTATGTAACTCTCTGATATTTCTACTTCTTTCATTGTATTAATAAGAAATTCAAGGTGGCTCAGCAGTTAAAAGCATGGGCCACTCTTCTAGAGGACCTGGGTTCAGTTTCTAGCACCTTATTCTGGCTCACAACCACCTGTAACTGCAGTTCTAAGGCATCTGATACCCTCTTCTGGCCCCCAATGGCATCGGATGTCAATGTGGTGTACATACATAAATGCAGGTAAAACACTCACATACACAAAATAACATAAATGTTAAAAAAAGGAATTCAAGAATAATGTTGAGCATCCCAACTTTAGTAAGATGCTTATTAGACCAAGCTATGCTGCAATTACTAAGAAGTATCATAAAAGGATGCTAAATTTTTATCAAGTGCCTTTTATCTGAGATGATCATTGACTTATATTCTTTGAGTTGATGTAATGCACCATTAAACATTTTCATATCATTGAATCGTCTTTACATTCCTAGCACAAAATGGTCATGACACATAATACAGTGAATATTTTTTCAGGATTGATTTGCTAGTTTCAGATTTTTCTGATGGCTTTTATAAATTATTCCTTTATTGGAAGACAAAGAAAATAACCTTAAAATTTCTAGAAATTATTCTATAATGCCTATCAACCTCTTTTCACATATAAAAACTTAGTTCTTTTGAGTATTTAATACAGTATTTGTGATTATATTCACCCCTTGTCCAACTTCCTCTGGGTCCACCTTGGTTTTTGAAAAAATAAGAGAAAACCCATCAAATAAAATATGTGCTGCCTATATACTCCTGGGTGTGTGGTCTTCCAATGGATCTTTGTTGACTAACCAGGGGTCAACATCCTAAAAGAAAACTGACTTTTCCTCTCCTAGCACCTACCAGTTACCAATAGCTCCTTACCTAGGGGTGGGAATTTATGCCCACCTCCCCTCTCCATGCTGGACTTTTGTTTGACTTGAGCTTATGCAGGTCTTGGGCATGTTGTTACAACTGCAGTGAGCTCATTTGGGCAACTGCCTTGCTCTGTCAAACACTATTTCCTTGTAGTCATCTACTGCCTCTTACAACCTTTCTGCTCCTTCTTCTGCAATGATCCCCAACTCTTGGATGGAGGAGGAGGTGTGATCCAATTAAGGGCTAAGCATTTTATAGTCTCCTATTTTCTAGACCTTGACCAGTTGTGGGTCTCAGATTTTACTCATAATCTATTGTAAAAAGCAACACCTCTTATAACATGTGAGAGATACACTAATTCATAGGCATAATGAAAATTCACTAGGAGTTGATTTCATACTATGTTCATTGAGCATAATAATAATAGCATTGGGCTCTTCCCTGGGTTGATGATCTATATAGCCATGGGCTTTTTGCTCCTGATAATGGTACCAGGTATGGATTCCTTCTGTGGAGTGAACCTTAAATCTAATCAGAAAGTAGTTGGTTACTGTGGTGGCTAGTTTTATATCAACTTGATACAAGCTAGAGTCATTTGGGAAGAGGGATTCTCAATTGAGCAAATGCCTTCTACCTGTGGTACATGTCCTTCATTAGTGTTTGGTGTGGGAAGGCCCAGCCTAGTGTGGAGGGTGCCACTTCTGGGCAGGTAGGTGATCCTGTGCTATATAACAAAACAGGCTCTATAAGCCTTGGAGAATAAACAAGAATCACCTCTCTTCTATGGCCTTTGCATCAGTTCCTGCCTTTAGTTAGTGTCCGGATTTGCTTGGACTATAAGCAGTAAGATGAAATAAACCCATTGTTCCCCAAGTTGCTTTTCGTCATGTTTTATCACAGCAATAGAAACCCTAATGAAGATGATATTCATGCCAATAGTGTATCAGTAGCTATGTCTTGTCAGACTAGTTATTTAAGACCTTTTGTAAATGTGAGAAATCTTAAGTTTCCTTCTTGGAAACAAGTTATCAAGGTCATATCCATTTCACAAAATGAGCCAGGAAGCGTCCATTCTTTATTTATGTGTTGTAACAGTTTATAGTATTTGGTTTGGGAGTGTTTGGTTTTATAACAATTTGATTGATTTGGGTATAACTCCTGTTTTCTAGGATGTCATTGGGTAGTGTATGACCCTGGTAGGAAAAAAAGGCCCAATAGTATCCATTTAATAATATTAACTGAGATGGCTCAGTTAATAAAGTGTTTGCTGTACAATTTTGAGGACCTGAGCTCCATTTTCCATCAGTCATGCAGGAGCTGGGCATGACAGTATGTGCTTATAATCCCAGAATTTTGGATGCAAAGGCAGAAGACTTCCTGGGTCTAGCTGAATTGTCCATCTCAAGATTTAATGAAGGCCTTGTCTCAAAAACATATGTTGGAAAATGAAAGAAAGATGAAATTTCAAGACCTGTAAGTCATATAAAGTACTCAGAAATTGCTGGTTGTTTGTGAGCTAGAGGCTGCCTGGGCTGAGAATAAAGAAAAACAAACCTGGGTATGCCCCATAGTTAAAACATTCCTGGGAACAGCTTAACCTTAAAGATAAAGAGGAATGTGAAGACATAACAGGGCTATCTGAACTGTGTCAACAACTCACAGAACTCTGACACCCTGCACGTACATGTAATTTTTCTGCTGATGGTTGAATAAGCCAATAGTGTGTCGCTATGCTGAATTCCACACCCCTAAGCCCCTTACCCCATAAAACCCCCTAGTTTTCGAGCCTCGTGGCTGACATCTGTTATCTCCTGTGTAGGATGCATGTCGGTCCAGAGCTCCATCATTAAACTACCTCACGTAATTACATCAAGGCCTTTTCTTGATTCTTTGGGGGCACACTGGATTAAAAATTGAGTGGGGGTTTCCCCCCTAGGTTCTATCAAAAGTAGTTGAGGAAGGCACCCAATGTTGACCTCTGATCTCCACATCTACACATGTGTGCACATACACAAGAACATACACACAAAACACACACACATGCAAACAGGGCTGGGTATACATGTTAACAGTATAGTGCTTGTGTAGCATGCAAAAGGCTTTGTGTTCAATCTCTAATATTACAAAAAATAAAAACAATTCTGTTTTTCTTAGTTTGTTGCACTTTTTGAGGGATAAATGGTATACAATTTTAGTCTAGTTTACATTTTTAACAGTTCTCTCAACCGTGCTAGTCAAACACACACACAGACTTATAAATATCATCACCACCAGCAGCAAAAAAGCCTGTCGTGATTTCTTTTTAAATGTTCTCCAAGACTTTCTTATCAAGGGCCAATGTTATCTCCAGTGACATTAGAAATAGGAGGGATGAAAGGTTAGAGTGTGGAGAAAAGTTTCAAGGAGAAATGGATTCTTGGGAGGTTTGCCATGGAAAAGCACTATGGTGAGGATGCAGCTTTAATAGATCATTGGAAAGGGACTGGTTGCTAGCCAAGGTGACTAATATGGGAATTGGGAAAGGAAATGTATTTTCAATATTTATTCTCATCAATTAATATTCATAGAATTATTAGCATTCTTCATTTTTAATGCATAGATGTTCCTGAAACAGACATCTTATGGGAATATAGTAATTAATTTACAAATAGCAGGTATCATGCTTAACTGATATGTATTTTATTGCCTTATGATCCTGTAAAATCCTTCCATATTTAGTAAATTCAATATTTAGACCTTTTATTCCTCTTTTGCATTTACCTTATTCACAGACACAAAGAGAAGTGAGGAGCACACTGGCACTTGCAGGTTGTAACGAAAAGGCTATGGGGGTCCGAGTTTTCTATATTCTATTTCTATATTCTAGTTTTCTGAAGTGATTTGAGAGGCCAGTGTCTAGGAACTACCATACATCTAAGTTTCTAAACAAGTTTGTATTAGCTTTAAGCTGCATGCTTCTAATTGTTCTTCTCTTCCTCATTTCTTTCCTTGTCTAGTGATCCTCTCACTTGCCTCATTTGCTGGGAACATCTGGGTCAGTAACTTTCCTTGGACACTTTGGCTTATTTTTCCTAAGCTCCAGGGATATTATGAAAAGGCTGGTTGAAATGTAGGTTGTGACTCAGTGGGGTCTCATACAGAGCATAGATTTAACATCTAGACAAATCCTAAGTTTTGCCCATCTGCCCAAACAACTGGGTGGAATTGTCTGAGCTCTGTGAGGACTGTTACTTCTAGCTCAGTGACTGCCACTTCTGGAAGAGAGGAGCAAGGTTAACAAAAAACAGCAACAAACTAGATTTGCCTTTTAATAGAAATATATAAAAAGTTGAACACATTATTTACAGAAACTATTTTTAAACAAAGTCCTTCCCAATATTACCCCAACAGTCGACTGCGGGCTTTTCCCATTCCAAGGAATGAGGTCATGCTTTATGGGAGACATCTGCTTCTGAGGATATTACTGCCCTGAGCACAGAACATGACTTCATTAGAGGGAACAGTGGACTAGAGAGCTTCAACAGGAGACTTGCAGATGTGACAGTAAAAGGAAAAGGAGCCAATTGAGATTCTTCTCAAGTCTCTAGGCTTCAGGATAGACCAAAGACCTGGTGATTTCACTCTCATATGACTTCCTTTGTCTTAAAAGCATGAGCTATGTGCAAAGGCTTCCAGAAAACTGTAACTCATAGCAACACCACCTGTATTTGTAAATAGAAAAAGCTTTCTTCTCTCAAGGGATTGGATAGATTCCATTCTGGGAAGAGACTAGGTGCTTGAAACTTTAGGGTGGCTACTGAATGCACACCCACACAGAGTCCGTTTTGTTTCAAGGAAGCATTGTTTTAAGCATATGTATACAATGTCATCTTTCAGTTCTGAAAGCAAATTCAGAACATTAACAGGGATTTGGGCTTTCTAGGAAGATGCTTTCCAGAGTAGTTTTATAGGATTTTGACATATGTTGTTTATAACCTTAATTTTTAAAATGAGCAAGTCCATAAATCTGTTACCTACTAACCAAGCTTTGGTCTAGTTGCATCTGTTCCCATTTTACATGATACTGTAAAGAAGTTTCAATAGACAGCTAAATATTTTGGTGTTATTCATAGTCTTCTGTTCCTATTGACTAAGACTTTTCAAAGAAAACCCTCATAATCATTTTAAAAGGCAATAATTGCTGGCTCAATTTACCAGTCTTTGCTTCGAAGTACTCAGGATGCAGCTGGAGTCACAGAAGTGGGAGGGGGGTGTTAAGAGATCACGAGGCTGGGTTTCCTATAACCTAGGAGGGGTAGGAATTTGGAGCGTTAAGGAAAGCTGGTTTGCAACTTCTTATTGTAACCTGCTTTTAGCTGGGAATCCCATTCAGGGGCAGTAAATTGTTTCTTGTATATATGGTGCTAAGTGTTCCAGAACAAGTGTGTCTGCCTCATATCTGGTTTGTGTTTAAGGGATTATTTGGAGAGAGTGATTACTATGAAACTGGCAGCATTAGGGCCATGTAGCAGGGTACTAGTGGTAGACTTATATAAAAAGTAAGTTAGAAAACAGTAGATACATGAAAACATCAGCATGCAGTATCTTATAAAGTACATTTCAAGTGCCATTTTATTTAATTCTAGCATCGCCTTTCTATTACTGTCCAATCTACAGATAAAAAATTAAACCTCTATGAATGTGGTTCCGCCTTGCCGCTGGGGTGTGTGAATGCTGCTCTGGCAACAAAATGGGGGAGGTTCTAGGCTACATTCCATCTTGGGCTGGGCTTGAGGAACGGCCAGGCAGAACACTGCCTAAGCTCCCAGCCTGGGTGAGAAGCATCACAGGCTGAGGACAAGGTTGGGGTTCCCATACTCCTGGGCACCCAGCTGGAAACCACAAGGAGTTGAGAATTAAGGGGCCCGTGGGCCAACCATAAGCTCTGGGGGAAGAGGAATCCAGATTAGCTTAAGGGTGAGTATCTGGAGCGCAGAGACTTAGGCAACATGGCCTTGCATGATGAAGGCTTTGCCCGCAGCCTTCTCTTGATGAGAGAGACAGTCCTTGCTTTACTAAACTGTTTATTTGCAGTGGACAATGGATGCATACTACTTACACAGGGTAGACCAGAGACTAAATACCTTTTGCAGGAAGGAATGTCCTGGAAGGGAGGCTTATTTGCTAAACCCTCAGGGCCCATCTAGACACCTCATTAGCATGGAGAATGCTGTGCTCTGCTACTCAACTAGTTGTCATGATCGATCCTCATGTGGGGTGTTGTGGTCACATGCTCCAGGACAGAAACCGGGTCGGGAGTAGATGAAACGCCTAGTATTCTGGAGTTTTGAATCAGCTCAGCCTTCTCAGTTTTTGTCTGGTGACAGGGTTCCACTTGCTCCACACATGAAGAGTTCTAGGATCTTTCAGTAAAAGGTTCATTTAAGGCTGACACCAAATCTCTTATTTTTGCTACTTATTATAACTTCTTAACAGTCTTAGATTAGGGCATTGATTTTAAATGAGGGAAAATGATAGCTCAATAAGAAATCAATTATCATAATATGATAAAATCATGCAAAGGCTGTTATCATATCAGCACTACATTTGGTGCCTTTAATGGATAGAATCCGTTCTTGTATAAAAATTACAACAAGGATAAGTGATTCAACCATCATACTTTTGTGCCCTTTTCCTCCTCAAAGCTTCAGCTTAGCAGGAAGTGCATTGACAATGAAATTATATATTACAACTTCAAGAAGTAAGGGATAGAGAGATAGAGAAATGAGGTGATGGAAGAGTAACCAAGAATTCATCCTAGCAGATGTTTCCTAATGATCAAGTATATAAAGTGCAAGACACTCATTCTTTGAACTTGGTCATTCAAGGCACAATACTACTTGCCAAATATACTTTACTTATAATGTACAAATCTGTATCTTTCTCAGTGGAGGGATGTCACATTTCTCTTAAAGATAGTTGTGATGGCTAGTGTGGTCAACTTGATAGACTCTAAGAAACACTTAGGAGACAAGCTTCCTGGTATACCTAAGAAGAGTTACCTGGATTAGGTTAACTGAGGTGGGGAGACCCATCCTAACTGTGGGTAGCAACATTCTAGGGGCTGAGGTCCTGGATTGGATAGAAAGAATGCTAGCTGAACACGAAAATCATTAGCTCCTTCTTTCCTGACTGCGGATATACTGTAGATGGACCAGCCACCTCAAGCTCTTGGCACCATGATTTCCCCGCCATGATATGCCTTCAAGTTGTAAGCTGAAATGAACTCTTGCTTCTGTAAACTGCTTCTTGTCAGATATTTTGTAACAGCAATGAGAAAAGAAACTAATATAATAGTGCAGTAAAGCAGCAAGACAGAGCACTACTTACAATCACCTGGAGCTGAATTTGAACTCTGTCAATCTCACTGTGTGAACCAAGACAAGCTATGTATGTATGTATGTATGTATGTATGTATGTATGTATGTTTGTAAAATTGGGGTTTGACCTCAAGTCCCTGTATATGATGAGCAATCATACTACTACAACATGCAACTTGCAACATGACTTTCAACATTTTTGTATTTTTATCTGTAATAGAAAAATAACATCATGGCTCCTCAATGTTATTACAAGGAATAAATTAAAATTATCCTGGCATTAATTTGCCTAGCAGTACCTAATAGATAATCAGTAATTAATTGATGTTAGTAGGGACTTAATCAGTACTAATCTTTTTTTTCCTGTCCCTCAAAGTTCCAGTAATAATAGAAAATGGGATTAAGAATAAGGTTTTATTTTATTTTATTGTAATACATGTATTTAAATTCAATATTTTAGCTAATCTCATTTGGGGTTATTTGTAAACTTCAGAATCAGCATAAGTAAAATGGGAGTGTGATATATGGTTGAAGTGGAATTCTAAATAAATAATTAATTGCATTGAAAAATTAGCTATCGATATTGGAAAAAGTAGAATAATATTCCTTTATTAGATTATACACAAAAGTAAATTACAGATAAAGACTAAATATCTAATTTGGAGTAAATGTAGAGGCAAATACTGAAGATATTTTTATGACCTTAGTTTATGGAATGATTTTTTTCTTAAACAAGTCAAAACCCAATCCATAGGTTAAAGGAGAATCAAATTGACTATTTCAACACAGGTTTCAGTGACAAAACAGTATCTCATGCACAGTTGTTGAGCAGTTTGGTAATATCTGATGAAGATGACAATGCTCTCTGTCTCCTATGGCTTAGCAGTTCCACTTGAGATGCAGGCTTAGATAAACTTTCCACAAATACAGTCAGTATCCAAGGAGACATGTATGGGAACATTTATCCTGGCTTTGTTTATAAAGGAGTGGGGGCTTCACTGCCCACCAGCAGGAGAACAAATAAACAACTTGCTGCATATTCACACAACAGCAAATTCTACAGTATTTAAAATGAATGCACTATATATATCTATGTTTACCAAGATGAATGGATTTTAAAACGGTGATATTATATAAAGAATTAAATGCAAAAATATAAAGACACTATCATTTATCATAATTTAAAACAAATATAAGTTAGACTTCTGGTTTTGGAATAATGGTTCCTCTCCTGTAATTACAGCTAGGTAGGTACCTTAGGAAAGCAGACAATCATAAGAAGACTTTGAAAGTTGAAGATGAGTCACGGATTTCATACAGAAGGAACTATATAAGGGTGAAGTCCTTGGGTTTTCTTTCTTTGACACTTATGCTCCAGCCTGGGTACCCACTGGATGGGCCTACAAGTAGTTACAAGCACAGACAAAAATAGAGGGGGAAAGTAGGATATCTGCTCTGTCAGAGGGAAAGGAAGGGGGAAGACTAATAGGAACTCATGAGAGAAACTTTTACCCAGTGGCAAAGTCATCATCTGTTCATAACAAAGTGGAACTAGTGGAACTCAAGCAAGCCGGCCCTTGCTCTGTGCCAGTCAGAACCAGGTAGTCTTGCATTGGAGAGTGCCATATGTCCATGTGCTTTATAACCGTCTGCCCAGACCTAATGGGCCCTGACCCACCACTAAACAGAATCAGATAATATAGGCAAGGTATCTGCCAAATTTCAATGTTCAAAGCAACCAAGGCCTGATGTCTCCTGATCATTTAATGAGCCCCAGAAGGGAAATCACTTTCAGTGACTCCTGAACCTTAACCTAGTAGAAAGACTCAAACAAAGTCTTTGTCTATTGACTCATTCCCTAGCAGCAAAAGATAGCACCAGCAAAGATGGAATATTCTCCATCTCTACTAAATTGTTCTAAAAAAATAGACCAGTATTGATATGCTACACCCAAAAATGTTTCAGGGGAAAAAATAATTTTTGTTAAGAGTCTCCTAGTACAGCACAGGTCCTGTTTGACTTCCAGTGGCGTTTTAATGACAAACTCACTGCAAATTGAAAATATCATGAGGAGAAAAGCTATCCAGCATACCCACACTGAGAATGTAGAACACTGGTTGCTTCCTACTGTGATTCCATAACTAACTGAGAGCCTTGTTTCTCTGTTCCTGAAAACTGTCAAGAGAATACCACGTATTGCTAGCTTAGGGCAAGACCAACATCTAAAATCTGAAATATAGTTTTATTGAGTATATATCTTTTGAATCCCTGTAAGCTAGAAAAAAAATAAGACAGAGTATTGTAAGTCAGGGACCATCTATAGGCACACTGTATAGGATATATTAATATCACCCATCTATAGTAAAGACCAGGCACATAACAACACAAATGAGAAAAATCACTTGATGTAATACTGTCATAAATCAGATTGGTGGGACTATCTAAGCTTCAAAGCACTATCATAAAATCACTCCTCTACTGATCAATTATAAATTCCCTCGAAAGAAATTAAAAATTACAAAACAAAGAAATGGGCTGTAAGTAATAACGTGACAATCATACATATCCATGTTCAGCAGGTAAAGTAGACTCCAGTCAAGTTACTGGTAGCTAGAACTTCCATTTTTACCAATGAGTAATAAAAAGCCCCTTCTCCCTTAAGTGTCAAAGAGGACCAAGAATAGGACCTGTGGTTCTACCTATACTTGGGAATAATGAGGTATAAAACTTCTCTTCTCCTACTGGAATGGTGTCTTGTAAAGACAATTAAGGCAAAAGATTTTAAACAAAATCTAGAACATTGAATAAAATATGAACCATTGAAGTTTCAATTAACCCACACATTATACTACAAACAAAGTCTATCTTAAGCTAAAAAAAAAAAAAATTAAAACCAGAAGGCACTCGTGAGACGACAGATATTATAGGACCATATGACACATATTTGTAAAGTAGCCATCAAAGGAATGCTTCAGTGAATAATTATGAACACAGTTGATACAACTGAAAGAGTCATCTCACAAATAAATCGTCTTAGTAAAGAAATTGGAGCTACAAATAAGAACCAAATTGAAATAACAGAAATGAAAATGGAAAAAAAAAAGAGTTTAAGTGGATGCTCACAATCATCTATTGGATGGAACACAGGGCTTCTAATGAAGGAGCTATAGAAAGTACCCAAGGAGCTAAAGAGGTCTGCAACCCTATAGGAGAAACAACAATATGAACTAACCAGTACCCCACCCCCCCCACCCCGCAGAGCTGTATCTCTAGTTGCACACATAGCAGAGGATGGCCTAGTCAGCCACCAATGGCAGGAGAGGCCCTTGGTATTGTGAAGATCATATGCCCCAGTACAGGGGAATGCCAGGGCCAGGAAGCAGGAGTGGATGGGTTGGAGAGCAGGACAGGGTGAGGGTATAGGGGGCTTTGGGGATAGCATTTGAAATGTAAATGAAGAAAATATCTAATAAAAAATATGAATGAAAAAAAAAGAAAAAAAAAACAGAAAAAACTTAGTTGATGGAGTCAAGAGCAGACATATAATCTCTAAATTTCTGGAAAGTAACCATAAGTTTAAAACCTTGAATGTACAGAGAAGAATGAAGTCTTATGTGTAGTAAAAAAGCAACCTAGATGCTAATTGTATACAACATCAGAAACTAGGAAGGCCACGGGGAAGCACTGCATACTTTTTCAACTGTCAAAAGACCTGTTAAACTCCAGTCTTAGCTCTGCCTAGTCAAAGCGGGAATTAAAGATATACCAAAAACTCATCAGACAGAGGGAAACAAAGAGAGTGTGTTACCAGTTGACCTACCCTGAAGAATGGTCTAAAAAAGAAAATAAGTGAGAAAGAAGGAATCTTGCATAACCACATAGGAACCTACAGAAAAAGGAAGAAGATTATAGATAAAGTCCAATACATGCTATTCCTCTTGTTTTCTGAAGTATAGCAAAGAACTAAATAAATAAATCAAAGCTGCAATATTGTGTCATGTAGCTCCTGACATATGCTAAGGATATTAAGGTAATTAGAATATACTGTATAAATGAAGGGACTTAAGAGTGGTAAGATTTCTATCTTTGCATAAGGAAGGAAAATGATGACTTTAACAAAGGCATGATTCACATGTATTATATAATAAATTCATAGGCATTATGTAATACATTCTATCTATCTATCTATCCATCTATCTATCTATCTATCTATCTACACACCACCACCACAAAACTAGACAGAGAAATATACCCATGATGCAGCACTGAAATGGTACTGTAACACATGGAACAGCAAAATGGAGATAAAAAATAAAAATCCAAAATGACAAAATGTAACATTTGGTGGATTGCAGCCTCTAATATAGAGATACTAACCTCCATGCCACACGTCAGTGCTAGATTGCAGCAGCAGCACATGAGAGGTTGAGGCAGGACGACTATAAGTTCAAGATCATTTTTACTACTTAGTGAGTGTGAAGCCAGATTGGGCTGCAAAGCAAACCCATGTCTCAAAAATCGAAACTCAAGGCAAACAAAGACCTATGACTTAACCACGTTTTTTTTTTTTTTTTAAGTAAGAAACTTTATAAATGACAAATGCATGTAGAAGTCGAAGTGATTTTGTGTTTTTATTTTGTATTCTGCAAATTTGCTGAGATAATATTAATTCTTAGGTTTTCTTAAAAAATAGATTTCTTCCTGACATAGTTCTCTCTTGTGAGGCTATGCCAGTGCCTGGCAAATACAGAAGTGGATGCTCACAGTCATCTATAAGTTGGAACACAGGGCCCCCAATGGAGGAGCTAGAGAAAGTACCCAAGGAGCTGAAGGGGTCTACAACCCTATAGATGGAACAACAATATGAACTAACCAGTACCCCCCAGAGCTGTGTCTCTAGCTGCATATGTTGCAGAGGATGGCCTAGTCAGCCATCAATGGGAGGAGAGGCCCTTGGTATTGTGAAGATCATATGCCCCAGTACAGGCAAACACCAGGGCCAGGAAGCAGGAGTGGGTGGGTTGGGGAGCAGGGCGGGGGGAGGGTATAGGGGACTTTGGGGGTAGCATTTGAAATGTAAATGAAGAAAATATCTAATAACAAAATAAAAAATAAAAAAATAGATTTCTTGAAGTTTCCTATATAGACAATCACATAATCTACAAATAGCAGTTTTACTTTCTTTTCTAGTGAGAAGCATATCAACTCTATTCCTTTTTCTCATTTTTATATTAGTTCATTGAGGATTTCATAAAATGTATTTTAGTCATAGTCATGCCTCTCCCCAACTCTCCTAGATCAACCCCTCTTTCCCTATACAACTAACTTTGTGGCCTTCTTTTATTATTATTAAAAAAAACACCAACAAGCATGTGGCATACACCTTAAGTCCCAGCACTTGGGAGGTAGAGGCTGGTAGATCTTTATGAGTTACAGGCCAGCCTGGTCTACACAGCAAGTTTCCAGGAAAGCTACAACTACACAGTGAGACCTTGTTCTACATTGCTTCACTTCATAAAAATCTCATTAAATAAAAGTTGTTTTGTGATGTGTGCTTCTTCTACTGGAGCATGGTTGATGTTACCAGGGGCCACATCCTTAATCATCTTACAACAGCTACCAAACTCAATAGTTCCTTAGTAGGAGTAGCACTTAAAGGCTTACCTCTAAGACATGTCTGACTGGTGCAGTAATGGCAATAATAGCATGGGACTAAACAACCACTCTCTAACTTCATTTGAGGTCTGATCTGCAAGTTGAAATTCATACCTGGCATAAATATTGGGGCCAAGAACCTAAGATAGGGTACATACTACCATTACTTTTCAAGATAGACAACAGTATTAATTAAGCTGACTATTAATGGTTAAACATCTTAACTACAGATCAGTTGATCTCTGAAACCCTCCTCAGAGAAACTTCTTTTCAGGGTAGATGGTAATTAACACAGAGACCTGCAACTGATCAAGATGCAGAAAATAAGAGACCATGGACTGATCAGCCCTCAGTGGGACATCTGTAGAACACTCTTTCCTCCAATGAGTCAGGGATCACTTCAGAAGAGGTGTCAGAAAGACTGTAGAAGCCAGAGGTAGTGAGGCCTATAGGAAACTGGTTTCAAGACAGCGGAGAAGCAGGTAAGAACTCACGGCAGTGGTGATAGTATACAAAGAACCTGCTCAAGCTTTAGCCAGACAAAAATCTCTATTTGTTTTGTTTTGTTTCATTTCGTTTTGTTTTGTTTTGAGACAGGGTTTCTCTGTGGAGCCCTCGCTGTCCTGGAATTTGCTCTGTAGACCAAGCTGGCATCAAATTCACAAAGATCTGTCTGCCTTTGCCTCCCAAATGCTAGGATTAGAGGCATGAGCTACCACCACCCAACAAAAATCCCCATTCCTTAAAAAAAAAAACACCAGTTATACCTTTAAAAATTAATTTCTTCATTTTTTGAGATTATAATATAATCACTTCCCCCTTTCTTCCCTCCAAAACCTCCCATATAGTCCCCTGTTTTCTTTTTTTTTTCAAATCCATGGCCCACTTTTCAGTAATCTTTGTGATATATATATATATACATATATATAATGTACATATATAATATATAAATAAACAAATATTCCTAAATACATAAATACAACCTGCTTAGTCGTATCATGTTACTTGCATGTATGTTTTTAGAGCTGGCCATTTAGTATTGGATAACCATTGAGTGTGCAGGAATCATCGTGGAAGTTGGGAGTGGACAGATCATAGAGCCAGAGAATCAGGGAGTTTGCTATGAGATCTGTCTCCTAGGAATGTCAGAAGCGACACCTATAAGGTCTCATCAACCTAAACCTGAACTGAACCAGTAGTCTTTTCCTACACCCTGTTTTAGTGAAGCAGCTAGTATTTTCCAGTACTGTGTCAATAACAATAAGAAACTACAAGTGCTTTGTTTCTTTCAGTCTTAGGAAGGAAGCTGTCACTATTTTTTCTTCATAAAGTATGATGCTAGTTGTACTTTTTTTTAAAGCTATATCTGAGTGCAGCTGCTTGCAAAGGCCAGAGGTATTGGATCCCTCAGAGCTGGAGTTACAGATGATTGTACGCTGCCTAATGTGGGTGCTGGAAATAAAACCTGGGTCCTCTGGAAGAGCAGCAAGTGCTTTTAACTGCTGTGCTGTCTCTCTGGACTAGACCTGTGTGTCTATGAGACAGCTCATGTGTGAAGGCACAGGACAACTTTGCAGAGTCCATTTTCTCCTTTTCCTATGGAGGTTCCAGGGACTGAACTCAAGCGCCCTTACTCACTGAGCTGTTTCACTGGTCCTTTCAATATGTGGGGCTAAATTTGCTTACTTCCAAATACCAAACCAGTCTTGCATAAAGCCTGGGGCAAATTCCACTTTATCATGAAGTACAACTGTTTTGTAATTGTAGTATTAATATCTTGTTGATAATTTTTATATCAAATTTGATAAGGACTTTGGTCCTTATATTTTCTACATTTTGTCATGTTTTATCTCATTTTGGTATTACGGTGCCATTAAACTCATAAAGTAAATGATACAATGTTCATTCCTTCCCTATTTTCTAGAAGAGATTGGACAAAGTTTGAGTTAATTCTAATATTTGTTAGAGTTCTCCTCTGACATTTCCTGTGCCATCCAAACAAACAAAAACAAAAAAGAAAAGAAAGAAAAAAGAGAGAAAGGAGGAAAGAAGCCCCGTGTAAAATTTAATGACTTTAGTGCGGTCAAACACTGCCATAATAGATTTTCATTATCCTGAGAAGAAACCTTGTATTCTATATTTTATCAAACTCCTAATTTTCTTCCAACCTCTATACTCACCCCAAAGGAAGCACTAATCTACTTTCTGTCTCTATGAATTTGTCTATCCTGAGTATTTCTTAAACAGACGGAATCATACCATATGTTACAGGTGTCTTTCATAAAGCACAATGCTTTCAAGGTTCAAGGACATTACAGCACATATTGGTATTCTGAAGAATAGTGTTCTAGTGCATGCATATACCACATTTTATTCATTCATTTATTAGTGGATAGATATTTAGGTCGTTTCTGCTTTGGAAATAGTATAATAGTGCTATGAATAATTATGCACAAGTATTTATTTGAATAATGGTTTTAATTTTCTGTGTATTTATGGACTTAGGACTCTAGGTATTATGATTAGGTATTTCCTCTATACATTCAACATTTCATCAGATAGTGGCACATTTTTTGTTTCAACTATCAAAATAATTTATGGAATTTATGAGAACTAGGATATTCGATTATATATACTCTTTCAGGATTGTTCTTTTTGAAGTTCTGAGGTCTCTTCTATTATCACTTGTTTCTAAAACTTGTTTTAGATAATCTTTAAGAATATATTTGCCAGAAACAAATACTCTGAAGTTTCTTTGCATAGAAATTCATTTATTTTATCCTCACGTCTGAAGGGATTCTATGGATATAGAATCTGCAATTAACAGCTGTTTTCTTTTAACACTTGAGAAATATGACATTTTCTTCTGGCTTCAATACTTGTATGCCACACAAGAATATGTTTATTGTTAAATTGGTATTCCTCTATAACTAATGCATCTTTTCCCCTGGATTATTTGAATAGTTTTCATTACCTTTAGCCTTCAGATGTTTAATTATGAGAGCTGGACATGGTGGCACAATATAATAATCCTAGCATTTAGGAAGCTGTGCCAAGAGATTTGCAAGTTTAGTGTCAGTCTGGGCTAACTAGGGAGTTCACAGACAGCTTGCCAGATCGTCTAATAAATAGACAGACATATAGATAAATTAATAAATAAACTAACCCCCCGAAACCAAAGAGCTTAATTATGACATACCTTAGATTTGAGTTATTTAGATTTATCATACTTTGATATCACTCAGCTCTTTAAATTTGTAACTGTTTATTTTGCCAAGTTTGTGGAATTTTCAGCCAAAATTTATTTTTTAAACAATCAATTTAATTGTGATAAAATATATATCATTTACCATTGTAACAATTTTATGGGTATAGATCAGAAGTGTTTAGTATATTTATATTGGTATTTTTAAACTCTTTTCATCTTGCAATACCCTCTACCCCCAACCTCCTTACAATCATCATTCTCCTTTCTCTTTAAAAGTTTTCTTTTTCTTTACCTTTTTGTGTGTTGGGGGTGTGTGCCACAGCACAAACGTGAAGGACAGAGGATACCTTCTGGGAGTCAGTTTTCTCCTTCCACCACATGGGTCCTGGGCATTAATTTTTGCTCTTTAGGCTTGGTGACAACTGCCCTTAGCCACTGAGTCATCCCCTCCACCATGATCTCTCTTTATCAATTTGATTATTCTCAGAATGTCATATAAATAGAAGTGTATGGTATTTGTCTATTTTCACTGCCTCAATTCACTTTGCACAATGTCTTGAAGGTTTATTGACATTGTATGTGCCAGAATTCCCTTTCCAAAACATCCGTTAACTTACAAGTCCTTACTATACACCTCTTTCTCTTACTATACACCTCTTTCTCTTATCCTTTGGACACTGATTATATGTGGGCTAGTTATGCACTTTTGAAGCCTCAGAGCTTACCCCCGGGGACATACTTCCTCTAACAAGGCCACACCTCCAAATACTTCAAATAGTGCCACTCCATGGTGACTAAGCATTCAAGTATATCAGCCTATTGGCTAATTTGTGAAGTGGAAACTTAAGGGTTCTTTGGAAAGTCAGTTGTGTTCGATGGTGTTCTACTGGGGCAAACACATGAAAGAAGTGTTTTCCCAAAGTGGACACAGGTGAAAGGTTAAGGCAGACTCAAGAAGGAACATTTGGCTGAAGCAGACACAGGTGAGAAGATGTACTGCTAAAGCAAGCATGTGAAAAGACACATGATGAAAGATTCTTTGCTAACAACACACATATATTGGTCCACTTTACATTTCATAGTTGAGCTGCATTTGTAGGGATACTATAGAGAGAAACATGTCACAAAACTACTTCTGGTGGTGTGCCACTTCAGCAGGCTCGGGCTGATAGGCAGAGTGATGTCAGCTGAAACAGACACCAGGTGCTGAAGCAAGACACATGGAGGGCATGTGATGTTTGGAGGGCGTATAAATAGAATTCAATGGACAGTCATGGGGGCTAAGTTAGGCTTTTATTTATTTATTTATTTATTTATTCTTTAATTAGAGTTAGGCTTGCTTATAGAGTTAGCTGTGCAATGCTTGTGGGTTTCCAGTCTTCACTGATTCTTGCTTGGCTGAGAAAGAACTTCTCCTGGTGTTCCTCCTGCTGACTTGAGCCAAGGCTGAGTGAAGCCCGGCTGCCTCTGGTAGGTAGTGCCATGACTACTGATTTGTGTTTGCTATCCTTACTATACAGAACTGGACTGCTGGTGTATCTGTAAAGTGTATGTGAGTGGATTGAGCTGCTGCTGCTGACCTGTGAACTGAACTTCGGATTTCCAGACAACACAGATGGGAGTTTCTCCAAAGAACCTTTCTAAACAGATCCATGCCCCCCTCCCCCTGTATCCTTTCCTTTCTACTACCTCTGGTGGGTGGTGGGCTAGAAGGGAGGTTAAAGCATTTAAGAACCATCATTAAAAATAGGATTTGAAAGAATTAAAGTTACAGATCTGTCTTTAAGATCACTGATTCCATCTTCTGTTGTCTCTAGCTGATGCAGTCTATCAACTGAGGTTTTTAAATTCCCAACCTTCATAGTTTTATAATTTCTATTTATTTGATGAGATTTTGTGTATCTGTTTCAAGAGATTTTTTTATTGTTAGTGGGTTATTTTGTCATTGATATTATTATATCTCCCTGTCAGATATAATCTGATTGGAGAGTGAGTTTTAAAACCGTTACTTTTAAACTGTCAAAGTTTAAAAGCTACTGTATCATGAAACTCTGGATCTTCTTGAAATCTTTAAAACTCAGGTAGTCTGTACATGCAGTATGCTCAGACTCTTGTGGCCATCTGCAACTAAATTATGCTTTGTTGTCCCAAATAGGTTAAGCATGAGTTCAGCCACTCCTGACTGTGCTGACAGTAGGCAAGTGATAGCAGAATAACCCCCAAAGCTTCTGCAGCTTCTGAAGGCAGGGCACAAGCTCAGCTTCCAGCTATGCTTTGGTGACAACCAGGATATGCAGAATGAAGAATGCTAAGTAGTTCTACCTGTACCACCTTAAGCCTTACTGAATTAGAGGCTCAGATTCCCCAGTGGGTCTTTTTAGTTTTGACCTCAGAGGTTGGGGCTGGGAGTGCTGGGTAGTCCTACTTCATGCTGCCTCTTAGTTTCTTTGCTGCCCGTGAGTATGGAGCTTTTCTGACACTAGGTGGAGGGGAAAGCAGGGAACTTACTATACCCTTCCTGCTAGTGGGGAGGGGTGAAGGCCCAGCACCTGCCCCTATCAGCACTCACTGAAATGAAGATAGTGTTGCCTTGCTGCTCAGTGGGAATGGCAACTTAGCTCACCACTAGCCCAATTTAAGACAGTACAGCAGCAGAATAGGAGTGCCATCTGTTTTGGTCAGTAGTGGGAAAAGACCAGCTATCTGCTCACACATGCTAGCAACACGTTTCTGGGAGCCATCTAGAAGATTAATTTCTGGATAAGACAATAAGGCCACCAACAGAGTGGGAAAGGATCTTTACCTATCCTAAATCTGATAGGGGACTCATATCCAATATATATAAAGAACTCAAGAAGATGGACTGCAGAAAACAAATGACCCCATTAAAAAATGGGGTACAGACCTAAACAAAGAATTCTCACCTGAGGAATACCAAATGGCTGAGAAGCACCTGAAAAAATGTTCAGCATCCTTAATCATCAGGGAAATGCAAATCAAAACAACCCTGAGATCCCACCTCACACCAGTCAGAAGGGCTAAGATAAAAAATTTAGGTGACAGCATATGCTGGCGAGGATGTGGAGAAAGAGGAACACTCCTCCACTGCTGGTGGGATTGCAAGCTGGTACAACCACTCTGGAAATCAGTCTGGAGGTTCCTCAGAAAATTGGACATAGTATTACTGTAAGATCCAGCAATACCTCTCCTGGGCATATATCCAGAAGATGTTCCAACTTGTAATAAGGACACATGCTCCACTATGTTCATAGCAGCCTTATTTATAATAGCCAGAAGCTGGAAAGAACCCAGAAGTCCCTCAACAGAAGAATGGATACAGAAAATGTGGTACATTTACACAATGGAGTACCACTCAGCAATTAAAAACAATGAATTCCTGAAATTATTAGGGAAATGGATGGATCTGGAGGATATCATCCTGAGTGAGGTAACCCAATTACAAAAGAACTCACATGATATGTACTCACTGATAAGTGGATATTAGCCCAGAAACTTAGAATACCCAAGATATAAGATACAATTTGCAAACACATGAAACTCAAGAAAAAGGATGATCAAAGTGTAGATACATTGCTCCTTTTCAGAATGGGGAACAAAATACCCGTGGAAGGAGTTACAGAGACAAAGTTCAGAGCTGAGATGGAAGAAAGGACCATCCAGAGACTGCCTGACCTGGGGATCCATCCCATAATCAGCCACCAAACCCAGACACGATTGCATATGCCAGCAAGAATTTGCTGAAAGGACCCTGATATAGCTGTCTCGAGTGAGGCTATGCCAGTGCCTGGCAAATACAGAAGTGGATGCTCACAGTCATCTATTGGATAGAACACAGGGCCCCCAATGGAGGAGTTAGAGAAAGTACCCAAGGAGCTGAAGGGGTCTGCAACCCTATAGGAGGAACAACAATATGAACTATCCAGTACCCCCAGAACTCGTGTCTCTAGCTGCATATGTAGCAGAAGATGGCCTAGTCGGCCACTATTGGGAGGAGAGGCCCTTGGTCTTGCAAAGATTATCCCAGTACAGGAGATGCCATTGCTAGGAAGCAGGAGTGGGTAGGTTGGGGAGCAGGGCAGGGGGGTGTATAGGGGACTTTTGGGATAGCATTTGAAATGTAAATAAAAAAATTAAAAAAATAAAAATTTCACGTTTTAACTAAGCTTAAAAAGAAAAAAGAAAAAGAAACTGCAGAGCAGTGGGAAAATTAGATTTTTTTTTCTCATTGGTTTTTGACCAGGTAGGACAGGTATTGGCAAAAAATGTTCCTGTTGTAATCTTACCCATATCTGCTTTCCTTTGGATATAAAAGATGGGCTTTTCTAAGCAGTCTTTCTTCTGTGCCTATTGGTGGTTGGATAGGAGGATCCTGTACAGACCTACTGAGTTATCTTGGCTGCAACAGGAAACCCATGGAGCCTAACATCACAGTGTTTCTCAAGTTCAAAATCTCTCGCCCCCACCCTGCCTCTTTCTGCCACCACCTTGCCCTTTTCTTTCTCAATAAACCTCACATGGAACTGCTAAAAAACAAAACAAAACAAAACAAAACAAAACAAAACAAAACAAGCAATCTGCTTCCTCTTTCCAACATTCAGCCTTGCTTTTGTGATATATCTGGACTATTGTATTTGTTTTTAGTTGCTTTTACTGTTTGAGAAGTCCATACATGTATTTTTGTCAATTCCACCCCTAATTTCTTCCCCTCCAAAATGCTTCCCATTTTCCTACCATCTTGCTTTACCATCTTTGATTGCTTTCTTTTTGAAAACTCATTAGTTCTCTCAGTGCCAGTGTATCCATAGGGACGCAGGTCATCCACTGCATCATGACCTGCCAAGGGTCACATTCCTGAAGAAAACCAACATGTCCTTCCCTAGCAGCTACCAACTGCTAATACCTCCTCACCTAGGGCAGGACTTCATGCTCCCCTCCAGCGTATGTGCTAGAATTTGGCTGCTTGATCTTGTGCAGGCAATCATAGTGGCCATGAGTTCATGTGTGCAGCTGCCCTGTCATGGCCACAAAATACTTTCTTATAGTCTTCCATGGCTTCCAGTTCTTACAATCTTTTCAGCCCTCTCTTCCATACAGATTCCTGAGCTTCAGAAAGAGGGGCTATGATGCAGAGGCCCGATTAATTTAGAGCAGAACATTTTTATTCTTTTTATTTATTTATAATTCAGCAGAGAACCAAACACCCTCAGAATGCATTTTCAGGAACTTTTAAAGTTATCTGTGACAGTAGCAATAGTTGAAGGGATAAATGATAGCAAAAGAATTTCTAAGGAAATTCAGAGATGGAGATTTTTTTTTCTAGACTAGAAAGGCATGCACTAGAAATTTTTTGAATGTTAAACTGATCATTTTTGGTCTGAGCCAACTTTCTTTTCTACACAATACTTCTTTGTAGGTTTGTAAAGCGCTTTGTTTTTCTCTAATAAAAGAAATAAGTGGCAGGAAACTTTAGCTCCTTGTGTCTAAAGCAAGTTTTGACATTCACAATTACTGTAGAGTAGAAGTTAACGTTGGTGAGAGTAGGGTCCTTTTGGAGCTTGCAATAGCAGAGCTCTAAGTCTCACATAAACAATGGCAAGAATGCACTCTCCCCGCCCCCTGTGTGTGTCTTCTCTCTGCACTAGTGATTATGTTTTTTATTTGCAGAGCTCAGAATAAAACCCATGGATCCATGGATGCCAGGCAAGCACTGTGCCACTAAGCTCTATCTCAGTTGTGCACTGGTGACTTTTACTTACTGGCATTCTTTGGCCAAGAGATATGGTGTCAGTGGTTTCAGGAGAGAGATTCATATTGTCACTCATAATCCTCATCTTAGATAAGTGAATAAAGAATATATGAGTTAGGTATGTCAAATGGTGTTTTTTTTTTTTTAATGATCTTCAGGATTTATTTAGATAAGAAAGCGGTCAATCTCAACAGGAGGGGAAAAGGAAAGTAAAAAAAAAAAAAACCTATAGGAAAGTGTCCCCCAAACCTTGACCCCTCAGCAGAGCACAGGGTGCTGCTTATATCTTGCTTGTCCTTCAAAAACCAGCCAGCCAGCCAGCCCAAAGAGCTGGTGCTGATACCCCCAGTGGGTGTGTGCTTTGATTCCAGTCTGAACTGCACTATGCAAAAGGCACACAGACACATTAACCTGCATCAAACCCGACAGCCCCAAATGGCTTTCCAAAGCTGACAGCACACAGTCGAGGGTGTATGAAGCTTTGCAATGTGCACAGTGTGTCACCTTGGCCCTATGGTCCTGGTGGGAGGACAAAACTGAGGCTGAGCCTGACCTCATCCTAGAGCTAAATTTGAGAGGACAGTGAAAGAAGCTTTTTGCACAACTGTTGTTTCAGCTTTATTGGTTTCTAAAAGTTGCTGGGTCTTATAAAAATGTCTTCCAGTAAATCAGTGAGTCTATTGAACAGTGGGACTTCATGTAAACTGTTAGGTGCAACTGGTGGAAAGGAGTCCTGTACTGCAGATGACCAGTCACATGCTTAGGTTGTGAAATACTTTGGTGAGGACGCATAGATAGGAACATATTTGGAAGATGTGTGGTGCCTTCGGGGACCCGGTGGCAGGTAGAACTTCTTAAGAGTCCGCCTCAGCTTTAACTTCAGTAATTTTGTCAATAGACTTAAGGAGTTCAGCAACAAGGTTCAGTGTCTCTCCTCCAGACACCAGCTGCTTTATGGATGCCTGTGCACTGTGCATGACAACACGGAGTTTCTGCAAGGCCACATCCATGCTCTGCTTCACTACAGTAAGGCTGGCATCCTGGCTTGATTGCAGGGCTTCATTTTCTTGCCTCAAGTTTGAGAGCTGTGCCTGAAGCAAATTTATTTCCTGTTTCAGCCTCAAGACATGATTTTCTGCTTTTACAGCCCGTTTGGTCATCAGTTCGAGGTTCTGTTTGACTTGTTGGACTGCTGACTTGGGGCCATGGAAGTCACTCTTCTCCTTGATCATCTTTGCCTCCAACTTCCATTTGAGTGTCCTCACCATTTCTGTTTGAGCTTCAGAGAAGCTCTGAACCTCATTTAGCTTTCTTCTGAGCTTAGAGTTTTCATCTTTCAGTGCTTCATAACTTATCTGCAACGTCCGCAGGTGTCTGTGCCCTAGGGAGTCTTCATGAGCTGCAAAGTCTGCATTAGGACTCCCAGCTGGAGATGCTGGGGAGGTCCTGGAGTCAGGGTCGCTCAGCGTCCACGGGGGCAAAGACTCAGGACCTGCCAGCTCTGATGCGTTGGAGAAAAAGGAAAGGTAGGTGCCACGGTGTGACAAGTTCTGTGTGGCTCTAGAGGAATGAATCTGCCCCACAGCAGATGGCAGATAGGTTCTATTCCATCCATCTTCTTCATCCTCCGCTAAGTTCCTGGCTCTTGTTGGGTCTTCAAAGAGTGGCTGCTGATATTCTAGGCCATATCCCATGGGCTTGGAGGCAGGGGAGCTGTGCTTTAGTCCCAGTGGGTGCCTTGAGGCTTCCTTCGGGTAGATTCGGCTGGTGGTCATGTCTTTGTTTGACAGGCTGAGGTTCTTGGTTTTCAAATACTCTTTGAAGGAGAATGGATTGGCTTTTTCAAGGTCTTCAAGTTTGTCACCTCCAAAGTGTGTCTCATGGGCTCCCGATGGACCTTGTTTAGTACATTTCCACTTTCCATAGCCAAAGTTGTCAGGAACCACGCGGCTCCATGTCTGTGATAGTGGGGGCACACCCCGCCGCCGCTGCCGTGTGTAGCTGGACATCTCTGTGCCCTAACCAGGCTGCGGCCTCGTCGCTCGCACACAATGCAGTCACCAGCACCTGCCTTATCCGACGCAATGGGTTGTCAAGTAGGCTTGTTTTTAATAAATTAATTTTAACATTACTTAAAAGCGATATAATTTCATGGTTGAGAGATAAGGTTTTTGATTTAAATGTGTAACAGTTTTGTTGTGGCAGAGATTTGGTATATTATAGCAATCAGCAGATCCTTTTGCTAAGGCATTCTGTAACTAAGCTGTTCAGAAAAAGCACAGGTTGCTAGGGCCTACCAGCTAACATCATAGAATAGACTCTACAGGCAAAATTCCATCAATTGTTTAGCAGTACTGGAGATGGATCCCAAGGCTTCATGAACATTTCAACCACTGAGTTACACTCCTAAACTCGAAATTCAAAAAATTATTAAAGAGGCCATATATATGTTGATTGAATGTTAAGGCATAGATATACCTCTATGACTACAATATTGTTTCATCTTTGTTAAGTGTAAGACAGAAAGAAATGGTCCTCATAGAAGTGTCATGGCGATGAAATATTGACTTCTTGTTTCAAGTTCATACTATCTAGTTCCACAGGGAGGCAAACAAAATAGAAAGGAGGATGGCAAGGTGAGGCTCACATTTGTCAAGAAGCAACAGAGCTATAAATTCATCACAAAATCAGAGAACCATCTGAGTTACTACTGAACATCAAATTATACAGTGAGAAACATACCGTAGACTTTCTTATGTCACCACAGAAACAGTAAAAACTCATTTGAAAATGAGTTGAGGTTTTGACGTATATTTATTTGTAATTAGTTTATTATTAATTGTGCCTTGTCTTTATATTTCTCCAAAGATACAATTGGCCAATGGTAATTGGCATAGTTACTACAGAATGTCAATCAGAGCTACAATGAGGCTATGGATGTGTCCAGTTGGTAGGGTGCTTCCCTACATCCAACAAGACTGCTTCCATCCTCAGCATCACAATACATCCCAAAAAACAATAACAAAGCTACAGTGAGACACACTTCACATCACAAGGATGACTAGAAAAAAAGGATGGGAACAAGTATTTGTGAGGACATAGAGAACTTCTCTCAGCAAAGGAAACAATAGAGAGCAGGGACAACCTACTACATAGCTAGGAAGAGGGTAAAGTCTAGAAGGACTCAACAACAACAAAACAACCCAATTCAAAGTAAGACCAGAATTTGAATAAACATTCCTTAATAGAAAGCTACAAGTGGACAAGTACATGAACAATATTCAGTGTCTCTATGAAGACAGTGAAAATAAAAACTGCAATCACAAACTACTGCAGGGTTGCTTTTATAAACATAATAATACATGATAAATGCTGGCAAACAAGAGAAAATAAGAATAAAAGAACCCTTACATGTTGTTCGTAAGATTATAAATTGGTATGGACATTTTGGGAAATAGTATGGAAGCTTAAACAAAAATCCCTACAAATAGAATTTACTGTATGGCCTAAGAATTCTACTTCTGGTTACATATTCAAAGGAATTGCTATGTTATTTTAAATTTATTTTTATGTTCCATATTCCATTTCCTGCACCATCCACCCTCCCACTGCTCCACATCCCACACTTCCTCCCCACCCCACCCTGTCTCCATGTGGATGCCCCCAGCTCCCACCCCACCTGACCTCTCAACTCCCTGTGTGACCCCCCCACAGAGAGAGAGAGAGAGAGAGACAGACAGACAGACAGACAGACAGACAGACAGAGATAAACTCAAACTATACAACTTTAGAAAAGAAATTCTGGGGGCTTGAGAGATGGCTCAATTAAGAAAACATATTGTTTCTGCAGAAGGCCTGGGTTGTTTTCCCAGCACCCACTTGTTGGCTTACAGCCATTCATTACTCCAGTGCTAGGGGGATCTGATGCCCTCTAACTTCTGTGAGCACCAGGCATGCATGTAGTGCCCATATATAATGAGGGTTAACACACACACACATATACATATATATGTGTATATATATATATGTATATACACATATACATATATATGTGTATATATATATATATACATATATACACACACACACACATATATATATATATGTATCTAAAAACAAAGTTTTTTTTCAAAAGTTATATATAGATATTTTTTCCCTAGGTCATTATGCTAAGTGACATGACATAGACGAGGTACAGAGAGGTGAACACTGTACAATCTGAGTATAAACAGTGGAATTCATAAAAACATAGAGGAAAAGGGGTTGCAAGAGGTAGATGGGTACCTTCTCCACCCAAGAGGGAGATATGAAAAAGGAAAGAGAGCGAACAAAGGATATAGACTTCAGTTTAGGGTTAGTAAGATGACTCAGGCAAAGGCACTTTCTGCCAAGCTTGAGGACCTGAGTTTGATCTGTAGTACCCGCCTGATAGGAGAAGAGAATCAACTCCCTGCAAGTAGTCCTCTGAAATCCACACCTGTACAGTGGTGTTTGTACATGTGTGCGCATGCTTGCACACACACACACACACACACACACACACACACACAAACACACATGCACACAAATCAAAAAATGAATCAGAAACTTAGTTTTAAAAAGTCTTAATTATATTGTTGTTCCAACTATAGGGTTGCAGACCCCTTTAGCTCCTTGGGTACTTTCTCTAAGTCCTCCACTGGGGGCCCTGTGATCCATCCAATAGCTGACTGTGAGCATCCACTAACCAGTACCCCCCAGAGCTCTTATCTGTAGTTGTATATGTAACAGAAGATGGCCTAGTCAGCCATCATTGGGAAGAAAGGCCCCTTGGTATTGTAAACTTTATATGCCACAGTACAGGGGAACGCCAGGGCCAAGAAGTGGGAGTGGGTGGGTAGGGGAGTGGGTGGGGGCGGAGTTGGGGGACTTTTGGGATAGCATTTGAAATGTAAATGAAGAAAATACCTAATTAAAAAAAGTCTTTATTATAGTAGGGAAATACATTTGGTTATTATATTATATAGTAACCATAATGGATAATAATGTAATATATATTTTAAAGTTGTTAAAATGGACATTTAACATTTTCACCATCAAAATCTTAAGTTGTTGGGATATGTTTAATTAGCTCAATGGAATCTCTGTATAATACACATCTAGAGCAAAACATCATGCCATGATGGGTCCCATAATACATGTATTAATTTAAAAAGACAAAAAAGGAAACGACTATCATAATCCTCATTATATTTCAGTAAGCAAAGTATTATTCAGGTACCTAGAAATTTTGTTTTGTGCATACCACATATAATATAGCATTTCTATTTGTCTAGTCATTTTAACAAAATGTTCTATTCTAATTTTTATAAGAGATAATGTGATACAATATTCTTTTTCTCAAATAAAATATATTTTTGTACAATGGCTGGCATTTCTAACTATACTGACAAGCACAGAGGACCTTGTGGTCATATCTTCACAGTACAAGGGAAGTGAACAGGAAATGAATATTCTTTTGAATGTTGGAGCTGAAAATGTAATCACATCTGAAGAGCCGTATGTGTACATAATGTTTAATATACAAAGCATTTTCTAGCAACTCTTTATACATTTCTCATTTTCTATAGGAATAGGGATTGAACAAAGGGTCCCCCATATGCTAAGCAAGTACTCTATAATCCAATATATTCCTGATGTATTGATCTTGGTAATATCCTTATGGTTGTTAAGACTAGAGTTAGGTCATTTCCTTCCTGTGCTTTCAACATTAAGTGGGGTTGATCTAAGCATCACGGCCAATTAATGGCTAAATTAGATAAGCAGTCTAGATATATTTTTACCTAACTGTTCTGTGTAACAATCATTCTGTTTAATAGACATGATCACATGGTGCTTCATAAATCCAGTAATTTTATATAGCAAAAATAAACTGAAATCATAGAAATACATAAGTACTATTATATCTAAAATTATTGAAAGTGATCTTTTGGTATCTAATTCCAACTTATCTTTTTGTTGTTTCGGAACAAGCCTAGCATTCTTATATGGGATCACATATAACAGTGAATAACCATGATTCCAGGAAGAATTTGTAAAACAGTTTATGGATAGAAATTCTAAGGAGTCCTTTCTTAGCCTGTATATTATAGTACTTTTACACACACACACACACACACACACACACACACACACACATAACAAAAATAAACTGGAAGTGCTGAGTAAATAGGGTTAGGTTAGAGAAAAGCCATGCTACAAATTTCTACTTTAAGTGTGCCATTTTTTTCTAAAGAGAAAGGAAAGAGAAACTCATTAGAATAGCAATAAGAAAATTTTTTGGATTTATTTTTCTTTTAGGTCTCAACTATTGCTGGGACTGGGATCATATAGCATATGATTAAAACCCATTTTAGGAGAGATGGCTGGAGAGATGGCTCAGTGGTTAAGAGCCTTGAATTGGATCTAGTTCCAGAGATTCAAGGCAGGATCCAATGCCTTCTTGGCTTCCATGAGCACTGTGCAAACATAGTACATAGCCATAGATGCAGTCCGAAATACCCATATATAAAAAAATAGGTTTAAAAAATTGTAACATCCATTTTTGTAATTTCTGAGAATATGATGTTGAATAGATGACTTAGCTTAATTGGAAAGAAAAGGGAAATATAACTATTTGGTATCTAGTAAAGAAAAAGTATGCAAAAATCCTTGAATTTGTCAGTCAGTAGCATGCACAAAGAAAATAGCTTCTGTAATGTCTGTGGTACTTAGTTGTTTTTCTGTTAATGTTTTTGTATAGAGCTCTGGGAATTTTGGAAAGAAAAATGTCAAGATGCAGCACATAGTCCCAAACTCACATTTAGATTCTTTTCTCTCCCTTATAAACTACCCCTGTTAAGCAGATTCCTAAGAATAGAGAGAAGCCTATGACTGAAGGTGAAATGGATACATGTGATGTTTCCAAATCATTATGCTCCCCTCAGAAGCCTGTTTCATACCCACTGGGAGAAATGATCAGATACTTTGCTGGAGATCAATACACTAAAACAGTGATTTTTAGTTTTATAGTTTGCCTCTAGGTCTCTGATTTTTTCCCCCCAAAGGGTATTAAGAAAATCTTGCAACATTGATTTGGATTCACTGTAGCTTTTAGCATAAATACAAGTCAAATGGCACGTCTTTTGCTGAGGGGAGAGAAGATATGGTCAGGAAAATAAATCCAAACAAACAATAGAGTATTCTATTCTAGTGGTACAAACCACTGCTTTAGCTCTATGATTGACCACACATAGACTTACAGCTTTCCATTGCATGTATAGTATCAGATAAAGTGAGAAGGAAGAACAAAAATGTTAACACTCAAATTCTAAGACCTTAGAGTGAATATAACTAGAAAACTCATTTAAGTGTTAATATTGACAGTGTGTAGGAGCTGAGACTGAGTTGATGGTTTCCTTGTGTTATAATACACGTTTTTCTAATGCTGAATTCTGTTTTAGAAGAAGCACATATTGCTATTGTAGTCATTAAAAGTTTCAATCGAGGCTTCAGAAGGCCCCAAATAAAGTACATTAGAGTTACTAAGTCCTCAAATATAAACTAAATAGATTTTAGCCAAAAATATCAGTGTATACATACAAAGAGAAGTGTTACAGAATTGTTATAATGGTTTGATATTCTTTATCCAAAATATGTAGGGACTAGAGTGGCTTCACATTTTGGATCCTCTTTTCCTTCAGATTGTGGAACATCTTCATATATATATATATATATATATATATATATATATATATATATATAATAAAGTTGTTGGGAATGGACAGAAGTCTAAATATAATATTCAATTATATTTTACATAAGCTTTCTTCACAGTATCTAGCAGTAATTTTATATAATACCTTAAATAATTTTGTTAGTAAATAAAAATCAGATTTGAGGTGACTGATGACCCAAGTTCAGATCCCATATAAAAAAGCTGTGTGTGGCTGAGTGCGCTTGCAACCCCAACACTCTATGTGAGAAAGCTGGAGACAAGAAGATTTCTGGGGATTTGCTAGCTGCTTGCCTAGCTCTGGTTCAGTGGAGATCTTGTCTGAAAGGAATAAGGTGGAGGAATGTCACAGAACAAAACATTCAAAGTCCCCTTCTTGTCCCTACTTGGGCATGTAAACCTGAATACACATGTATGTATGCACTATACATAAATACAATAAATACACACACAGTTGAAGTTTCCATACTTTCTTTTTACTGAGCTGCATATATTTAAAATACATTCATTTAACCATGGAATCAATGTAGATATATTAATTAGATAGTTTACATTGCTTTGGGGGGGGGGTTAAGCATGGGATATGTTTTATATTTAAAGATCTTAATTCACACTGGCTTATATGTAGTAGTTATTTTAAAAAATGCAATAAACCCTTGGGAACCGATCATTTAAAAGAAAAGCTGGAATCTTGTCTCAACCTTTTATATTTAGTTTTCATCTCCTTTTTTTTTTTTTCAACACATTTTATTAGCTCCACTATAGGCCAGGGGGGGGTTGTGCCTGGGAAGCAGATTTCAGGTATTATTCCTGGCTTCAGTCTGGTCTCTTCTCCATCTGTCTCTGTTTGAGGCCAGCCTCTTAGAAGAGGACCCTGACTCCTCCTTTCACTTGGCCCCTCTCAGCGTTATTATCTTTCTTCCTTCCAGGGACTGGGTAGCTCACAAAAGGGTGCGTTTGCCATCAGTAGAGCAGGGTTTGCATCCCCCTGGATGCACTGAGACTTAGCCTCAGGTTTCTTCCCAGACTGCTGGTTTCTGTGTCACTGCCACCTTAGGAGATCATTAGGTTATCCTCAGTGTTCTTGGCAAGGTGGTTAGGGGTGGTAGGGAGAAGTCTGATGTTCTTTAAGATCAAAGTTATCTTGGCCCTTCCAGAAGCCCTGAGCACAGTAAAGGTCTCCATCACAGCCAGCACAGTGCAGAGTAGCATCCTCATTGCAGATACAGCACCAGGGGAGTTCTTCCTCAGCCTGGGGACCCCCAGTCTCTGCCTTGCAGGGTTGGGCCTGGGATCCTGGAGCTGGTTCCTCAGGAATGTTAAAGCCACTTGTCTCATCCAGGGCAGCTTCTTCAGTGAGCTGCTGTATGACTCTCTGGATGGCTGTCTCTTCATCCTCATCACTGGGTGCTGATCATCCTGGAGGGTCACTCTGCTGTACATAACCAATCTTTTGTCAAGAGCCAGGATCTATTCCTGCCTGGTTTTTCTCCTCCTGTAGCTCAACTGCTGCCTCAGCTAGCAGCTTGTTCTCCTCTTCCTCCAGAGACGGGGTGGCCTGCCCCTGGGAATTTGTGTGCTGGTTTCTTGTAGCTCCCTTGTTGAGGCCATTCTGGAGGGGGAGGGGGGCTGATGCTCTTGGTTGCCAGCTTTCATCAATATCCACCTCAGCTGTCAACTGTGTTAGCAGATACTACATCTGCTGGCCTTGGGTCCTGATATCTGGTGCCTGGTGTGCCAGTCTCAAAGTGTGAAGAAGTGGGACTGTGCCCTGCAATGCTGCAAGCTGATTCTCCATCTCCTGTGTGGAAGGAATGGGGCCCTGGACTTCATCCTTCAGTGTGGCTAGCTGTGCCTCTATCTCTGCTTGTGAGGGTACTGACTTGGGCTTGTTTTCCTGCCAAATCCCTGCTAGGCACTCAGCAATGTCTTTGTCTTTGTGAGTCAGGCCTTGGCTCTAGGAAGTGCTGGGCTTCTTCTTGGCTTCCAAGGCTGCCACACGCTTCTTATAGTTCTGAGGTGGCGATCACTTGGAGGCAGTGTCAGACCTTCTGGTCAGGACTGTGTGGCACTGCTTGCAGACTTTCTGTTGTGTGTTGCCAGCCTGGGGTATCAGAACACTGAAGCTAAGAGAGTCATTACAGAAGGCTCGGCCACAATTCTTACAGCCACACTCTTGAAGAGGGTGAACTGGACAGCACAGCCATAGCACCTGCTCTCCATAGCAGTTCTCAGCTCTGCAGAATCAGTGGGTTAGCCTCGTACCAGCATAGTGCAGGCTAGTCAGACCCTCAGGTCTTTCAGGTCAGCCCAGTCCCACATGCCCATCTGCGCTATCCAGGGGTGGCCCAGCGACAGTTTTCATCTCCTTAAAACTCTTTGTTCTTGGTGGTCTCCTAAGCCATCTTTCTCTACTTGATTATATGTGGAGGTACTGGGAGGAGAAAAAAAGAGTTTGACTTTGGAGCATAAAAAGATAGAAAATTCTATTTTTTTTCTATTTCAGAGTGCATTAAAGTGGAAGAGTATAGAGGCCATAATAAATACCTTAAGAACTAGGGCTTCACATAGCAAGTTTTAATGGAAAAAACAGTGTGAATTAGGGCCTAATAGGTGGATCAGCTCTAAGGAAATGATTCTGAAGAGTTCGTATAGGATCAGAAGGAAATAAAAGCAGTTCAAGGCTGAAGCCAAGGAGAGACCTGGCAGGTGCATATGGGGAATCCGAACTGAGATTTTTACAGGTTTTTTGAAAATCAGTCTTCAAAAACCATTTTATTTCATTTCCACAGTTAGCCAGCGAAGTATCAGCATTATTGGCATTTTATGGCAAGTGAAGCCAAGAGATTAATAAACATGTTTAAGATTTCATGGGAAGTGGGTTGCAAACCTGCAATGTGAATGCTAATTCTCAAACGAGAAACCAAAGTCCAGTTTACTGCTCCAATGACTTACAACTACAGTATTAAAATGTGTTGTACTTTCTTACTAAAAATGTGTTAAAGGTTAATGATTTACTTTAAAATTGAAACACATGTAATATTATTTCTATAATGGCATTCTGATAAGTTTTATGGAACAGGAATAAAAAGTAAGTCTAATTATGAGCAATGACTAGAAAAATGTACTAAAACCCCCAGAAGTATGGGAATGTTATTCAAGATGTTTATTATGCCAATAAAAGGTCAGTTGTCCCATCCTATACCTCAGAGAAGCAATACAAACAAGGGAGTTAAGGGAGAGAGTAAATATGGCATAATAGTATACACTGTAATATATATTTCTTCATTTATGTTTAAATGTGAAAAAGGAATATTATGAATATTGTCCTTTGGTTATGCCATTTGTTAACAACATTATTGTAGTATGAGAAAAGAACTGGGTTCTTTCCAGCTTCTGGCTATTATAAATAAGGCTGCTATGAACATAGTGGAGCATGTGGCCTTATTACAAGTTGGAGCATCTTCTGGGTATATGTCCAGGAGTGGTATTGCTGGATCCTCTGGTAGTATTATATCCAATTTTCTGATGAACTACCAAACTGATTTCCAGAGTGGCTGTACCAGCTTGCAATCCCACCAGCACTGGAGGAGTGTTCCTCTTTCTCCACATCCTCACCAACATCTGCTGTCACCCGAATTTTTGATCTTAGCCATTCTGACTGGTGTGAGGTGGATCTCAGGGTTGTTTTGATTTGCATTTCCCTGATGACTAAGGATGTTGAACATTTCTTTAGGTGTTTCTCAGCCATTCGGCATTCCTCAGTTGAGAATTCCTTGCTTACCTCTGTACCCCATTTTTAATAGGGTTATTTGGTTCTCTGGAGTTTAACTTCTTGAGTTCTTTATATATATTGGATATTAGCCCTCTATTCGATGGACATAGGGTTGGTAAAGATCTTTTCCCAATCTGTTGGTTGCTGTTTTGGCCTATTGACAGTGTCCTTTGCCTTACAGAAGCTTTGCAATTTTATGAGGTCCCATTTGTCAACTCTTGATCTTAGAGCATAAGCTATTCATGTGCTGTTCAGGAAAAATTTCCCCTGTGCCCATGAGCCAAGGCTCTTCCCCACTTTCTTATTTTAAAATCTAATTTTATTTGTAATTCATTTTTTACACTCTCTATTCCTTTTCCCGCTCCTCCCCATCCACCCTCTAACTGCTTCACATCCCACACCTCCTTCCCCACCATACCCCATATCCATGTGTATGCCCCCACCCCCAACCCCACCTGACCTTTAAACTCCCTGGGGCCTCCAGTCTCTTGAGGGTTAGGTGCATCATCTTTGAATGAACATAGACCTGGAAGTCCTCTACTGTATGTGTTAGGGGCCACATATCAGATGGTTTATGCTGTCGATTTGGTGGTCCAGTGTTTGAAAGATCTCAGGGTTCAGATTAATTGAGACTGCTGGTCCTCCTACAGAATCACCCTTCTCTTCAGCTTCTTTCAGTCTTCCCTAATTCAACAACAGGGGTCAGCTGCTTCTGTCCATTAGTTGGGTGCAAATATATGCATCTGACTCTTTCATCTGCTTGTTGGGTCTTTCTGAGGGCAGACATGCTTGGTCCCTTTTTGTGAGTGCTCCATAGCCTCACTAATAGTGTCAGGCCTTGGCACCTCCCCTTGAGCTGGATCCCACTTTGGGCATGTCACTGGACCTTCTTTTCCTCAGGCTCCTCTCCATTTCCATCCCTGTAATTCTTTCAGACAGAAACAGTTATGGGTCAGAGGTGTGACTGTGGGATGGCAACCTCATCCCTGACTTGATGTCTTGTCTTCCTGCTGGAGGTGGGCTCTATAAGTTCCTTCTCCCTACTGTTGAGCATTTCATAAAAGGTCCCTCCCTGGGAGTCCTGGGAGTCTCTCACCTCCCAGGTCTCTGGTGCACTCTGTGTGTGTGTGTGTGTCTCCAAATGTTCAAAGTCCTTAGTGATCAGAGAAATGCATTTCAAAATGACCCTGAGATTCCACCTTATACCAGACAGATTGACTAAGATCAAAACCTCAGGTGACAACACATGTTGGAGAGGATGTGGAGAAAGAGGAACACTCCTCCATTGCTGGTGGGATTGCAAACTGGTACAACCACTCTGGAAATCAATCTGGAGGTTCCTCAGAAAATTGGAAATAGATCTACCTGAAGACTTAGCTATACCACTCTTGGGAATATACCTAAAAGATGGCCCACCATGTCACAGGGCACGTGTTCCACCATGTTTATAGCAGACTTATTTGTGATAGCCAGAAGCTGGAAACAACCTAGATGTCCCACGACAGAAGAATGGATACAGAAAATGTGGTTCAGTTACACAATGGAGTACTACTCAGCTGTTAAGAACAAGGGCATCCTGAGTTTTGAAGGCAAATGGATGGAACGAGAAAATATAATCCTGAGTGAGGTAACTCAGACCCCAAAGGACTGCATGGTATGTACACAGCAATAAGTGAATATTAGCCAAAAAAATCGTACAGAATACTCAAGATACAGTCCACAGAACTCATAAAGGTCAACAAGCTGAAGTGCCTAAGTGAGGATGCCTCAGTCCCACTTGGGAGGGAGAAGAAAGCAACTACAAGTGAGGAGGGAGGGAGGGACGTGGGAGGGAAAGTGGAGGTGGTGGGCAGGCAGTGGGGATAGAGGGGAACCTGATCTGGTATTGGGTGAGGGAAAAGGATTGAAGCCCTGAGGTCCAGCAGAAAGAATGTAAACAGCAACTTCAGGAAATAGGAGGTTGGGGAACCCACCACCCCACATAGTACACCAAATAGATATTTCTTTTTTTTCTTTTTTTTTCTTTTTTTATTTATTAGGTATTTTCTTCATTTACATTTCCAATGCTATACCAAAAGTCCCCCATACCCTCCCACCAACTCCCCTACACACCCACTCCCACTTCTTGGTCCTGGTGTTCCCCTGTACTGAGGAATATAACGTTTGCAAGACCGATGGGCCTCCCTTTCCAATGATGGCTGACTAGGCCATCTTCTGATACATATGGAGCTAGAGATACGAGCTCCCGGGGGTACTGGTTAGCTCATATTGTTGTTCCACCTATAGGGTTGCAGACCCCTTTAGCTCCTTGGGTACTTCCTCTAGCTCCTCCATTGGGGGCCCTGTGATCCATCCAATAGCTGACTGTGAGTATCCACTTCTGTGTTTGGTGGACCCCGGCATAGCCTCACAAGAGATAGCTATATCAGGGTCCTTTCAGCAAAATCTTGCTTGTGTATGCAATGGTGTCAGCATTTGGAGGCTGACTATGGGATGGATACCCAGGTATGGCAGTCTCTAGATGGTCCATCCTTTCGTCTCAGCTCCAAACGTTGTCTCTGTAACTCCTTCCATGGGTGTTTTGTTCCCAATTCTAAGAAGGGGCAAAGTGTCCACATTTTGGTCTTCGTTCTTCTTGAGTTTCATGTGTTTTGCAAATTGTATCTTGTATCTTGGGTATTCTAAGTTTCTGGGCTAATATCCACTTATCAGTGATTACATATCATGGAGTTCTTTTGTGATTGGGTTACCCCACTCAGGATGATGCTCTCCAAGTCCATCCATTTGCCTAGGAATTTCATAAATTTATTCTTTTTAATAGCTGAGTAGTACTCCATTATGTAAATGTACCACATTTTCTGTATCCATTCCTCTGTTGAGGGGCATCTGGGTTCGTTCCAGCTTCTGGCTATTATAAATAAGGCTGCTATGAACATAGTGGAGCATGTGTCCTTCTTACCTGTTGAGACATCTTCTGGATATATGCCCAGGAGAGGTATTGCAGGATCCTACCATAGTACTATGTCCAATTTTCTGTGGAACCACCAGACTGATTTTCCTGTGCCCTCTAGTGAGTCTGGCTAAGGGTTTATCTATCTTGTTGATTTTCTCAAAGAACCAGCTCCTCATTTGGTTGATTCTTTGAATAGTTCTTCTTGTTCCACTTGATTGATTTTGCCCCTGAGTTTGATTATTTCCTGCTGTCTACTCCTCTTGGGTGAATTTGCTTCCTTTTGTTTTAGAGCTTTTAGGTGTGTTGTCAAGCTGCTAGTGTGTGCTCTCTCTAGTTTCTTTTTGGAGGCACTCAGTGCTATGAGTTTTCCTCTTACAAATGCTTTCATTGTGTCCTATAAGTTTGGGTATGTTGTGGCTTCATTTTCATTAAACTCTAAAAAGTCCTTAATTTCTTTCTTTATTCCTTCCTTGTCCAAGTATCATTGAGAAGATTGTTGTTCCGTTTCCACGTGAATGTTGGCTTTCTATTATTTATGTTGTTATTGAAGATCAGCCTTAGTCCATGGTGATCTGATAGGATGCATGGGACAATTTCAATATTTTTGTATCTGCTGAGGCCTGTTTTGTGACCTATTATATTGTCAATTTTGAAGAAGGTACCATGAAGTGCTGAGAAGAATGTATATCCTTTTTTTTTAAAGAATAAAATGTTCTATAGATATCTGTTAAATCCATTTGTTTCATAACTTCTGTTAGTTTCACTGTGTCCCTGTTTAGTTTCTGTTTCCATGATCTGTCCATTGATGAAAGTGGTGTTTTGAAGTCTCCCACTATTATTGTGTGAGGTGCAATATGTGCTTTGAGCTTTACTAAAGTTTCTTTAATGAACGTGGCTACCCTTGCATTTGGAGCATAGATATTCAGAATTGAGAGTTCCTCTTGAAAGATTTTACCTTTGATGAGTATGAAGTGCCCCTCCTTGTCTTTTTTTTTTTTTTGATAACTTTGGGTTGGAAGTTGATTTTATTAGATATTAGAATTGCTACTCCAGCTTGTTTCTTCAGACCATTTGTTTGGAAAATTGTTTTCCAGCCTTTCATTCTGAGGTAGTGTCTGTCTTTTTCCCTGAGATGGGTTTCCTGTAAGCAGCAAAATGTTGGGTCCTGTTTGTGTAGCCAGTGTGTTAGTCTATGTCTTTTTATTGGGAAATTGAGTCAATTAATATTAAGAGATATTAAGGAAAAGTAATTGTTGCTTCCTATTATTTTTTGTTGTTAGAGTTGGAATTCTGTTTTTGTGGCTGTCTTCTTTCAGGTTTGTTGAATGATTACTTTCTTGCTTTTTCTAGGGCATGGCTTCCATCCTTGTATTGTTTTTTTTTTTTTTTCTGTTATTATCCTTTGAAGGGCTGGATTCGTGGAAAGATAATGTGTGAATTTGGTTTTGTTGTGGAATACTTTGGTTTCTCCATCTATGGTAATTGGAAGTTTGGCTGGGTATAGTAGCCTGGGCTAGCATTTGTTTTCTCTTAGTGTCTGTATAACATCTGTCCAGGATATTCTGTCTCTGGTGAAAAGTCTGGTGTAATTCTGATAGGCCTGCCTTTATATGTTACTTGACCATTTTCCCTTACTGCTTTTAATATTCTATTTTTATTTAGTGCATTTGTTGTTCTGATTATTATGTGTCAGGAGAAATTTCTTTTCTGGTCCAGTCTATTTGGAGTTCTGTAGGCTTCTTGTATGTTCATGGGCATAGGTTTTCATTAGGTTTGGGAAGTTTTCTTCTATAATTTTGTTGAAGATATTTGCTGGCCCTCTGAGTTGAAAATCTTCATTCTCATCTACTCCTAGATTTGTTCTTCTCATTGTGTCCTGGATTTCCTGGATGTTTTGAGTTAGGATCTTTTTGCATTTTGCATTTTCTTTGATTGTTTTGCTGATGTTCTCTATGGAATCTTCTGCACCCAAGATTCTCTCTTCCTTCTCTTGTATTCTTTTGCTGATGCTCGGATCTATGGTTTCAGATTTCTTTCCTAGGATTTCTATCTCCAGCATTATCTCACTTTGGGTTTTCTTCATTGTGTCTACTTCCCTTTTTAGGTCTAGTATGGTTTTGTTCATTTCCATCACCTATTTGGATGTGTTTTCCTGGTTTTCTTTAAGTACTTGTAACTCTTTAGCTATGTTCTCCTGTATTTCTTTAAGTGAGCTATTAAAGTCCTTCCTGATGTCCTCTACCATCATCATGTGATATGCTTTTAAATTCGGGTCTAGCTTTTTGGGTGTGTTGGGGTGCCCAGTACTGGGCGTGGTGGGAGTGCTGGGTTCTGATGATGGTGGGTGGTCTTGGTTTCTGTTAGTAAGATTCTTATGTTTGGCTTTCACCATCTGATAATCTCTGGAGTTAGTTGTTATAGTTGTCTCTGGTTAGAGATTGTTCCTCCCGTGATTCTGTTAGTCTCTATCAGCAGACCTGGGAGACTAGCTCTCTCCTCTGTGTTTCAGTGGTCAGGGTACTCTCTGCAGGCAAGCTCTCCTCTTGCAGGGAAGGTGCACAGATATCTGGTGTTTGGACCTGCCTCCTGGCAGAAGATAAAGGCCCGAAACAGGGCCTGTCCCATAAGCTGTGTCACTTCGGCCTGTCCCAGAAGCTGTTAGCTTCTGTAGTCCACACTCTCACCTATGCAGACTAGTCTCAGAGGGGTCCAGGAGCCAAGGTGGCTCCCCCAGGTGCTCCGACAAGGCCCTCCTGGATGGGGCAGACACCTCTCCTCTGGCAGGGAAGGTGCCTGGATGTCTGGAGTCAGAAATGGGGTCTGCCTCAGAAGTTGTGTGGCTTCCACCTGTTCCAGAAGCTGTTAGCTTCTGTACTCCACCCAAATAGAAATTTCTAATGTGTGACGTGAAGTTCAAAAAGTTCATTTTTGGATGCATTCAGTTCATGCTTTAATATTTGAAGTATTATTAATTATTTGGCAATTTCATGTATATATAATACACATACATATACATGTAAAACATATTCCAATTACCGATTACCTTCTCCCTCTATCCTGATTTAACTTGTTCCTATCCTGTCAGTCTTCCCACAATGATATCTTTTGTTTTGTTCTGGGACACCTTTAGTTTAACCATATCTTTGCGTGACCATTGCATTGGAATCATGAAATGGAACACAGTTGAAGTCACTGATTCCTCCTCTCCTTGAATTTATTTGTAGCATCTAGTTCATCAGTGAGGGCTAGGGCCACCCATAGTCTCCTTTCCATCCATGTCAGTCTATTGATGGGTCCATTCTTATGCAGACCCTGTGTAGGTATCTGCAACTGCTGTGACTTTGTGATTGCAATGTCTGTGTGTTGACAATGTAGTTTATTTTTAAAAGATGAAATATATCTGAAATTCAAAGAGAGAATCAAATTTCTGTATTTACAATAACTGAACATCCTCTCAGGAGATACCATGAGGTTATCATGAGAAACATATTCTGTTCCCATTTCCTTTTAAAGAAGTCATATTTCTAAGCAGATTAGGATCAGAATATAGCAAATTACCAAGTCAGTTTTCTTCCTGCTCTACTAGCAAAATATAAGATAACAATGTGCAGAATTTCATCTGTAAAGATGACACTACGAACTTTCTGGCATCAGGCCAGGCCCACGATTTGTTTTGCTACAAGGAGAACAGATATGTGTGAAGCCACTTTCTTCTAGAATACCACTTGACAAAGCACAGGCTGGTTAGACCCCTGGCTTAATATGTAGAGAATTCCGTGTGGTTGGACCCATAAACAACTGCCCTAATAAATCACAGCACTAGGTCACTAAAGATGTGGTAGAATGCAGACAAGATTCACAAAGCTATAGCAAAGCCTCCTTAGTACTTTGCCATTTCAAAAGCTCTGACTATGTTTGTGAACATGTAAATTATATAAGATCTATCTCTTCTAAGTTGAGAGTCCTAAACAACAAATGAAGTAGGATTAACTGTTGCTTCTAAATTATAGAATAGCTCTAATTGTATTTCCCTTGTCTGTAGGTTGGTACGTTGAAGATTGAAGGTGAACACTGCTGCCAACAATAACCATTGTACACAGCTCAAGTCTTCTATTTAGTAACAAGGAAATTTTTGCTTCACCTTGCTAGTGTTTACATATCAAGTGTATGGAGAATAGAGGAAAGGAATAGTGAGGTAGAGACAATACCAAGGTAATTTGGGATTAAAACACATTTTTTTAAACGAATTAGAATGGGTATTTAAAAGCACCCTTGGTTGTTTGGGGGCTCTTGTTGTTCTTCTCTGTTCAGTACTTATATTTTTCGTTGGTGTTTATTTCAAGCCCCTAAGAGTCCAAAAGAAGCAAACACAGGGAATCCATTAGCCTTTGAACTTGATACTCCATTTGTTAGAAATGCATGGAAAAGAAAGAACAAAATAATAACCTGAAATTTATTAAATACCTACTATGTGAAAAGCACTATGTAATCATAGTATTTTCTTCATCATCTGGTTTCATCCTGAACCTTTATGTTCCAACTTCTCTATTAAAACTATTGTCACCAATGTTGTCAACATCTTTCTCATTGAATTCAGCTGGATGAAGCATACACTTTCCACTGGGTTTCCTAAATTGTTAAGATAAATGCAGAGCTGCTAACAGCTATCTTTGCTATTCCAGATGTAAAACATGTTTAAAGGAGGCATAGAAGAAAAAGTCCTAATGACATCACCTATGCCCCAAGGTTAAGTAATGTTCAAAGCTATCTGCATTGAGGTCTTCAATAAACCTTCCTTTATTTCATATATATATATATATATATATATATATATATATATATATACATACATACATACCAGTTTAGACCAACACTCTATCACTTGGAACTAATGGAGTCCTAATACTAAGGATCTCTATATCTATGCTTTCAGCCTGCATATATTTCCTGAGCTTAAGATGCATATCTCAGAGTGCTTATAGTTGTCTCTTGAATTTCCCAAAGGTGCCTGTAGCTCCAACCTGTCTAAAACCACACATATTCCTCCCTTGATCACTATCTCAGTGAACACTACAACAGCTTGCCAGAAACCTGGGTGGCTTCCTTGACATCGTTGTCTTCTTTCAATCACACAACCAATCTTTAATGTTTCCATTTACTAAGTAATCTGCCTGCTAGTCTCCATTTCTGCTCTTCTAATTTATTCACCCTCGGTCCTTTTGGTGATGATATAGCTTTCTCTGTTTTGTTTTTGGCCATTTCAGTCCATTTTCTCCCTCCTTTATCCATTTTTAATTAAAATTTTCCATAGCATTGTAGTATTTATGCTCATTGTAATTGAAATAACACAGAACTACATAAATAGTAACTTCACAGTCTATTTCATTTGTACTCAAACCCTTTCAACCCGAAATTTTCAGTATTTTGTTTGATGTTGCTTCTTTCTATGACTGTTTTTGTGCAAACATTTTGATGGATTAAAAGATCCTCCCCTTTTTTTCTGAAGATGGAAACATACACATCACCCTGGAATTTGCTCTTTTAAAAAGTCCAGTAGTAGAAAGAACACTGTCAGTCCTTCAGATCTACATATAGTTTCATAATTGTCCAACAGCCAATAGCATGGCTATATATCATAATGTAATCATTTACTAATTTATTTTAGTTGTTAAAATGATTCCTCCTTTTGGTGTTGCAATATCCTTGTATTTTATAGGATGCATCTAACCATGAGTTCTAGGCCAAAAGTATTCTGATATTTAATTTGATTAATATACAAAGTGATTGTAGCAACCTATATTTTCTCTACCAAAACATGCTTTCTATCTCTTAATTAGTATATGTTATTATGTAATGAAGATGCTGCCAGACTGTTTAGCTCTGGGGAGAAAAGTGGCATGCTATGCATGTTTTATTTTTAGATTGAAATTTTATTTATTATTTATTTTAAATTTGTTAGAAATGTAAGCTAAAAATGAAAAGATACAAAAAAAAATGGACATTAAGCCAGCTTCCTCTAACACCTGTTGCAAAAACTTGATTTTTCTTGATGAGAAACACTTTATGTCCCAGATTTTCACATTTAAACCAGCTTCTCAGTAATGGACATTTAGGTGATTTTCAGTCCTATGATATTACAAATAGTACAGCAAAGACGATCTTTTTTGAGAAATGATCTTCCATGTGTGAGTATATCTAGAAATAGATCTATTAGACCTGCTGGATCAGATTATGTGCATTTAGTATTTAAAGACACGAGTCATATAATCTATTCTTGGCATTGATCATGTGCTTCTCCATTGCCTTTAGGAGTTTCTGAGCTCCATAAAATGGATTCCAGAGTCCTGAATGATCTAGTCATATCAGACAGCTCATTTATCATCAGTTCCCCTTTGGATCTATACTCTACTCACACAAGCTTCCTATTCCTTTTTAAAGAAATAGGGCTGGTTTAATTTTTGGTAATTTTATACACAAGCATTACATGTACATCACTCCTGTTCCCTTTTCTCCCCTTCAGCTCCTCCCCTTCATATTTATGATCTCTTCTTTACTATCACTACATATGTACACATATGAATGTATGTATATATGCATATATGCATATATATATACACACACACACATGTATATATCCTATTGAGTGCATTGAGCTTTGCTTGTATGTGCATGTGTTTAGTTAAGAAGTCCACCCAAACAATATAAATTATTGCCATTTTTCTTGCTTGACTCTCAGAATATGAAGCTAAGGCCAAATTGCTAAAGAAGAGACACACTTTAAACTTGGACTTGGAGGAATTGAGCTGAAACTGACCTTAAAGCCATTTGCCTGAGAAGCAGCTTTCATAGAATCGAGGTGTTATGCAAGCTGCCAATGGAGAAAAGCAAATAATGATCCCACCCATCTGTGCAGCTTATAAAGCACTATGACTGGACTTACAAAATGCCCACAATGGTAAAACAGTGGAACTTTTATCTTGGGGATTAAGACCTGTTCATCAGAAGAGAGTTCATGCCTACTAGTGTAAACTTAGCCAACTACTCATAGCTGGAAAAATCACAGATTCAGAGAACTTATTCCTAGCAGTTTCCTAAACCAATATAGTTTCTTACTGTTTTCTAAATGCCTATCCTTATACCCACAAATAAGTATAGCTCTTGCCTCTTATCAAAGAAGTTTCTTTTTTGCAACTAATGAAGACTATTACAGATATATAAAACTGGATAATTCATAGAATAAGTAACTGCGGGTTTCCCAACCCCAGCTGTTACATCTGTAATGCAACCCCTAAATCTAAAGCTCAGGGAAAATCATGGAAGAGATGGCTGGAAAAATTGTAAGAGGCAGAGCCCAGGGCACCTGTTGATAGGTAATGCAGTTATTCACTCTCAGCAATATGGTTGTCCCAACAAGACCAGCATAATGACATGTAAATGCCAACAGAGGAAATTTCACATGGTCCCACATCTAGATGAGGAGCTACAATAGGTCGATGGCTGCTGAGGAGAGAGAGAGAGAGAGAGAGAGAGAGAGAGAGAGAGAGAGAGAGAGAGAGAGAGAGAGAGAGAGAGAGAGAGAGAGAGAACTGGTTGCTTCTAGTGACAAACTCCCACAAAGGTTGTCCAATATCCAAATTAGGGAATGATACAACAAAGAATAAAAACAACTGGCTAATATCCCTGATGAACATCATTCTAAAAATCCTCAATAACATACTTGTAAGCTGCACATAGGCACATATCAAAAAGACTACCTATCATAACCAAGTTGTTTATCCCAGAGATCCAGGGATGGTTCAATATGCATCAATAAATATAATACGTCATGTAAGTGAATTTAAAGACACAAACTCCCTGATCATCTTAGTAAGTGCAGAAACAGCCTTTGACAAAAGTCAACATGCCTTCATGATAAAAGTCCCAGAGAAGGTAGAATTGGAGGGAACATATATCAGCACAATAGATGCTACATGTGACAGAGCCACAGCCAACATCATCTTTCCAGTTTCTTAAATGATTCAAGTTCCCTACTTACTCAAGGCTTTTTAGCATTTACGTTCTTTCTCCTGGGTTCACTCTTCCCTCAAGTCTTCTCTTGGCTACCTCTGCCACTTTTCAGATTGTAGCTCAGATGTTACACTTGTTAGGAGATCTTTCCTGACTTCCTAAGTTTAGTTCAGGCACCAGTGTACTTAATAACACCTTATGCTTACCTCACTGTACCACTTAGTACACTACAGTATAATCGTTTATTATGAATGTGGTGAAGGAGATCTTGGGGCTAATCTTATCCATTACCATGTCCCTAGTATCCAGAGCAATGATTAATAAACATTGTACTTAATAAAGATGCATCAAATTAATAAAAAACAAATAAAAACAACACCATCACCATCAACAACAAAAACAACACAGTGTAGAAGTTCTGTAATTTTTCAGGCCAAAGAGGCCCAGAAGGTTAAGACATAGAATGTCTAAAGTAAGGCAGGGTGAGCCAACAGATACCTTCTGCCTACACATCTGTTTATGGTATTTTGAGGAGCCATGCAGAAACACTTCACCACTTAGCTGACACATTAACATTCTTATCCTTCACTTCTTAAAGCCATTTGCATGCTCTTATGCCTTAGTGAGCCTCTTCATGGATACTAATGAAAAGGCTCATTGACCATCCAAATAGAAATCCTGAGTATTTAATCATTCAGATACCATCTAATTGGTTAAAACTAGCCTGGATGTTATTACAATATTATAGAAATCAGAAATAGTTAGAAGTTGTATTAGAAATTGTATTAGAATTGGAAGGAAATAATTGGATTTTCTAGTGTAGTAATTCAGCATCTTTTTTGTAACACTATATATTTGAGGGATATGACAAATTTTCATCAGGAACAGTACATACCCCACTAGAGTTTTCTCAGCATGGTGTACAGTGACTAGAATTTCTAGAATTGCATATACTTAGAAGAAAAACTCCTTACATGGTTTTGAAACTCTTGACATCTCAGTTAGGTACTACTAGTTCCTACATTGAGATGATCCATAATAAGCTGAGATGAGTGAAATAAGAGTTATTGGTAAACAATTAATGGCATGGGGGTTAGAATCCAAGTTTCTTGGCTTAGTGATCACAAGGCTCCCTAATATTGAGAAAAAAACAGTTATAGTGAAAGCAAGACTGGAAGGACCTTTAGAGAATCTCAGGATATCTGGGTATGTTGTCTCCTTCAGGCAAATAGTAGACAATTATCTTTATAGTACTTCTGTGGCTGGTATGTCATATTCAGCTTACTTTACCTGATTCTGTATTGCTTAAACCACTTATTAATATTTATTTGTTTACCTGAGACAGAGTCTATCTCTATTGTTCAGGCCGGTTCCAAACTCCTGACTTGAATGATAGCCTCCAAAACAGCTGGCACTACAGGCATGCCCCACCAAAGCCTGGCTCTTGGTTACATGTAATGTTTTGTTTTGTTTTCTACAACGAATGTGTACTATTTTTATAACTGTGAAAACTCTATGAACATGGAATACAGATGTAGCTCAGTGATGGAATATTTGTCTAGCACATGCAAGACCTGGGTTCAGTTCTCCACATCGCCAAGAATTAACCCAATAAATATTTTTAAATAGCTTCTACTTTTATCAATTTACTTTCAAGGGTTGTGGATGGATATCTACTATATGTTGAGCATGTTCTGCCCACCATGCTCTCCTACTCCTCTTTCTCTTCCTTCTCCCCACTACTGTTAGCCCTCTTTACATTCTTCAACATTTATTTTTACTTTCCCATGTATGTACGTGATTTCATGCATCAATATAAAAGTTAATAAGTATAAACAAACAGAAAACAAATATATATTTGTCTTATGAGACAAACTTTAACCTCTTATATTCAATTCAATTTAGTTTATATATAATAAGAATAGGAGTTTTGTAGCTATACCAACTACAGAGCCTAGAAATAAGTCTTACTGGATAGTCTAAAATAGTTGTTATTCGAAAAATGCTTGTTAACCAAGTGTCAATGTTGATGGCCTATTGAGATCATTTACTGTGGGGCTAGTTCTATCAAAGAAAATATAGCTTTAAAGGCTATGTTGGAGTATGAACAAGCTAAGATATTTTGGCTTGTTTAATGTTTTATTTGATATAAAGCCACTTTCTAGAGTGTTATATTGTGGGCCCTTAAGCTGTTGGCAGCCACAAACAGCAGGCAACCTTGGGGATTCTACAACTGAAATCAACAATCCTCTTCAAGTCCACACATGGTAAGCTTTCAAAAGCTTAAATTACATCTTGTGAATAAGCCTCTGAAATCCTATCAGTTATTGAAATGATTTTAGTCTTTCTCATTTGACACTAGCTCAGTGATGGGGCACTGAAAAGCAATAAATATAGTAGCAATACCAGCATAGGGCGATTTTAATTCTAGCTAACAATTTACAAACAAGACATCTGTTTTCTTTGATGCCATAGCCTTTTATGATCAGCTGTATCAACTGAATGGTGGCTATATCCTAAATCATTCTTATTTTTAAGAAATTAAAAACAAAAGATACATTTTAATCTTAATTTATCATTTTTATACATTTATAATAGTAGAAAAGGATACTAACTTCGTTTATCTGTTCAAAAGTAATTATCAAAGAAGAAAAATCCCAAGATACACACACACACACACGCACACGCACACACACACACACACACACACACACACACACACACATATTTCTATCTCTATGTCTTTATCATATATGGGTATGATAAACAAATAGGTAGGTAGACAAAGCCAAGCAGATAGAGCAAGGAACTGTCATGGAAAAATATGCAGTTGTGATCAATCTTTGTTGTGATGAAGTAGGTCAGAATATGAGGTTTAGAGTTTTCTCCCTATGGCTGCTACATGCTACCCTACTGAACAGTACCAATGAGAAGAAAGAATTTTGCTGAAATATAACATCACTGCTGAGTTATAATGTTTGTTTACAAGAATAATGACAATGTTTGAGAGAAATGAGTAATAACATTTAGTAATTTACATTTTTTTCCTTTTAAAAAATCTATTGACACTTTGGATCAATACAGTAACCTCATGTCTTAAGCCAGGTTCACTGTCTCTATTATACCAACAAGAAAAGGAAAGCTCAGAGGGATGTGACTTCTCCAAGATCACATGACAGGTAATATATGGGGATATTGGGATTTGCAATCCTTAGACTGTAACTTGGTCAAGTACCTTTTCTTTTATACCACACTGCACCTTTTCCCCTCATGAGCTCCTGAATCCATTCCACAGCCCATGTAGTAGCCTATAAGAGATGGCCACTGGAGCAATGATGACTTCAGAGTACAGACTTTATCAGAAAATTTTGACACAGATTGCTTATGTATTGTGCCTCAGCAAACACTATGAAATGAAACAATAACAGTGACCCCAAAGTCTCATTAATTAGCATAAATAAATTCAGAAACTACTAAAAAATTTCTGGCCAACAAAACACATAAATTTAATGCAGATATATAGCTATGTAGAACAGAAAAAAATTAATCTATGGTCTTGAAAGCTGGCTCAGCACTTGCTACTCATGCTGATGAGCTGGGTTTTATTCCTAGCACCTCCATGGCATCTAATAACCATGTGTAATGCCAATTTCAGGGGACCTGACTCCACTTCTGGTTTCCATGTGTACTGTACACACATGGTACACAGACAGACATGCAGGAAAAACATTTATACATTTCAAATATAAAGCCAAAAAGAAATTCATTTTAAGACTTGTTATAAGCTGGGCGTGGTGGCTCACGCCTTTAATCCCAGCACCTGGGAGGCAGAGGCAGGCGGATTTCTGTGTTCAAGGCCAGCCTGGTCTACAAAGTGAGTTCCAGGACAGCTATACAGAGAAACCCTGTCTCAAAAAACTGAAAAAACAAAAACAAAAACAAAACAAAAACAAAAAAAAAAAGAAAAAAAAGAGTTGTTATAACAATAACATTGTAAGATTTATATTGGAGAAAGTAACCTTGTGTTTGTAACTACTATTTACGAGTCAATCCCCCTCCTTACAGAGTACACAGAATTGAGAAAGTGGAGAATGTAATCATTCTTAAATTGCAGGTTAGAAAAAACTGATACATCTTGGAGATAGCTACTATCTTTTTAAAGAAAAAGCTACCATTTATTATGCTAATTATTTAATTTTATGTATATCTATGTGTACCTGTGTATATGTAATGGACTGCATGGATGGAAATGCTCTCAGAGGCCAGAAGAAGGTATCAGATTGTCTGAAATATGAATTATACATGGTTGTGAGTTGCTCAGTGTGGGTACTTGGAATTGAATCTAGGTACTCATGTAAGAGCAGCAAATGCTCTTAACTGTTGAGCCAGCTCTCCAAGCCCAAACTTTATTTGTGTGTGTGTGTGTGTGTGTGTATGCATGTGTGCATGTGTGTATACATGTGTACCATGTGTGAAGGGCAGCCAACAAATATCAGGAGTCAGTTCTCTTCTACCAAATGTTGCCTCAGAACATTGAACTCAGGTCATCAGGCTTGTTGACAAGTGCCTTTACCCTTTCAGCTATCTTGATGGCCCTGCTTTTGTTTTGAAGATAAAACAGGGATTGCTTATGTTATAATTCTAATCATCTAGTATAAAAGACCAATGGAACAGGAAAGTCAGTCCCTAAGTTACGGTTTCTATTGCTGTAATAAAACATAAATGACTAAAAACAACTTGGGTAAGAAAGGGTTTACTTCAGGTCACACTCCATTACTGAGTGAAGTCAGGTCAGGAATTCAGTACAGGAACCTGAAGGTAGGAACTGGAGCAGAGGCCGTGAAAGAATGGCTTGCTCAACAATCAGGAACAGCAGCCCAGGGATGGCACTACCCACAGTGAACTGGGCCTGCCCACATCAGTCATTAAGCAATAGGACCCCATAGACTTGCATACAGGTCAAAGTTATGGAAATATTTTCTTAGCTGAGATTCTCTCTTTTGAGGAGAAATGTTATCAACATATTATATGATACTCTAGGAATCTACCACATTACTATATATGTGCTTCACCCTCACCTCTTGCCTATAAATCTACCAGCCCCTTTACCAGAGCTTCTCTGTAAACTTCTCTGAGGCCTGGTTCATGTTTTACTCCTTTCAATTGTATGTAGAAGGCTCTCTAAATAACAAACAGTAAAATAGTTTGGGAATTGAAATTCAATCTGAGGATATCAATAGATTACAAAACTAATAGAAACTTAGAACTGTTTTTCTGCTATGTTTTAAATGAGTTTCTGTATTTTTAGTGTCTGTACATCTGTGCATGCATTCCTGTGTTCATCTCTCTCTCTCTCTCTCTCTCTCTCTCTCTCTCTCTCTCTCTCTCTCTCTCTCTCTCTCTCTCTCTGTGTGTGTGTGTGTTGTATGCATGTGCCTGCTATGATGCAAGTAGAGGTCAGAGAACAGCTTGCAAGAGTGGGTGTTTGCCTTCTGCCATGTGGATTTGAGGAGTTGAACTCAGGTTGTCAGTCTTGCACTAAGACCTTTACTTGTTGAGCCATCATGCTGGCCCTTAGTCCTGTTTTTGATCTTTGAAAAATGTTTTGTTTTTTAAAAATAAATTTTTAACTATTTAAGGCAAATCGCTTTTTCTTTGACACTTGTGAGGCAAACTTGAGGTAGATAATCTAAACTTGCATTATAACATCAAATAATGATAGACTTAAAATTAATTACTAATAGGCTTACTCTTTATTGGGAACTTCATTATTTGTATAAAACAGAACTCGCTCATTATCTTGAGATAGTGATGTTGAATTATATCTCTTTGGCTATCTAAATGGGCATCTCAAATTTAACAGGCCTAGTTAAATTCTTTTATGTTTTGGTAGTTTTAATTAAAATACTAATATATAGTCATTGTACATAGTCATTAGCTTCAGAAAGACAAATTCAAATATGTTATAAACTTGAACTCTATTCATCACTGATACCCCCTTTTCTATCTATATCCTCCTTCCACAAATCTGATTTATAAATTCATAACTCTTTCCTCACACATCTCTACACTTCTCCCTTTCCTTCTCCATCTCAGAAATAGCAATTCAAGTCATTTAGTTCTTTACATCCCAAACTCTCGAGGTCACTCTTGGCTCTTGTCTGTCATCTTCATATCCTTTAATAGATCCCTAAATCTTATCAGCCATTCCTTCAAAATATTTCTAGAGTCATAGCACTTCCTACTAAGTATACTGCTTCCACCCTATTCTAAGCTATTGTCATCTCTTGCCTGGATATTACCCCCTTTGAGTCTCCTTGTTTTTTCATTAGAGAAGTCAGAAGGAGTCTGTTAAAATGTAAGTCAAATACTGTCATTCATCTACTCAAACTCATCTAATATAGTTCCCCAGTCCATGCAGAATAAGACACCAGGACCTTTCCTTTGGCTTACAAGGCTGTAGAACGAGTTTTACTGTCTGCCCTCATCTCCTTTCTTTCTCTTCCTATGATCCCAGTCACATTGATTTTCCTGAAACCTATCATGCATTCTCTGTTTCAGAGGGTTTAAAAAAAACTTTTGGTTGCTTTCTTCCATTTGCTTTCCCTTCATTTCACTCAGGTCTGTCCTCAGCCACCCCCTTTTCACAAATACCCCCCACCCCATCACTGTTCAGTATACTCCATTACCCCTCTCACTGTTTCTTTGCTGTATCTTTCTTCACAGCCCTTACCACCACAACCTTTGTTTTCTGTTTATCTCTGCACTAGAAATGAAGTCCCCATGGGGAACCAGAAATATTCATTGAAGTCTGTCATGTACCATGTCCTTGTCTACATGGTAAGAATATAAACATTAACTAAACAAATACAGATCTTCTTCTAGTGTTTCTATCCTACTGTGATATAAATTGGATCTGTTTACTCAGTAAATATTTTTAGAATGCATTTGACAAACACAGTCCATAGCCAGCAAAATAACACGAATAACTTTCCAAAAGGAAAGGTGGCTTGCTTTGCTACCTTTTAACTCATTGAGACACTCATCACATCTAAAGAAATGCTTCTATAGCCTCCCAGGTGAAAGGTTAAGTATCTTAGACGATTTCACAATCCCCTGGCACCCTTTATCCTTAACTCTAAGGCAGTACTTGTTCCATTTCTTCAATTGTTTCCACTTTCTGGAACTGCTTCCATCATTGGCCCTTACTCACACTGACAAATGTCAGCTTAAAAATCTCATTTTCATCTTTATAAAATCATATTGCTTTGTAAACCCCTACAGACACATATCATCAGCAGATGTAGCCAGACACATTGTCTTTGAATCCAGATGGCTTTTCAACAGCCCAGAGCTATGTATCCTATAAACCTCTGTGCCAAAGGGGTAGCATTCTGTCAACTGACAGAGTAACACTGAAATACAGCGATTCAGAGTCCCTGCCCAGGAGCTCCCTCAACATTCTGTCATCCCCTGAATGTACTACTAGTTAACTCAAAGCTATTACACCCATAATGGGAATGGTTTTCCTCGGTGAATCACTGCCTAGCCAAAGGGACAGTAAACACTGTCAAGTTACATTACGATACTACTGGTGAGACAAATACTAGGCCATATTATAGGGTTATGTAAGGGGAAGGGATCTTTGTCCTCAAGGAACTTCCAGAGTAATGTTACAGGCTTTGGTTTAGATTTGGACATAGTAACAGAAACCAAAACTGTTATAATTATCATTGGAAACAATACATACTATAAATGCCAGCGTGGGAAAACACTATCAGTTACAAAAATAGGATCAAATTATCTTGGTAGACGTAGCTGATATAGTATGTCCCCAGGAGAGAGGAGGTCCTTGTTGAGAGTGGCCTTGAGGGACATAAATGCTAGCATGGCCTCCAAACATACTGAAAAAGACTGAACGTATCTGGAATTAGAGGATGAAGGATCCTTCTATGTTAAAAGATTGATTATCAGGTTAGGCTGGAGAAATCCATGATCTTTGGATAATACATGAGAATGAAGAATATTTTTATTAGCATATCATGGAAAAAAGATCACTTGAGTAGACTTACCATCTGCTCCTTCACCACTTTTGCTTCTCTTATTGCGGCGAACACGCCTACTTTCCTCTTCAGAATATGCCTTTTCATCAGGAAAGAAGAAATTCAGGAGGGCCATCTGTAAAATTAACAAGTAGATGCATCAAAGGTTGGCCTTTGTTAGCTATATCCTACATAAAAAACCAACCAACTAGCTTTCAATACAGATTCCATCTTTCCCTTAAATTTCAGATATCTAAGGTCTAAGCCTCCCTTTCCTTCTACTTTTCAAATGACTTTAATCATCACTATTCTTATCATGTAGGTATGAATTTTTGGTTAATATCTGAAGTCTCTCTATTTTGCTCTGAATAGCACTATGAGAAATCCCTTAGGTTACATTTGTCCACAGACTTCTGGGATTTGCAATACATTTCTAATTTTCCTTCCACATTACTGATGGCTATCCAGAATTAGCCTTGGATTTTCTATTACCCCTTGGATTTGATTATCACACACATCTAATTTTGTCATGTTCTTATTTATGCTCTGCTTTTAACTTGTCTCTAGAGCAGAGAGCATAATACTAGGGTAGCAGTATGTCAGCTGTCTTATGGGAGTTAAGTTATGGTAAAGTATACAACTCTCTGCCTTTTCCCAAACTCCAGAACATGTAGTCCAGAAGACTCATTTTAGCGGAAAAACAAAAGCTGATTATTTTTCCCACTCTGTTTGGCAGTTTTTAAGGAAAACATAAACCTATTCTCATTCAACTATTAATGTTTTTATAAGATAATGTATCTGAATGAAATAAATCTTGTATAAAAAGTACTCATTTTGATATTTGGTCCTCTGCTATCTTCTACTCATTGCTTATATGTTTGCTATGTGAATGGGTCTGGTTTCACTAATGATAACCATAGCTTCAGTAAGTATAGACTTGAGGTGAGAAGATGCACAGGGGTTTAGAGTTGTACCCTACTGCCCTATAACCTTGGACAAATTTCTCTTTCTTTCTTTCTTTCTTTCTTTCTTTCTTTCTTTCTTTCTTTCTTTCTTTCTTTCTTTCTTTCTTTCTTTCTTTCTTTCTTTCTTTTGATATTTTCTTTATTTACATTTCAAATGCTATCCCGAAAGTTCCCTATACCCTCCCCCTGCCCTGCTCCCTTACCCACCCACTCCCACTTCTTGGCCCTGGCATTCCCCTGTACTAGGGCATATAAAGTTTGCAAGACCAAGGGCCCTCTCCTCCCAGTGATGGCCAACTAGGCCATCTTCTGATACATTTGCATCTAGAGACAGGAGCTCTGGGGGTACTGGTTAGTTCATATTGTTGTTCCACCTATAGGGTTGCAGACCCCTCCAGCTCGTTGGGTACTTTCTCTAGCTTCTCCATTGGGGGCCCTGTGTTCCATCCAATAGCTGACTGTGAGCATCCACTTCTGTATTTGCCAGTCACTGGCATAGCCTCACAAGAGACAGCTATATCTGGGTCCTTTCAGCAAAATCTTGCTGGCATATGCAATAGTGTCTGGGTTTGGTGGCTGTTTATGGGATGGATCCCTAGGTGGGGTAGTCTCTGGATGGTCCATCCTTTCGTCTTAGCTCCTACTGGTTATAAGGACACATGCTCCACTATGTTCATAGCAGCCTTATTTATAATAGCCAGAAGTTGGAAAGAACCCAGATTTCTCTCAACATAGGAATGGATATAGAAAATGTGGTACATTTACACAATGGAGTACTACTCAGCTATTAAAAAGAATGCTATTAAAAAGAATGAATTTATGAAATTCTTAGATTTGGAGGATGTCATCCTTAGTGAGGTAACCCAATCACAAAAGAAGTCACTTGATATGCACTCACTGATAAGTGGATATTAGCCCAGAAACTTAGAATACCCAAGATACAATTTGCAAAACACAAGAAAATCAAGAAGAACAAAGACCAAAGGGTGGATACTTCGTTCTTCCTTAGAATGGACAAATTTCTTAAGCGTCCATTTCCTCATTTGAAAATAGCATTTTATTCCATGAGATAGGACCATCACAGGCCCTATCTCATATAATATATACTGAATAAAAGTTAGATATTACTATGTTTAAATACCTTAATGATTTTGAAAATTAAAATGAATGCATTTTCATTCTATTGCCAGCTGGAAAAACAGTAATTCCTGAGTCTGCATGTATGGTGCATTTATTAGTTAAAAAAAATGGGCTGGCCCCATGAAAACCCTAACAGCTTTCTTTAAGTTCCTATGAGTCATTGTTTATATCAAACAACTATATCCAGTAGACTTAAGCACAGTCATCTAGGAGAATAGATTCTTTTATTAAGTCTCAATGAATAAATGAATATATGTAACCTTCATATTATTAATCATGTTACATTTCAAAACATTTACATTGATCCACATGAAGTGGCTATTCTCCAGGGAACCCACAGACTCCCCTAAAACAATATAGGTTATTGCCAATTGCTCTTAATTACCTATCAGAACTAGATGGTATGACCCTGTTGTTGAAGACGGAACACACCTAGGTTAGAGGACACAGAGAAATGAAGTTGGAACTTAGCTAGAAGCATACTGCCTGGTAGCTTTCGTAGTATTGAAAGATGCTATACAGGCTATTTAGGGAGAAAAGTCATCAATGGTCTTATCCAGCTAAGAACCCTGCATTTAGCAAAACTGACTATTCAGACAAGATTTGCCCACTGGTGCAATAGTTGAGGGCAACATGTTGTTTTCTGATTGGATTTGAGGCCTACCTCATAGGAGGAAATGCATGCTTGGTACTGGAAACGTGCTCAAAAGTCCATGTTGGGGGAAATAATAGGCCCTAGATGGAAGCTTACTATTTTGATGTTTTGCTAAATGAACATGCAGTCAAGTTGCCTTCTAAATATGTATATTTATACTTATCCCAGCATTGGGGAGCTTCCACGTGCACACATGCACACATGCATACTCTCATGGTTCAACTGGTTAGTATTTTGGGGTCACTTGACTGGAATAGAGAATGTATTTTTCCATAGAATCAAAAAAAAAATCTGGTTAAGCCCACAGAAATGTTACTTAAACCACCATATAAATGAGCTAACACAACACTAATGAAATCAAACTGGCATTTAAAGTAAGATCCCAGTCCTGCCAGGTGTGGTGGCCCATATTCATAATCCCAGCCCTCTGCAGGCTGAGACAGAAGATCATAAACCCAATGTCAGGTGCTACTTAATAAAACTCTGTCTGGAAAACAAACAATCAAATAAATAAACAAAATAAAGACTCAAATCAAACTCCTAAATCAGAAAGACTGCCAATAATCTTGGGATAGAACAAGCTGTTATCTATCTATCTATCTATCTATCTATCTATCTATCTATCTATCCATACATTTATTTATTTAATTTTTATAACTACTTTATTCTATCTACCTATTTATTTATTATTTTTAACACTGAGTACTTTTTTATCTATCTCTCCATCTATATACCTAATTATTTATCCATTATTTCTATAACTTTGAGTACTAGAACCTGAGCTATTTTGGATAGAATTTACTTTTATTTCAAGGCTTTGCAGAATAAGTGAAGGCTTATTTGCTTGTACACTAAATGACCCAGTCTACTACAATCCTGAGGGGCTTTTGTTATTATAATCACATTACAAATGAATACATGCTTTGTTAAAAAGGAGCTTGAGATCAGCTGGTGGGCAAGAGGGAAGCACCTACTACAGATGGCTAATAAATGAGGCTTCTTAGAGGAGATGTAACATCATAGGCCCTGAATGACGGAAAGGATTTAATGATTAATTGGAAATGGAAAAGGAATTCCAGATGAAAGGAACATTGTATTGAAAGTCCAAGAAAAAAAAACACAGTTTCTAAAACTACTTGTAACTTAGAATAGGAGGTGGAGAAGAATGGTGAGAGATGAACAGGGGGCGTTATGGGATTGGATCAGGTTAAGGAATTTATGCCAAATCAACAGGAGGGGGTCAGGTGAAGGTTTTTTTTTTTTTCTTCCTGAAAATTTTTGCCGTGTGAAAATGGAGATGTATTTTACCTATAATTAAAAAATGTTATTTTAAAGCAAGAGATTTGACAAATGTACAATCCTTATAATCTCTACTCAACTCAAAATATAGATCATTTCCATGACTAGACAAGTTTCCTTTATGCCCCTTCTAGTCATTCTCTAGTATCTTCTGCCCCAAGTTGACTTCAGTTCTGATTTCTATTGTCACAGTTTGGTTTCTCCCATCCTAGACTAAACTTTCACATATGCATATGCATAATTTTTCATTCAGTATGCCTATGACATTAATTCCTGTTATATGTATAAGCATTCCATTAGTTTTTAGTAATTAGTAGTATTTTATCGTAAGACTCTGTCCTTTGAATTTTTAAAAGTTTTTCTTTGACAACTTCATACATGTATATAATGTATTTGCATTCTATTTACCCCATTTCTTTCTCTTATTGCCTTCCTATTCTTTTTAAAGCTTTTCCCCAACATGTCCTATCCCTAGTGTTATGTATTTCTTTTTCTTATTTCTCTTTTTAACTCTTTTGAGTTTCACTGGGGTTGCCTGCATGTGCATGGGTGTGGTGTTACTAATGGAGTCTGGCCTTCTTACCAGTGGCTAAACCCTGAAAAAAAGACTCCTTCTCATCCAGTAGCCATGAACTACCAATAGCTCCTAAGGTTATCTATGGCCCTCCCTCATCCATGCTGGAATGTTAATGGGTCCGGTGTCATATAGATCCTATGTAGGTAACTGCAGATGCTATGAGTTCATGAGTGTTATATCCATGTCTTCTCCAGAAAAGTGTTTCCCAGAACTCACATGTTCTTTCAACCCCTCTTTCCAAGATATTAAAATATCCCCAAGTTTGCAGCATAGGGTTATCACTCTTTAAGTGCATTCTCTTACTGATGTACATCTCGGTTACTTCTAGTTGTGAACATTTATGTGTAAGTTTTGTGCAGATACATCTTCATTTTTCCTGGAAAGACATCTAAGAGTTGGCCTTCAGGGTTATGTGATAGGTACCAAACTGCTTTCTAGAGTGATTGCAGCACTGGATGTGCCCACCATCAATGTATGAGAGTCTTGGTGTTTTCCATCTTCACTAATACTTGGTAATGCCAGTAATTTTTATTTTATTCATTCATGGTAGATATGAAACTTTCATTATGACTGTTTTTTGAGTTCTTAAATTTCTTTTCTACTGTCACCTTGTTGTCAACTACTAGATTTCAAGTCACCCATCTAGAATGTATTCTCTAGATCCTTCAAATTTGTGGCTATAGACATATCATCTAATTAAAAAACCGATTAAGCTCATGTAAAAACAATAAGCAAGAAGCAATGTAGTTTTGAATAGTGCTTTCAGTAAGATGCACATTGACTGTATTAGAGACCATTTGCTTACTGCTTCAATTGTGGCTGCAATATGAGTCTGTCTATACCCAAATTCTAGAAGGGTATGTTATTAAAGTACAATGGTATTTCTGGGATAAAGGTCTCCAAATGTAAGTGGAGCACCTCTTTACCATTGCCAACTACACTCCCAGACATGGCTTCATGTGCTTTGGGTTTCCTCTTAAGCACAACTTCTGTGTGAGGTCTGGTATGGAATTTTGTGCATTCTTATATCCTGGTGGTGGTAGAAAGAGAAGTTGTTCACATATTAAAGTTGTTCACACTTGTTCCAAAGTGTCTGATGACAGCTTACAAGAATTCAACCTTCCAAAACAGGAGTACTGGGGGAGAAACAAATTTATGCAATCAACAGAAACAATTCCAATTTCCACAGGTGTAGGAGTATCTCAAAGTCTCTCAAAGAGAAGCTGTTGATAGTATAGGATATTCATAAGTCAAGTGTTCATTAGAAATGGATTGCTTGAACATGAAAATTCTTTGAATATGTCATATTTTCTCAAACAACGAAAGAAAACAACACAAAACACATTTTAATCAAAATGTTTCCCTACTCACAGTGCCCTATTTGAGCCTCAATTAAAGGCATGAGGGAAACGATATTCTATATAGAATAATGATAAAGACAAAAAAAACCATCAGTAGCTTCTCATACAAGAATACTGAATTCTAGCTTTAGTTCTGCATTCATTAGCATGGTCTCCAGAGGCACGTTGTAGAATATGAACAAAATAGTCTTCTCTTTCAGCATATTGCTTTCCTATTGCACAAGGAGAGAGCACCAGGAATGTTGGCCACAGTCAGGCATTTTGCTCAAGGGGAAGAAAATCTAATTCTTTACACTTTATTATGTGATTACATTCGTGTTTCTTATGGTAAAATTACATGGTAAACAGCACCTGCAGATTACAGGGATCACAGCTAGAAACAATTTGCTAACAGTGAGACACAAAGGCAACATACATTATTGTAGTGACTCTCCAAGGATTACTACTACAAACTTTTTTTCTAATATCAAACCCCATAAATTTATTGGATACTTTTCATGTGACATAGAATGAATTGAATTTAATTCATTTTCTATTTCATTGCAAAGATACTGGATTGTACTAGCTGATTCACAGGAAATGACTCAGAAGCCTTTTGAGGGAAGAAGCACAGCTCATCCAATTTTTTATAACTAGTGCCCAGACCTGGTCCTAGCACACAGTAGGCCCCTAAGAAATATCTCCGTGTTAAGAGAATAATCTAAACTATTTTAGTCAAGTTTTTTTTTTTTCTGCTAACACAAAGCACTTAAACCTGAGTAATTTATAAAGCACAGAACTTCATTTTCTCATAGTTCTGGAAGCTGAAAAGGCAAAATGAATGTTCAGATGACTGGTGAGCATTGCGCTCATTTCCAAGATGGGGCCTTAGCAGTGCATCCTCCAGAAGGAAGGAATACTGTGTGCTGCAAGGTAGAAAGAAGAAGGGAAGGACAACAGACTCTTTTACCAAGACTCTTTTATATGGACTTAATCGCATTTATAAGGAAGGGACTCTCATGGCCTAATTAAATCTTAGAGTCCTGCCATATGATGATGTCATCTTATGAGCAATACCTGAATTTTTAGGGAGTCCACATTCAAACTGTATTATTACACATTTCTTGAAGCCACAGTATGATTTCATTCTAATTGGGCCTGTTTTGGAGACCAACCAGGAAGGGACAGGCTAAATCTTATATGATTAATAATGAATGAAACTGATAGGATGCTAAAACTGAGAGACTTTGTAGGTGAGTGTTATACATTCTTGATATATATATATATATACATATATATATATGTATATATATATATATATATATATCTCAGAATCACTACATATGAATATTAAAAGTACAGAATCCCAGGCCTCCATCCCATCCTCCACTAAATTTAGATTGAGTAGACCTGAGGTGAAACCCAAGAACTTGACCCAAATTTGCTCTTTAGGGGCTCGCAACACACACAGTCACTGAGTTACATTCAAGAGACTTCTGTATTGTGTGTTCTGAAACTAGTTTATAACCTAGACTGAAAAGGTTAAGTTGTCTTTCTTTTCCTTAGTAAAACAGGGTTCCTGGACAGCTAGTGTTTTTCTACCTTTTCTTCTGTCAATCTTAATCAGGTTATAAAAAGCCAATACTTCATCTCAACAGGAGACATGTGCATATCAGACTTTCTAAAATTAGTACATCATTTACTTTAAAAAGTTTTCTCTTTCAATATTCTGGAGTTAATTTATTTAATCTATCTTTCCTAATATAGCCAATGTCATCTCATCATTATTATCATCTATCAATAATCAGCTGAGACTTCTGAAACATTAAAATGCCATATGTTCTGAGGGCCTGAGGAGAAGACTTAGTGGCTAAGCACTTGCTTTTCTTTCAGAAGACTGAGTTTAGTTACCTGCACCAATTTCTGGGAGCTCACAACTGCCTATTACCCCATTCCAGGGGATCATTTGCCCTCTTTGAAACTCCACAGGTGTTGTATGTGTGTATGCGTGCACACACACACACACACACACACACACACACACACACACACTACAGCTTTAAAAATAAGATAATTTATTCTCTGAAATGTGAGTTGTTTCCCCTCGCCGTGCTAGGGATTGAGCAGGACTTTGCACATGCTAGGCAAGCATTCTACTACTAAGCTATATTTTAAATGCTTAACAAAATCTTCAAGTGCTTCCATCATAGCAAGATAGGGGTGTTCCTGTAGTAATTAGTGAAGCACTGAGCTTGGTTAACACATCTTAGATATAAAACGAATCAAAAGGTGGTACTGAACACAATTTTAATCTTATTAAGAACACTTAATATGCTTTGATTATAAACAGTTAGGTCTGGAGAGGGTCATTCAGAGTGCTGTCTTTTGAAGAAACATTTTGACCACAGCACATGGATGGTTCTGAATTAGACAATATTTTAAACGTCCATAGACAAAGGGCAAAGCACACAATGTATTTGAAGTGAAATGATAGTAGTTAATTGGAGATAAAAATGTTTCCAACTCAATGGTACGAAGAAAGGCAGAGTATTTGCTGACTGTTGAACAGAGTACAGTGCTGTGTGCCACTTTCTGGGAGTAAGCAAACAGGACATTCAACAGTGATCAAAGCGTCACCCCATAGGAGATACCACCAGCTGAGTTGGGGTGGCAGTGGTAGCAGTGTGCCTATGCACAAAATTGGCTCCTTGAGTACCTCTGATGGGGATGCTAGGTTTTTTCATCCATTCAATAGATCCACTGGAAGGCATGTGAAATTATGTAGTAAAGCTAAACAGAATGAACATTTTGCATCACACATAGAGCTAAATGCAGTCTCTGGATACCGCTTCCTAGGCAGCCTGAGTAAAAACCATCAATGTCAAACAATGCAAGTTACTGAAAAATAGAAAGTACAGTACCTCTGCTTATGAAGATTATCTTAGTGTGGTATCAGTGTTAAATTGCATAACAAACCAGCTCAATGTTTAGTTTTTTTCTTACTCAGTTTTGGCTTGAACAAGTTACCTAACCTTTATTAAATAATGCTTTATATATCTTAATATAAATTTTATTCTCTTTATAGGCACCTCAAAGAGGGTTCAGAATGTGTTTAGACTTGTCCGTAGGACAAGTGTGAAATCTGCTTATGATGCATATTAAGGGGGAAAGGTGAGCTATTATAAAAACATGACTACTAATGAAAGAGGGAGGAATGCACTGCTTTCACCTTTCCATATCCTATGTTCAAAACAGAGGTGGAAAAAGACAAGCTTCTTGAACTTATTTGTATCAATGGACAATACAAACATGCCCAGCTTTTATATGACTTTGAAATTCATAACCAGCACAGATGTCACATTTATCTCATTGATCTATTTTATTGTTAGAGTCAGAATCATGCTTAATGTGAAATGGCAAGTGAGGACCACCACTACTGGAATTTTGGAAGTCAGCTGGTCTATGTTCATTGGTGACATATGTGGAGACACAATGACAGAAGGATACCCAAGCATCTTTGGTATGGCGAGCTTTATAGCATAACCACAAACAGGCAGAATATAAGACATATTGTAAAGGATGCACTAAAGCATAGCTTCAAATAACATAGCATAGCTGTGGGTTGCTGGGTAAAATAGCAGCAGAGACCAGCTAGGAATCCAATATGGAATTTGGAAACTTTTTTGGAGAAAGGCTTTTAGCTGACCACAAGTTGAACACAGAAATACAGGCAGTGGCATACCGTACAAATAGCATCTGCAAGCATAAATCAAAAAAGTAGTTTGTATCTATGTATGTCATCTAGAGAGGACTTTTGGTTCAAGATTTAGAAGTAACATATTTAATTAAGAGGAAAGACAATGATATATAGTGGCTATCACTTACTTCCCTTAGGAAGTGTTTGCTAATTTAATTTGTAAGTCCTCATACTTCTAAAGATCAAAGCACATTGGTATATTAAAGGGCAAAGAAGCACCTCCATTTGTAATACTTGGAGTAGGACCATATTATAAACTAGCTGCACTCTGGGTTAAGAAAATAAGTTCAAGTGCATCCTCTTGATTGTGAATTAAAGACTGAACATTGTATAATTTTGTTATAGTTTATCTTCATAGAGCTGGACAGGTCAGAGCACGAAGGTGAACAAAATGAGATTGTTTGTATAATGTATTTTAAACTAGAACTTTTCTGCTTGTTCAAAATTTCTCTGTCAGCAGCATTCTACAAAATCTGTTTTGTTCTTTATAGAGCCCCAAGCCCTGTAAACTATGTAAATTAAAATATATTTGGCCATGATATTAAAAATCAAGTATGGAAGAAGGGTAAAATGAGGTAGCCTGTGACTATAAAGTGATAACCATAAGAACTTATCAGTGAGGACTAGGTAAAATAAAAGTAAGAAACAGGTCACTACTGATTCTGAGACAGAAACAAATGTTTCAGATATCTTAGGAAAATTAAGTGGAGAGGATTTTAGGGAGACATAAATCACAGTCTGTTTAAGTTGATGCGAAAATAAATTGTAAACTAGTTTTAACCCAAAACTGGCTTTCTAAAATGAGAAAATAGAAAACAAATCTCAAGAGCCATGGTGGTACAGACCTTCAATCCAAGTACTTGAAAGGCTAGGGTAAGAGGATCATGATGGTGGAGAGCGACGGTGAAAAAGAGGCAGAGAAGCAAAAGGAGAAGGAGAGAGGGAGGGGAGGGAAGATGAAGAGAGAAGACAGGGCAGGTGGGGTGTGTGTGGGGGGAGGGAAGGAGGGAGAGAGAAAAATCTCAGATACCAGTTGATAACTTCAAAGAGAAAGGTTAGGGAAGATAAGATGGAGTCTAAGATATAAATATCTTAAGGACAGGCAGGTTAATCACTAGTGATATGATTAGGAGAGATTCAGCCCATAATAATAGTCTGAAACAAGCCAAAAGATTAGAAAAAAAGTAGTAGAAGACCTGGGCCTCAAATTCATCATTTTAAATACTGTAAAACGAGATCCACAAGTGGTTTAAAGGGATTGGCAAGAAAGTTGCAGGGGTATAAAGAAAGACCATTTCACTGTGAGATTAGACAAATCCAAAGTTACAGTTCAGTTCTCAGTCAGCTTGGCATTCTTGTTCCTCCTCTGTCCAAGAGGGGCCAGGCCTCCTAGTGGTAAATACCAAATAACTGGTTATGGGATATAATGACAGGCCAAAATTGTTATAGTAGCTGTATAACAGACAAGAAGAAACAAAATTCAACATGGCTCCTGATTAGAATCCACTTCTAGACTGTGTCTATGGAAAAAATCTGTTTGATCAGAGGAAAATTCCTGCCTTTCATTTGTGGCCACACCACTGCACAATGAAAGCCTCTTGCTGACTATTGTCTCCTAACTTTTTTCCCCATAGTATCACAGCAGAGCTAGCCACTGACAAGAAATTAGGATAAAATATAATCAAATGAAGTATAACAAAACAACAGTTTCAGTAGAGTTAATTCTATGTATATCCTATGTTTGCCTGTTAGTTTTCAGGAGAAAGCCATCTTCCCACAGAGCAATGGAGAATCAGATTCCACCACTGTCTACTAATCTCTCTCACAGAGCTTTTATCCTAATGAATTCTCTAGTTTCTACTGATGGGTAAACAGTGTACATTTGTCCAGCTCATACCTAATTGCCCCTAATTGCAAATATTTTCAAAAGAATCATAAGAAAACTAATAAAAGCTAACATTTAGCAGGGATATAGACATATAGACAAGGAAGCTGACTAACCAAGCCATGTTAGCACCATTGCCTCCCAAGACTCCATTAAAATGATATTAAGCAAATAAGGAAGCAATACAGGATATCAGGGGAAAAGAGATTTCAATAGGTCTCTGAAAGACATAAAGTAGGTAGAATTCTAGATAATAAAGATGGGCTAATAAAGAGAAAGTAGAAGAGGGAGTTTAGAGCTTGTGGAGATAGGGGCCTGCCCAAAGAGACAATGGAGTAGTTTAAAATTTGGAAAGGACAAATGAAAAGAGGGTGAGGTCCTGGGAACACAGTGCATCTTGGAGCACGTAGACCTGGAGTTATAGAACCATAAAAAAGGGTGTAAATGTGAGGATGTGTGCACTGAGCATCTACATACAGAACAGTCACCTCTTTCCCCATGTATACAATCTGTAGTAATCAGGAATTTCGTTCCAAGTGTTCCCCCTACAAATCAGAAAGCTTTTTCTAAAGAGATTAAATAAAATGGGAAAGAATTGAGGCACACAGTATGAAGAGTACAGTTCCAGAGGACTTTATAAGTTCCCAAGCGTAATAACTATAGAGATGGGTGTGGTTTATTGTCTTGCAGGCTTCATACAGAGTATGCTAGGCACTTTCCTCAACAAGTAGACACCTTTGAACAGTTCAGAAAATCAAGTCCCTAAGAGCTTTCAGAAAGCAAAAACATCAACAGTTAAATGGACAAGATTTTGAATAAATTGATCCTCTTACCAGAAAACCTATTTTTAAGAGAAAGCAATAGAGAAACACCTTCAACGATCTGAAGGGAAATTATTTTGAAAATGTAATCTGTCTCTTAACTCAAAATTGAGTCTGACAGCAAAAGAATGATGTTTTTATTTTTACAAATTCCAAAACTTCACATTTTACACCCTATTCCTACAAAGTTACTTAGGGATATATTCTAGGAAAACGTAAGAGTAAGCAAAGATTGACACATATATTAGCTTCTGAGAACAGTGGACCTAAAACCAGAGACTAATGAAAGTAAGGCCAAGGTTGAGGGCTGCACAGCAGGCCTGCGGAGCACAAAATCCAAACTGAAGCAACCAAGGCTCTGAAAAAGGAAGGTGCCTGTTACCATTCGTTGTCTGTTGCTGTGACAGAACATCTTGATCAAAAGCAACTTGGAGAGGAAAGAATTTGCCCCATCTTACTCTTGCAGATCACCATCTACCACTGAGCAATGTCAGGGCAGGAATGCAAGGAAGGAACATGATGGCAGAACTGTCATTCCACACGACATTACTTCTGACTAGGAAACTGCAGGCAAGAAATTAGAGCAGACCCATGGGAGGTCGCTGCTTGATGGCTACCTCTCAGGCCCATGCTTTGCTAGCTTTGTACCACCTGCCTTGGAAGAGAAACCCAAAGAATGCTGGGCCCTCCTGTATCAATTAATTGTTAGGACAAGTCCCACAGACACATCCACAGGTTAATTTGACCTAGGAAATGCCTCTCAAGCCTCTTTTCTTAGATGACACGGGGCTATGTCAACTTGACAATTAATGACAACTAGGGTAGCGTCCACAAGAAGCAGGAGCAGAGGCTCCTAACTACATTCATCATGAAGAAAGTAGAGAAACTTATGGTATCATAGACAATACAATGAAAAACAGAATCAGAGAATTGAAAAAAAATCACACAAGTATAATTTCTATTTTAAAAACTGATGGAGAGAAAATTTTTAATTAAAATTTATTTTTAAAATTTCCAACTATTTTGGTTTTTTTTTGTGTGTGTTTTTGAATTTTTTTATTCTTTAAGCTTTTTTTTTTTTTTTTTTTTTTTACAGTTCAGACTTTATTCCCCTCCCAGTCCACTACCTATACCTGCTCCTCCGCCCCCCTCTCCAAGAGGATGCTCCCTCCACTCCACTAGACCTCCCCACTCTCTGGGGTCTCAAGTCTCTTGAGGGTTAGGTGCATCTTCTCTGACCGAGTCCAGACCTGGCAGTCCTCTGCTGTATATGTGTTGGGGGCCTCATATCAGCTGGTTTATGCTGTCTGGTTGGTGGTTCAGTGAGAGATCTCAGGGGTCCAGGTTAGTTCAGACTACTGGTCTGCCTATGGGGTCACCCTCCTCCTCAGCTTCTTCCAGCTTTTCCCTAATTCAACCACAGGGGTCTCTGACTTCAGTCCATTGGATGGGTGTAAGTATCTGCATCTGACTCTTTCAGCAGCTTGCTGGGCCTTTTGGAGGGCAGTCATGATAGATCCCTTTTTTTTGTGAGCACATCATAGCATCAGTAATAGTGTCAGACCTTGGGGTCTCCCCTTGAGTTGGATCCCAGTAAATTCCATATATTATAAGCTTATATGTACATAGTTCATACTTTCTGAAACCACATGCATTGACTACTTTATAAGTTATAAAAATAATCATATGGCTATTTCAAAATTAACCAAGAACCTTAAAATAGCAGTCTAAATTCAAACCAGCCTGAGAAATTTCACCTGAAAGAGTGTTGACAAGGAGCCATCTCTACATACCCCCTCTGTCATCTGCCTTAAAGCCTATGCCCTCTCTCTTAAACTATTGAAACTTAACACAAATTGTGGATACAGTTATGACCTGCTTTATTTTCATCCACAGAGGTTATTTTATGTTCTTTTATACTTATAAAACCTGGAAATTCTTTAGTGTAAAACTTGGTAAATTTTGGCATATGTGTAAAAATATCATCGCAATGAAAATAATGACAATGTCTAACACCCAGAAAAGTTTCTCCATGCAGTTTAAATATTTGTTTTGCATGTGTGTGTGTGTGTGTATGTATTCCTTTCGATTGATACAATATAGAGATGGGAGGAATTGGAGGGGGCAAATGGGGGCTCTCCACCTTGTATAGTTCAGACAGGTTCTCTTGCAGATGTGAAGCAGAATTCACAGTTCTAATTAGATTGACTGTCTAGCAAGCACTCTAGGTTCCTGTCTCGATGCTCTCAAGAGCTGAAATTACAAGGCATTGTGCATGGATACACATGAGAATTTTATACATGTATATAATGTGTTTTGATCAAATTCATCCCCATTCACTCCCTAAACCACATTTCTCTCCCAACTTCATTTCCAACTTAGCCTCTTTAATGTTGCCTGCATATGCATGGGCATAGGACTGTCTACTGGAGCATGGGTAGCTTCTCAGGGGACATATCCCTAAAGCAAACTCTCTCCCTCTCCTAGCAGAGAGTTTGCTTTAGGGATATGCCACTTGTCAATACCTCCTCAGGTAGGGGTGGGACTTCATGACCCCCTCTCCCATTCATGCTGGAAGTTTGGGTTGCTTGAGCCTGTAGAGTTCGGAAGCATATAGTCATATCCATTCCCTATTAATTCTTGTGTGCAATGGTGTTGTCACGTTCAACAATAGTGTTTTGCTACGGGCACTCTAAACTTCCGATTCTCCTTATACCTCTATTCCCTTCTTCCAAAATATTTTTTGAGCTTTGGAGTAGCAGTGTAGGACAGATGTCCAATTAGAATTGAGCATCCTGAAATCCCCTAGTCTCTGTAAAGTGATCAGTTGTTATTCTCTTTATTAACTGCCATCGGCTGAAAAGAAGCTTCTCCGATAAAGGCTGACAGAGCACTAATCTCTCTGGGCATAAAGATGAGAATTCAGGGGGCAGTGTAATACTAAGTCCATTTAGCAGAGTAATAGCATTAGCTGCTTCTCCCTTAGGACCTATGACCTAGCCAGCCATGCTTTTTTCACCCAGTTAATGGTGTCAGACAAGACAACATCACAAAAGGAGGTAACACATACCTGCCACCGGGCTTTGTATTTGATAGACTATGGGATCTGAGAGAGAGGTTGTTCACATGTTATAGGGTAACTCCACCCTAACTCTTTTTGTATATGTATGCATATATAGTTCAGGAAGCTTCTAGAGCAGTAGACTTCCATATGGTATTTTTAAAAGCCTTTAGTGTTAGCAATCCCTTCCCATACTCCCTCTTTTACCCCAATCTCCTAACCCCCTCCCCATTTAATCTTTCCTGTTCTATTATTTCTCTTTCTTTTTTTTCCAGCAAAACTTCTTTTGTTATTGAAAACAGGTTCTTCTCTCATATAACACATCTCAACCATAGTTTCCACTCCCTCCACTCCTCCAAGATCCTCTCTACCTCCCCTGTTCCCGAGATCCACTTTCCCTCCATCTCCCTTCAGAAAAGAGTAGGCCTCAAACAGGCCAAACAGGACAAAACAAGATAGAAATAAGACAAGGCAAAAAAGGGACTCAATGGAGAACTCCAATTTAGACTTTCATACCACCTGTGCTCTAGCCCTCTTCTGTTGAAATCTTGGCTCCTTCCTAGTTTTCCAACTTCTATGGATACTTCAATTTGGATGTACATCTTAAAGTTAGCATCCACATATAAGATAGGACATGTTATATGGTTTGTCTGGTTTACCTATCTCACTTAGAATGATCATTTTTTCAGCTCCATCCATTTACCTGGACATTTCATAACCTCATTTTTTTTATAGCTGATCAATTCTTAGTTTACTTTTTATTGCCATGATAAACATCATGGCCAAAAGCAATTTTGGAAGGAGAGGGTCTATTTTACTTTAAAACATACACTCTATCATGAATGAAAGTCAGGGCAGGAACTCAAAGCAGCAACCTGGAGGAATAAACTGAAGCAGAGACCATGGACCATGGAGGAAGTCTGTTTACTGGCTTGTTCCTCATGGTTTGCTCAGTCTGCTTTCTTTTTTTTTATTAGAGATTTTCTTTATTTACATTTCAAATGTTATCCCCTTTCCTGGTTTCCCCTCTGAAAATCCCCTATCCCCTCCCCACTCCCCCTGCTCACTAACCTACTCACTCCTGCTTCCCTGCCCTGGCATTCCCATACACTGGGGCATCCAGCCTTTACAGGACCAAGGGGCTCTCCTCCCATTGATGACCAACTAGACCATCATCTGCTACATATGGGGCTGGAGTCATGGGTCCCTCCATGTGACAGCCCATCCAGAGCTGTCATTGCCCACAATGTGTCAGGTCCTCCACTCATCAATCATTAATCAAGAAAATGCTCCACAGCCATGCCCACAAATCAGTCTGATGGAGGCACTTTTCTTAAGTGAAGTTCAGTCTCCCCAAATGATCCTGGTTTCTGTTAAGTTGACAAAAATTCCAACCATTATGTATATGTATCATATTTTCATTGTCCATTTTTCCATTTCCTGGCTGTTGTGAATGGAGTAGCAATGAACATGGAGTTAAGATTAAGTATCTCTGTAGTAGGATAGAGTCCTTTGGGAATATGCTCAGGAGTGGGACAGCTGAAATAGCTGTCCTATATACCAATAATGAACATACTAAGAAAGAAATCGGGGTAACAATTCCATTCACAATAGCTTCAAAAATATCTGGGAATAAATATAAACAATAAAAACTTTAAGACACTTAAAGATTTGAAAAATATAACATAAGATTGAAAAATATAACAATCCCGTGTTCATGGATTGTTAGTATTAATATCATGAAAATGTCCACTGTAACAAAAGCAATCTTCATACTCAATGTAGTACCCATCAAAATTCCAGTGCAATTTTTACATAATTAAAAAAGCACTCTCAAAATTCATATGGAAACAGCAAAGACCAAGATACCCAATACAACCTTTAACAATAAAAGCATGGCTGGAGATGGCACCATCCCTGACTTCATGTTCTATTATACAGCCATCAAACCAGCATGGTACTGATAGTAAAACAAACACGCTGATCAAGGGCACAAAACTGAGCACCCCAATATAAGCCTATGTTCCTTTACAGCCACCTGATTTTTGGCAAAGTGGCCAAAATACACACTGAAAAGGAAAGAATCTTAACTCTGCACTGCTGGTGGAATTGGATAGCTCCATGGCGAAGAATGAAACTAGATTTTCATCTCTCTCCTGCACAAGCTTAACTACAAATGGATCAAAGCCCTTAACAAAACACCTGATATCCTGAATCTGTTAGAGGTTAAAGTAGGGAATATGTTTCAACTTATAGGCCCAGGAAAGAACTTTTTGAAGAGGTAGCACAGGCTACTAACAATTGAAAAATGGGGCCTCATGAAACTGAAAAGCTTATGTATAGCAAAGTATATCACCATTAGAATGAATAGAGAGCCCACAGAATGGGAAAAATATCATTACCAGGTATACATCTGGCAGAGGGTTACTGTCTAGAATATGGGAAGAACTAAAAAAAAAATAAACACACACAAGCATAAAGAAAACAAACATAATTAATACTTGTGGCATGGAAATAGTTCTGAAAATTGGAAATGCAATAACTGAGAAATATTTTTTAACATGTTCCACATCCTTAGTCATTGCAGAGAGGCAAATTAAAACTATTTTGAAAATTCATCTTAGCCCAGTCAGAATGGCCAAAGACAAAAACCAAAGCAAATGATAACAATGGCTGGTGGGGATGTGGGGAAGGAGGAGCACCTCTTTACTGCTGGTGGGAGTACAAGCTGGTTCATCTCTTATGGAAATCAGTATGGCCATTCCTCAAAACTCTAGCAACAGATCTAGCATATGCTCCTGGCTCAGGTGCCGAGGAGCTGAACTCAGGTCTTCATGGTTATATGGTAAGCACGTTACAAATGGAGTCACCTCTTCAGCCCTCAGTGCTGTTTTAGTTTGCATTTCCCCAGTGATTAATGAACATCTTTTCATATGTTTCTTTGGAGAAATTTCTGTTCAAACCTTTTATTTATTTTCAAATAGTGATATATCTATTTATTATCCAGGTTTTAATAATTTATCCAAAAGTCTTGATATAAGCCAGGTAAGTGCTATGCAAATATTTTATTTTAATCTATGCCATGTATTTCAGTTTCTTTTTTCTTTGAGAATTCCATGCAGTACAGTTTTATCATATTCTTCTCTGTCCTCCAATTCCTCCCAGAACCTCCTCTCTTCCCCACCTACCCAACTTTATGATATTTCCCTCTTTTTCAAAAAAAAAGCAAAAAGCCACTAAAAAGCACTAAAATAACTGAGATTTCACTTGGCTCTCTACTCCTGGACATGGGGTTGTCCTGAGCCATGGCAGATACACCCAGTGTCCTTCCATTGAAGAACACTGATTTTCTGTCTTCCAACATGTACCAATTGCAAATAACTTCTTAGGGGTAGAATTTTGTGTCCATTTCCCCTTTGTGTTGGGATTTTTGTTAACACACTGTCTTGATTACTATAACTTTTTAATACACTATGAAATCAGTCAGCATAAGACCTTCAACTTTTCCTTTATGCTTTAGACATTCTGGATCATTTGTCAACAGAAGTTTTAAAATCATCTTGGTTTTTGCCAAAATCTAGGATTACATTACATTTATAAAATCAAATTTGTGAAAATTGAGATTTTTTTTCAGTTTTTTATTGGTTATTTTATTTATTTCCATTTCAAATATTATACCGCTTCCCAGTTTCCCCTCCACAAGCCCCTTTTCCCCTCCTCCCTCCCCCTTCCTCTACCTGCCCACCTACTCCTGCCTCAGTGGCCTAGTGTTCCCCTATCCTGGGTCATCAAGCCTCCACAGGACCAAGGGGCTCCCCTCCCATTGATTCCAGTTAAGGCAATCCTCTGCTACATATCCAACTGGAGTCATGGGTACCCCCTGTGCACTCTTTGCTTGGTGCTTTAGGCCTTGGGAACTTTGAGGGGTCTAGTTGGTTGATATTGTTGTTCTTCCTATGAGGTTGCAAACCAAAACTGAGATTTTAATATTGCAAAATTTTGATGCTTTTATTATAGTGTTTGAAAATTTATGATTGTTTATTAGTAGTATACATTGGAATATGATCCGTTATTTTGAGTTTTAACCAGTTTATTTAATTCTTGAATTAGAATTATTCTCAAGGAACAAATTTTTTTCCAACTTTTTATTAGGTATTTTCTTCATTTACATTTCAAATGCTATCCCAAAAGTTCCCTATACCCTCCCCCAGCCCCTGCTCCCCTACCCACCCACTCCTGCTTCTAGGCCCTGGTGTTCCCCTGTACTGGGGCATATAAAGTTTGCTAGACCAAGGGGCCTCTCTTCCCAGTGATAGCCGACTAGGCCATCTTCTGCTACATATGCAGCTAGAGACATGGTTAGTTTATATTGTTGTTCCACCTATAGGGTTGCAGATCCCTTCAGCTTCAAGTAACAAATTTTAAATAATTGGATTATCATGTCAAAAGATCTTACATCGTACAAGGTGCAGATATGAGGACAATGAAACAGTAAGAAAATGGGCCATGGAAGAATCTCTGGGGCAGAGTGTGTGGCATGCTAACTCTGGAATATGATTGGTTTTAATAGTGACATATTCTGTGAACTAGTTATACTGACTTACTAGTTCTTGTAATTGCTTTGCAACTTTCTAATGACTTACAAAGATAATCAGGCTGTCTGCATATAAAGATAGTATCATTTTCAAACACTGTAATAAACAGCATCAAAATTAGTTGCCTTTTTTCTATATATTCGGCTAGAATTTCTAGCACATTAACTACAAGTGATGACAGCAGACATCATTTCCTTGTTTCTGATTTTAGAAAAAAAGTCTTCAAATTTTCATCTCAAGATAACACTAGCCATAGATTGTCCTTTATAAGAATGAGAATATATCTGTATATTACAATTTGTTTGATTTCATTAAATACTTTATTTGCATGTACTTATATGATCATATGATTTTTCTTCCTGAAATTTTAATGAAGTAGATAATATTGAATTTTTCCATATTATAATTATGATATCCATAGATGATATATAACATAGTGAACATCTACTCATGCAGATGCCTGAAATCTAACATTAGGAAGAAAGTTTAGACTTTTGTTGAAGTATGCAGACATTGATGAATGGATGTACTTTCCCTGTTTGTCTTCTTGCTTATCCACTTAACCATCCATCTTATCCACTTAAGCATCCATCTATCCATCCATTTCTCAACAATTCACTTGTACTTGTCTTAATCAAATACTGTGCACAACAATGCACATCTAATGAATTGTAGATGTTCTTTAAGGCTTACAATTTAGTGAGGAGTTAAGACTGAATACTCCAATGGGACCAAGGCTATATAGTAAGGTCACTGAAGGAACTCAGTGGAGCCACAGAAGAGAGAGCTTTTCCTTAAAATGTAGGGAAGTTGGGGAGGATGATTTGTGAGCTGACTTTTAGGAAGTAACCAGAGATTTCTGAGCAGGTCTGAGAGAGAAGGGAACTCCACAAAAGTGGCCATAATTCACAGCAGTGTCTTTTAAGTTTCTCCACACTTCCCAATGTTTCTGTTATCCCTGCTTTTCCCATGGCAGAAGAAGGAAGAACAGTCCTAAGTATTACGATGTTTTCTACTTTAGAAGAATTTATATGTATGTGTGTGAATATATGCCATATAATACACATTCAAGTAAATATGAAATACTTTCATTTAATCCCAAGTAAAATCTACACTGTAGCAAGATACAACCTGAACCCTGGCAGATCATTGTCAGTCTGTGAATCAGAGTTCTATGTGGAGGAGTGGAAGGTGACTGGTAAACAATCAACAACTAAGAGTAGTATTTTGAGGTAATTGTCAGACTCCCGTCAATCAGCCATTAGTCATGCAATTAGAAATACTGTAGCTTCAAAGCTTGTAAGTTTGCCTAAGGATCTAAATTACCATTTGCTCACTCTTTGATTACTCCAGCTCTATGATGAGCCAAGTTCCACCTAGCACTGCTGAAAAGAAGCAAGTATTTTAAATACCTTTTAAAAAGTTTTAAATTTTCTTTAGCAAATCTAGTCATCTGTATAATATCTTCCTGGGGTCTTGAATTGTCATTGAACTGGGACTATGCAGAGTCAAGTTCTAAGCAATAAATAATCATGTCAGTACTGAAATCCTTGGGTCAGCACCAATCTTCAGTCTGACTTACACTAATGGTTGAAATAGTAATCAAAGACCTTACCTCGGATCATATATAGTTGTATGGAAAGTGCTGTCTTGAAAATGTTTTGTATCAAAGAGCACACATGGTATGTACTCATTAATAAGTGGATATTAGCCCAAAAGCTCGGAATACCCAAGATACAATTCACAAACTACATGAAACTCAAGAAGAAGGAAAACCATACTGTGGATACTGATATCCATCTTAAAAGGGGGAACAAAACACCCATGGAAGGAGTTACAGAGACAAAGTGTGAAGTAGAGACTGAAGAAACAACCATCCAGAGACTGACTCACCTGGGGATTCATCCCATATACAAACACCAAACCCAGACACTTTTGTGGATGCCAAGAAGTGCTTGCTGACAGAAGCCTGTTATAGCTGTCTCCTGAGAGGCTCTGCCAGGGCCTGACAAATACAGAGGTTGATGCTCATAGCCATCCATTGGACTGAGCACAGAGTCTCCAGTGAAGGAGCTAGAGAAAGGACCAAAGGAGCTGAAGGGGTTTGGAGCCCCATAGGAGGAACAATATGGACTAACCAGTACCCCCAGAGCTCCCTGGAACTAAACCACCAACCAAAGAATACACATGGAGGGACCCATGGCCACAGCTGCATATGTAGCAGAGGATGGTCTAGTCGGTCATCAATGGGAGGAGAGGCCTTGGTACTGTGAAGGCTCTATGCCCCAGGGTAGGGGAATGCCAGGGCCAGGAATGGGAGTGGGTGGGTTGAGGAGCAGGGGGGAGGGGATAGGGATTTTTTGGAAGGGAAACCAGGAAAAGGGATAACATTAAAAATATAAATAAATAAAATATCTAATAAAAAATAAAATGTTTTGTATCATTCCTTGCCAAGAAGTGAGATGGTATTCAACAAGTACCTTTATCATACAAGAGAAACTCTGTGGCCTTGGCTGGGCTAGAACTCATTATGTAGACTAGGCTGGCTCTACCTCACTGTGTCTTTCCAGTGTTGAGATTAAAAGCATTTGCTACCACCCCTGGCTAGAAACTTTTGTAAAATGACAAATTTTCCATATCATTCAAATGCAAAAACATAAAGTGGGATTAGCATTTGCTAGACAGAGCTGTCAATCCTGTAGCAGCTATTATGCCATTTACTTACAGTGTCATCACACTATGAAAATGTACCTTAAATATATTCACATAAACATACACATATCACTAATTTTAGCTTCCTAGGATCTCTTATGAAATCATTTTGTAAGTTGCAAAATATCCCAACTATGTAATGTAAACAAATAGTTTTTATAAAATCCCCCCCCCCGTGTGTGCATGTGTACATGCATGATTGCACATACAATATTTTCCTATGTAGGTCTTACATGATGAAAACTGAACTAGATGTTAACTATGTTGAAAGAAAGAAGGAATTGTATTATTTATGTTCATCTTCATTTCTTGTTATACTAGTAAGTTTATTTCATTGAATTAAAATACACTCTAAAAGATATCCATATTGCTAGCAATGTTCAATACAGTAAAGATCAAAGTAACCAAAGTGTGAATAACTAATTTTTGTAGTACATTTCTTAAAAATTTCTATGCGATCCCAATACAGTGTTTGTCAACTGGATTAATATGTATTTACTATGTAGCTCATGTTTGCTTTAATGTGCAGTCCTTCTTCCTGATGGCAACCTGCTCCCCAACAAGTACTCCTCATGTAAAATTACCTACATCTCCACCTGCCAAAAGACTTTAGCAAAATTTATCTTTATAGTGTGCAAGATAATAACTAATTCTGTTTACAAAAATATACATAGGAAAACCACTCCTTTCATGGTAGAATAATGTTCTTAATCTTTCACTTCTACTCATTCCCAGAGATTCAGCATTTATTTGAGTAAGTTTGTTCAAGTGGCTCTACATCCATTCATCCATTCACCTACAACAACAACAAAGAAATGCATTTCTATAAGCTCCTGATTCATTTGCTAAATGTAGTGAGTGACAAACTACTGTATTTTGCAAAAGGGACTGAGAAATTCAATAGGAATATACATATCCGTGTGGTGATTCTTTTTAGAACTATAGTATTTTATTAACTATACGAGAATCTCATCCATGCATACAATGTCTTTTGGTGATACTCATCTCCAACACTTTCCCCCTCCTAAATTCATGTCCTCTTTTTAAATTTTGTAATAACCTACCAAGTTCAATTTTTGCTGATCATACACTCACAGGTTTAAAGCCATCCATGGAGCTTAATAGATCTACCTGTAACGAAATTTTAATCCAGCACCATGGTTGTTCTAGCAGGGGATCACCTCCAAAGAATGTAGACACGTCCTTAGTATACACTTTTAGTCCCTAACAATGAAGGTAGGATTAGTTTGTAGAAGGAGGGAGATAGGTTTGAAAGTGACATTTAATTAAGGGGCAAAGTGATGAATCAGAGAAAGATTTGACAGAATGACTCAGAGATAAGCTACACCCAACCCATATGAGAACAGCAGGGGAAGAGAGGCTACCTAAGAACAGTGAGAGAGAGAGAGAGAGAAAAGGGGTGGTGGTGGTAGGTGTGTCTGTGTGGCAGTTTGACCAGGATAGTTTTACAGAGACAAGTTACAGAGAGAACAAGCTAGACACTGGTGAAGACAGAAGGAGTCAGAGAATGAAAAGGAGCCGGAAGATTAGAATATTTTGCCAAAGTTAGTATGAGGCCAGGCAATGCAATGTAGTCAGAAGCCTAGAGAACTCAGACAGATCTACCACTACACTGATCTATTCCTGGCTATGAGGTCCCTTGCTATCTTCTCCAGGCCATGTGCTTCTGCTCCAACTTCTTTCCACCTCTTCTTCCTCTGTCCTTCTTCCTCCATGCTCTCAATCCTCCAGCTCTACCTTTTCCTTATAATTGCTCAACCACAGGCCCTAGCCTTTATTTGACCAGCTAGAATTGGGAGAAGGTTCACATGAAATCATCTGAGTGTGTGATCCACTCCTAGTCAGGGCAGTCCCTTTTAAGGAAACAAAATTAACATCAAAATACAAACAACAGGAGGGCAACCCACAACAGGATTGAATCAGTAAGCTTGGAAGATTAGATTGTACAGAGGCTAGAAACTTCCAGGCCTAGGCCCAGGGATGGTTGGAACAGAGAAGGAAATGCTCTGGGCTCAGCCCGATCTGTGTATTCACATAGCTTGGGTACAGCTCTCCTTTCATCCCTTCATCTGAAGAAATGAAAGCAGCATTTACACCTACCAGGATCACACCCTTAAAGAAAACTTATTGTCCCTCTCCAGAAGTCTCTTTCTCTGCACTTGGACCATTAGTGTCTTTTCTGCATTAATCAACGTTCACACCACAAGCAAATATCTCCCAACTGCTCGGCCAGATGGGTTAAATGAAGAACTTTACTAGGCCATCACAGAAGAACTAACACCAGTGTTACTCAATTTTCTTAGTGAACATAGATGCAAAAATTCTCAGTAAAATACTTGCAACAAAAGGGGAAACGTTAAAACGTCCCTATTTGCAGATAGCACAGTTCTGTGTATGGTGACTCTTGACAAGGGTAAGTATCAGGTTTCTGATGAACTGGGCTGAGACTCAGTAGGGAGTTAGATGGTATCTGAAGTGATTATTGTAGGTTTGATACTTTGCTATTAGAAATGGAATGGAAGTGCTATTCCAGGCAGAAGGAATCACATATACAAATGCCTCATTTAGAGTATGTCATTTTCCTCTGAAATTTGTAATCTATAAGATGGAGCAACAATTACTTCAAGAGGTGTAATGAGAATATGTATAAAAGTGTCTGGTGCTCATAGATGTCCAATCAGTGTTATCTGTATTGTTCTCTATTAACAATTAAAATAAAATTTGTTTAAGCATTTTTTAACCTTACATGAAACTATAAAGATATAATATAGATTGAAGAGGGAAATGCAAGTTTGCAGCTTGGAAGAGCTACCCAAATCATAGATGCTCTAAATATATTTCACAAAATACAAGTTAAGTCAGTGTTAAATGTAATAGAATTTAAGATGTAGTTCAGTGATAGAATGTTTGCCTGATATGCACAAGACCTTGGGTTAAATCCTTAGCACTGAAAAACATTAAACAAAATTTGGTTCTGTGGGTAGAGATCAGTGGTATACTATTTATCTAGCATGAATGAGAGGCCCTAGGTTTTTTGTTTGTTTGTTTGTTTTGTTTTGTTTTGTTTTTCGAGACAGGGTTTCTCTGTATAGCTTTGGCTGTCCTGGAACTCACTTTCTAGACCAGGCCAGCCTTGAACTCAGAAATCCACCTGCCTCTGCCTCCCAAGTGCTAGGACTAAAGGCGTGCGCCACCACGCCTGGCGAGAGGCCCTAGTTTTATCCCTTGTACAAGTGTGTGTGTGTGTGTGTGTGTGTGTGTGTGTGTGTGTGTAAGAGTCAGGCATTAATTAATAACTTTTAAAAGGAATTAAAGTTACTGAAGAAATCATGCTAGTATATATCCTGAGTTCATTTTAGTCTTCTTCACCACTGTTTCCACATTCATGTGGTAAGGATGGAGAATGGGAGATGTGACTGTGTGTATAGGGTGTGATGGGCCTAAGAGAGAGACAATGATCTTATAGGCATTTTGCTTACTAATAAAACTCCTTCCACTTTCTTCATAATCACCACATAGGATTGATTCTCTGCCACCAGTGACTTAATGTTCACCTTAGTAAATCTTTCTTTTTGCCTAACTTGTAGCTAATTAATACAGAAGCACAGAACCTACACAGTTATAAAATGTAGCAGCCTGAATGCTAAGCAATCCCTTTCCTATATAAATTAATTCTAACACTTGATAAGCAGTTGGTCCTTTAATTTCGATAAAGGAAGAAATGGTGAAACTAGAAGTATTCCTTAAAACGTTGTATTTGGAGAAGCTAGAGAGAGCGCTCCATTAGTAAAGCACCCGCCTTTCAACCATGAAGACCTGAGCTGTGATAATGAGCATCCAAATTAATGCCAGATGTGGTGTGTCTGTAATCCTAGCACTGGGGATTTAGAGGGGACACAGTCTGGCAGATTCCTGACTTTGCTACTGAATTGAGATCTAGGTTTAGTGAGAGATCCTGTCTCAAAAAATAATAAAGCTAGGACCAATTATGGGAGATACCTAATGTTGATCTTTGGACTACATGTGTGTTTGTACTGCACACACACACACGGGGGGGGGGGCTAGAAGGAAAGAGAGAGGCTTTTACTTTTCTATTATTCAAAAGAAGTTTAGCTTATCTCTTGTGAGGCTATGCCAGTGGATGCTCACAGTCATCTGTAGTATGGAACACAGAGCCCCCAATGGAGGAGCTAGAGAAAGTACCCAAGGAGCTGAAGGGGTCTGCAACCCCATAGGTGGAACAACAATATGAACTAACCAGTACCCCTAGAGCTCATATCAGAAGATGGCCTAGTCGGCCATCACTGGGAAGAGAGGCCCCTTGGTCTTGCAAACTTTATATGCCCCAGTACAGGGGAACGCCAGGGCCAGGAAACAGGAGTGGGTGGGTTGGGGAGCAAGGCATGGGGAGAGTAGAAGGGACTTTCGGGATAGCATTTGAAATGTAAATGAAGAAAATATCTAATAACAAAATAAAAAAACAGAAGTTTAGCGTGTTATTAGTGTAATATAAAGACAATAAGGTACCATTAAAAAGGTTAAAACTTTTTAAACAATTCCAATTGTTGGCAAGGGTACACAGCAGGAGGTACCCTCACTCACTGCTAGTGAGAATGAAATGATGATAAATCATTTGTGGTTGTAAATCTTCATTGTCAACCTGACTGCATGAAGAATTCATTAGATTGATTAGATATATACCTCAGTATGCTTGTGTGTTGCAAGGAAGGTTTAAATGATGTATAAAAAAGACCCATTGTGAATGTGGGTGGCATTATCCCACGGACTGAAGGTTTAGATGAAAGTAAAATGGAAAAAAGGAGAAAACAAGCTGAGTACTGGCTTCCCCTCACCCCTTTTCTGCCTCCTGGCATAAATTGACATTAACATTCTGCTATGCCTTCATTGCTATGATAGACTGATATCTCTGAAACCAAGAGTCAAAATAAATCCTTCCCCTCTAAAGTTGTCCCTGGCAGGTATTTTGGCAACAGCAATGATAAAGCTTATTAACAGAACTATTTTGGAAGAATGTACTAAATGTACAAATCTACCAATGGCATTTATCCAACAACTTCAATATTTATATTCACATAAACATATGAATAAAATGCCTAGGTCAGATTTACCTATACTTATCCAAATTAAAAGCAACCAAGATGTAATTTAAATGGATGAATATATGAATATAATATAGTATATATCCATATAATAGAATGCTATTTTTAAAAAGGGAGTATGTCATGAGGTCACACAAAACCTGGATTAACCTGAAAACCATATTGATAAGTAAGTAAGCCACTTTGAAATTCCATAGACTTTTGGGATCAGAGAGATAGCTGGGTAGGCAAAGGTGCTTGTCACTAAGTCTCATGACCATAGTTCTAGCCCTAGGCTTCAAGTGGTGGAGATAAAATGGATTTCTGCAAGTCATCCTCTGACTACCATATGAACGCTGTCTAAGTCGGGATTTCTATTCCTGCACAGAACATCATGACCCAGAAGCAGGTTGGGGAGAAAAGGGTTTATTCAGCTTACACTGCCACATTGCTCTTGAGGTCAAGTTGACACAAAACCAGCCAGTACAATTGACTCCTTGTCAACCTGATACACAAACACATCACTCACTATTAAGCCTCAACTCTTATTTCTTATTCATCCCCAAGATCTAAATAACTTTAGAAGTCCCGCAGTCTTTGCAAATTCTTACATATTAAAATTTCAATTCCTTTAATATATCCAATATCTTTTAAATTTCAAAGTCTTCTAAAAATTCAAAGTCTTTTAACTGCGGGCTCCACTAAAATACCTTCTTACTTCAGGAAGGAAAAATATCAGGGTATAGTCACAATCAAAAACAAAATCAAACTCCAACCACCCAATGACTGGGATCCACTCCGGATCTTCTAGGCTCCTCCAAGGGCCTGGGTCACTTCTCCAGCCTTGCCCTTTGTAGCACACACTGTGTCTTCTAGGCTCCAGCTGCCTATACTCCACTGCTGCTGCTGTTCTTGGTGGTCGTCCTATAGTACTGGCATCTCCAAAACACTGCTGTCTTCTGATGTAACTAGGCTTCAACAATAGCCTCTCATAGGCTCTCTTCATGGTGCCAAGCCTCAACTCCTTTACATGACATGACCCCTTTGACCTGGGCCATCAATTGCAACTGAGTCTGCACCTTCACCAATGGCCTTCCATAGCCTCTCACAGTGCCAACCCTCAGCTGCTCTTCATGACCCCTCCATGCCTTCAAAACCAGTACCACCTGAGTGACTCTTATACATTACCAAGTCCTGCTGCAGCACGAGGTACAACCTTGGCGATCTCTGGAACACAGCCTCTTTGTGCTCTCAGAAAACACTGCCCAGAAGATTTCACTTCAGTGATGCTGGTCTCTTCTTACTCACCACTAATTTCTTAGCTCCAGCTAACCAGCATCAATAGTCCCAGTAATGAAAAGCTTTTCCTTTAGTAGTTCTGGTATCTTGTTAATCACAGCTGATTCTTCAGCCCCAGCTAACCAGAACTACAGAATCTTCACAATCAAAAGAGCAATGGCTGTACAAGCTTGCAATCTCACCAAAAATGGAGGAGTGTTCCTCTTTCTCCACATCCTCGCCAGCATCTGCTGTCACCTGAATTTTTGATCTTGGCCATTCTGACTGGTATGAGGTGGAATCTCAGGGTTGTTTTGATTTGCATTTCCCTGATGATTAAGGATGTTGAACATTTTTTCAGGTGCTTCTCTGCCATTCGGTATTCCTCAGGTGAGAATTCTTTGTTCAGTTCTGAGCCCCATTTTTTAATGGGGTTATATGATTTTCTGGAGTCCACCTTCTTGAGTTCTTTATATATATTGGATATTAGTCCCCTATCTGATTTAGGATAGGTAAAGATCCTTTCCCAATCTGTTGGTGGCCCTTTTGTCTTATTGACGGTGTCTTTTGCCTTGCAGAAGCTTTGCAGTTTCATGAGGTCCCATTTGTCAATTCTCGATCTTACTGCGCAAGCCATTGCTGTTCTATTCAGGAATTTTTCCCCTGTGCCCATATCTTCAAGGCTTTTCCCCACTTTCTCCTCTATAAGTTTCAGTGTCTCTGTTTTTATGTGAAGTTCCTTGATCCACTTAGATTTGACCTTAGTACAAGGAGATAGGAATGGGTCAATTCACATTCTTCTACATGATAACAACCAGTTGTGCCAGCACCATTTGTTGAAAATGCTGTCTTTCTTCCACTGGATGGTTTTAGCTCCCTTGTCGAAGATCAAGTGACCATAGGTGTGTGGGTTCATTTCTGGGTCTTCAATTCTATTCCATTGATCTACTTGTCTGTCGTTATACAAGTACCATGCAGTTTTTAATCACAATTGCTCTGTAGTACAGCTTTAGGTCAGGCATGGTGATTCCACCAGAGGTTCTTTTATTCTTGAGAAGAGTTTTTGCTATCCTAGGTTTTTTGTTATTCCAGATGAATTTGCAGATTGCTCTTTCTAATTCATTGAAGAATTGAGTTGGAATTTTGATGGGGATTGCATTGAATCTGTAGATTGCTTTTGGCAAGATAGCCATTTTTACAATGTTAATCCTGCCAATCCATGAGCATAGGAGATCTTTCCATTTTCTGGAAATCAGTCTGGCAGTTCCTTAGAAAATTGGACATAGTACTACCGGAGGATCCAGCAATACCTCTTCTGGGCATATATCCAGAAGATGTCTCAACAGGTAAGAAGGACACATGCTCCACTATGTTCATAGCAGCCTTATTTATAATAGCCAGAAGCTGGAACGAACCCAGATGCCCCTCAACAGAGGAATGGATACAGACAATGTGGTACATTTACACAATGGAGTACTACTCAGCTATTAAAAAGAATGAATTTATGAAATTCCTAGGCAAATGGATGGACCTGGAGGGCATCATCCTGAGTGAGGTAACACAATCGCAAAGGAACTCACACAATATGTACTCACTGATAAGTGGATATTAGCCCAAAACTTAGGATACCCAAGATATAAGATACAGTTTGCTAAACACATGAAACTCAAGAAGAATGAAGACTGAAGTGTGGACACTATGCCCCTCCTTAGAATTGGGAACAGAACATCCATGGAAGGAGTTACAGAGACAAAGTTTGGAGCTGTGATGAAAGAATGGACCATATAGAGACTGCCATATCCAGGGATCCACCCCATAATCAGCTTCCAAACGCTGACACCATTGCATACACTAGCAAGATTTTGCTGAAAGGTCCCAGATATAGCTGTCTCTTGTGAGACTATGCCGGGGCCTAGCAAACAGAGAAGTGGATGCTCACAGTCAGCTATTGGATGGATCACAGGGCTCCCAATGGAGGAGCTAGAGACAGTACCCAAGGAGCTAAAGGGATCTGCAACCCTATAGGTGGAACAACATTCTGAACTAACCAGTACCACGGAGCTTCTTGACTATAGCTGCATATGTATCAAAAGATAGCCTAATCGGCCATCACTGGAAAGAGAGGCCCATTGGACACACAAACTTTATATGCCCCAGTACAGGGGAACGCCGGGGCCAAAAAATAGGAATGGGTAGGTAGGGAAGTGGGGGGGGGAGTGTATGGGGGACTTTTGGGAGAGCATTGGAAATGTAATTGAGGAAAATACGTAATAAAAATATTAAAAAAAAAAAACAAAAGAGCAATGGCCCTGAAAAGAGTGTTTAATCTTCCCTCTGAAATTTTCCAAGCCAAGCCTCCATCTTCTACACTGTTCTCAACATTTTGTTCCATGCTTCTACATATCATACTACAGAGCTCTTTTTAAAAAGATTTATTTACTTATTTATTTTATGTATGTGAGTACACTGTCATTCTCTTCAGACACACCAGAAGAGAGCATCAGATCCCATTTACAGATGGTTGTGATCCACCAAGTGGTTGCTGGGAATTGAACTCAGGACCTCCGGAAGAGCAGTCAGTGCTCTTAAGTGCTGAGTCATCACCAGTCATCACCCAACCCTGAAAGAGCTCTTAACATCAAATGGATCTTCTAGCCCAAAGTTCCAACGTCCTTCCACAGTCCTCCCCAAAACATGGTCACGATGTCACAGGAATACCCCACTATGCTGGTACCAACTTGTCTTAGTCAGGGTTTCTGTTCATGTACAAACATCATGACCAAGAAGCAAGTTGGGGAGGAAAGCATTTATTCAGATTACACTTCCACACTGCTGCTCATCATCAAAGGAAGTCTGGACTGGAAACACAAGCAGGTCAGGAAGTAGAAGCTGATGCAGAGGCCATGGAGGGATGTTACTTACTGGCTTGCTTCCCCTGGCTTACTCAGCCTGCTTTCTTATAGAACCCCAGACTACCAGCCCAGGGATGGTACCACCCACAAGGGGCCCTCTCCCCTTGATCACTAATTGAGAAAATGCCTTACAGCTGGATCTCATGGAGGCACTTCCCCAACTGAAGCTCCTTTCTCTGTGATAACTCCAGCCTGTGTCAAGTTGACACACAAAACCAGCCAGCACAAACCCCTTGGAATGTGACACATACACACACACACACACACACACACACACCCCACAATAAATTAAAATGTTTAAAAACTCTATATACTTTATCATTCTATTTACATGACATTTTAGAAAGGGATGGCCTATGCAGATGATAAATAGACTTTAAATAGCACTTACCAGATACCAGATACATGGCATTTTTCAAACTACACAGAACATTATAGCAGAGTGAACCTTACAGAATGAAAAAAATTATTATTTAAAAAGTCATGGTGGGATTGATCTGAGGGTGGGATACAGAATTTGATAAGAGAATCTTATTATGTATGAAACAACCTCACTGAAATACATGGTGAGAACAGTGCTTAAGGAATTTAAGCCAGCTTCAGAAAAATGTTGCACATTTTCTCTAATTTGTAGGCCATAGAATTTATATACATACATAAAATCATACATATTATTATATATAATATAAATACAATATATAATTTATTTATTATGTTTGTATACACACACATATACTATGAAAGTAGAAGTCAAACTAATTAGGGGACTAAAGGAGCCACAGGGACGTATGAGAAAAATATGTTCAATGTACATTATATACTTTTATGAAAATGGCCATATGTAACTCATTCTGAGAAACTGTTTTGAAAGGGTTTAAGCAAGAAAGTTTAATTTGGGAACTTTGGGAAGAGTGTTATTCATAATGGTAAAGAAACTCTAGATAACCATGAATACTAATACAGTAACATTCCCACAGAGGCTTGTGTTAATTTTAAACTACTACTATGCACACACACACACATGCATATATATATATATATATATATACACATATATACACATATATACATACATACATATATATGAGATCAGAAAAGTCAACCTTGCATAATTCCAAAAAAATCTATGTAACTATTTCCACTCTCAAGTAGATGAAGCACAAATCTTTATTTCTTAAGTGGGGGCTGGACATCACAACTCCTCTACAAAGAATACAGTTTTAAAAGGGATAAAATAATCTTAGAGTTGAGAAATCTTAAAAAATATTACCTTGTGACCAAGGTTAACTCTGAACATAAACCACGTACCTTTGATACTATCTCTCTCTCTCTCTCTATATATATATATATTAGCTTTATCGTCTTAATTCCTTCCAAAACTTAATCATGAAACAAACATCAGATTAATCAAATTGATTGCCATTCTACAAAATTGTTAAATGTTTTTGAAAGCAAGGGAAGTCTGATTAATTACTACATTCAAGAAGAAATTAAGGAGCCATGATGACTATGAAATATACTATGGTGTCCTGGATGGAACCATGGAAAATAAAACAGATATTAGATAATAGATCAAATCTAAGGCAATGTGAGTCAACCGGGAACTTTAGTTCATAAGGATGTATCACCTGATAATTCTGTTATAGAAATAAAAGACACCAGGGTCAGGGTGTCTTTGCCACTGCTTTTCTGGAAATCTAAAGCTTCTCTAAAACAAACAAACAAACAAACAAACTAGACCAAAACAATAACTCAGTACTACAACAATTGCCTAGCATGTGTGAGCCTCAGAGTTCAAACTCCTCCATGTAAAAATTAAAACACACTTTAATAGGACAAATAAAGCATTGCATTAAGATGTTGTTTGCCCCCAAAGATGATGACAAGGAAGTATAAAATGTAAGGTAAAACCAGAGGAACATGTCAACACAGTGACCAAGGGAAAACCTTAACTCAACCCCCAAAATGATTTCCAGAATTGAATCATGCTGTGAAGCTTCTCAACAAAAAAGAAAAGAAGAAAAGTATGCATACAAAAGAAGCTGCTTTCACTGCAGCGACATGCAAAATCTTATCTGGAGCAGTTAAATGCACTGCTTTTGGAACGTCATGATAGCACAATAGGAATTAGCCAAATAACTTAGCCGGCAGTAACCCACAGACCAACTTGTTTTTTGAAGAACCACATTCCAAAGTTTACACAAATCATGAAGCTTACAAAGATTTATTTTTAGTGTCCCCTTTTTTTCCAATAATGCTAAAATTGAACTTTTCTCAACATGAGCTACATTTTGAAAAATTATACTGGAGACCCAAACATAAACACTCTGAATTCTGGCTTGTTTACAATCCTAAATTGGATCCAAGATTTCCCCTCCTCCAGGTTTGAGCCCTTGTTCTGGTGCTTTACAGCTAAGTTCACAGTACTTAAGGAGGACTCATCCAAAAGGAGAAATTCTTACATGGCTACTACTGGAATAAAACGCTCAAAGATCCACCAGTGCTAAGCAAGTTATGCAGAACTCTGTGGTAAACTAGACTTGAACTGTATCATAGTGATAGAAAAGGCATGGTCATTGACAAGGCTGAGGAAGAGGAAACTTAGTGACACCAAATGATTATTTCACACGAAATACTTGTTAATTTGGATAAGACTAGAAATGTCTGTTGGTGTCTCCTTGTGAAATAAGTTGGCAGTCTCATGGTTCTAAGCTTACCTGAAATACTTATTCTGTTATTCCTTTGGGTAATTACAGCTTATTAGCCCTATTTATATTCCCACGTTGCATAGTAAATTATTCTCTTTACTCGTTGGTGTTTACATCCTTCAGACAGTTGGGTCCCCACCCCCCTTCTCCCTTAGTCATCACTTAGCTAAATTGTATAGACAAAATTCTTTTTATCTTTGCTCATAAATCAATCCCTCTTGCCCCTTAATCATTTCTGTTACTCTTCTCTGAACTCCCTCCAATTAATCTATATATTCTCAGTTAATGAGTCTGGAGAAGGTGTATAGCACAGGTGTGATCCTGGGTATGTTTGGTGTCTACATGTTTGTAAATATACCCAATGGGCTTTTGTAGAAGGAACAAAAATATAATAAATCAACAGTGCCTTTTCTGTCCCATGTTCTGAACTCCAAATGGTTAATTATTGACCAGTTATGGGTTTTCATCAATGTCCATTTATCAAGTTTCAGCTCCTGTCACACTACAAAATCTATTACAGTCCCCACTATTAAGCAGTCACAAATGTTTCCAGTATATGTTAAAAAATACATTTATTTAGATTTAATCTAGCCAGTTGCTTAGGAAAGAACCCTATGTTTAATTCTTCTGGAAATTTTCTTTCCAAATCAGTATTGTGCTACCAGATTTGACTGCCTTCACACACTAACATGGGGTATAGAAATGGTTTTGACAAAGCTGAAAGGATATTAACTCACTTGGTTGTTACCTTTGTAGGAAGTAGTAAATGCATTTCTTAAAGAACTGTCACTTCCCAGAAAGGCAAGTTATCTCAGAATAGTGATTTATTTTTCTTTCTTTTGGGGGTTGCAGGAGAGATGCAGGGTCTCATATTTCCCAGGCAGAATAATGATATCTTTGCAGACTGTTCAAATTGCCTTTCATTTTCAATAGGAATCCAGCTTCCTTTAGCAGAAAGGATGAATTAGTTTACTTCTGATATTGGGAATTTAGTCATTTTGGTGCTAATTCATCCTTACAATCATGTACCATCTTAAATTTCCATGCATGTATATTTTTGCTAATACTTATTTGCTCCCCTTTTAATGTACTTACAGCTATGAGACAGTGTAAAGCCAGTTAACACTAACTAAACACCTACATTATATAGAAGTTTATAAATCACAGACATTACAGAAAAAATAAGGAGAACCTTGAAATATATTTCATGCTTGCACAGGAGTCTGGGATATTTTTTATCCTTTTTTATTTAAAAAAATTCATGGTTTTTATTATTTTATTTACTATACATGGTACTTTTTTAACATAAGGACCATTTTATATAAGTATATATAGCTTGTTGAACATATTTCCTCTATAATCGCACTATCCCATGTCTCTGCTCCCATTAGTTCTTTGTACCCATAGACATTGTTTCTTCTACTTGTACATTATGGTTTTATGTCTACACAAAATCTAGGAACCACAAATAAGAGAAAACACAATATTTGCATTTCTGACACTGGCTTATTTTCCATAATATGGTTATCTCTATTTGCATCGATTTTTCCTTACAAAATTTTATTCTTTATTTTCAATGTGAATATACTTTGTATATACAGTTTTTCTGTGAAGAATGGTGTTAGAGTTTTGATAGGGATTGTTTTTTAAGGCTCTCTCTCTCACATATATACATATAAATATACATATATATGCATATACATGTATATATGTGTGTTTTCTTTATTTATTCTTTTGTTAATGGATACCTAGGTTGTTTCCATAGCTCAGCTATAGTGAATAGGATTTCATTTAAACAATTAATATGCGAGACTCTCTGTGATTTGTTGACTTCAAAGTCTTTTGGGTAAATCTAGGGCATGGTGTATTTATGTTCTATGGTAGACCTCATTTTTTAAAGACTACTCTACTACTTCACATAGTAGTTGGACTAGTTTATATTCCTACCAAAACTATATAAAGGTTCTCTTTTGTCTAAATTATATTAACATTTGTTTCCATTAGTGGTTGTGGAGGTTTGAATAAACATGCCCCCAATAGGCTCATATGAATGCCTAGTCATCAGGAAATGGCACTACTTGAAAGGGATTAGGAGGTCTGGCCTTGTTGGGAAAGTGTGTCACTGCAGGTTGGCTTTGGGGTTTCAAAAGCCCAAGTCAGCTGGGTGTGGTGGTGCACACCTTTAGTCCCAGCATTCAGGAGGCAGAGGCAGGTGGATTTCTGAGTTCGAGGCCAGCCTGGTCTACAAAGTGAGTTCCAGGACAGCCAGGAATACACAGAGAAACCCTGTCTCGAAAAATAAACAAAACAAAACAAAAAGCCCAAGCCAGTCTCAGTGTCTCTCTCCTCCTGCTGCCTAAGGATCCAGATGTAAAACCCTCAGCTACATTTCTGCCTGCATGCCACCATGCTCCCTGACATCACAGTGGACCAAACCTCTGAAATTGTCACTAAGCTCCAATTAAATGCTTTCTTTTATAAGACTTGTCATAGTCATGGCTTCTCTTCATAGTAATAGAACACTGACCAAAATAGTTGCCATTTTGAGTAGGTTGAGATTGGGTCTCAATGCAGTTTTTTCCCCCTCAGTCTAATAGGCATTTATTGAGAGCATACTATAGTGCAGCCCATAAGATATAGATTAAAATGCGCTCTGTATTCTAGGTTTTTTGATAGCTGACCCATCTTCCTAGCCCACCAATGTAGTTTTTAAAAAGACTATTTAAGGGAGAAAATGTTATGATTAAATTATAATCTCAAAAATGCGAATTCTTTGGGAATTTCAGGTGTTATATTTTGATTATATTGACCACCTCTTATAACTCCTTCCAGGTCCACCGACATTCCATATCCCCAACTTTGTTTCATCATTTTTTTAAAAAAATCCTCAACCAACAGAAACTCAAATTTGTAAGTATATGAGCAGCATGAACTGGACTCAGTGTAGTTTGAACTTGTATTTCTCTAATGGCTGATGAGGCTGGACGTTTTTTTATCAGTGTACTGGCCATTTGTATTTCATCTTTTGAGAACTCCTGGCTTATTTCAGTACCTCACTTGTTGATTGGGACATTTCACTTCTCAGCTTTGTCTCTTCATTATCTGTATACTCTGGATATTGGGACCTTGATAGGTTAGAGCTGGCAAAGGTTTATTCCATTCCGTAGGGTACCTCTTCAACCAATTAACTGTTTTACTTGCTTTTTAATTTCATGAAGTCCCATATGTTAACTGCTGGCATTATTTCTTGAGTAACTGAAGTCCTTGCCTATAATTGGAAATGGTTTCCTTACTTTTTTCTCTTAATAGTTTCAGATCTTTATTATTATTATTATTATTAATTTACATTCCAATAATGCCCCCTCCCAACTCCCTCTCATAGAATTCTTCCCATCCCCTCTTCCCTTTTCCTCTGGGAGGGTTCCCCCCTCCCCAGTATCCACCACCCTAGTGGATCCAGTTATTGCAGGATTAGGTGCATTCTTTCCCACTGAATCCAGACAAGGCAGCCCATTTAGGAGATGGGGTTCCACAGACAGGCAACAGCTTTAGGGACAGCTCCCGCTCCAGTTGGGGGACCCGCATGAAGGCTGAGCTACCTGTCTGCTATCTATGTACAGGGGGGCTCAGACCAGCCCATGTATGCTCTTTGGTTGGTGGCTCAGCCTCTGGGAGCTCCCAGGAGTCCTAGTTAGTTGACATTGTTGGTCTTCCTGTGGGGTAGCCATACCCTCCAGGGCCTTCAATCCTTCCTCTAACTGTTCCATACGGGTCCCCAACCACAGTCCAATATTTGGATGTGGGTCTCTGCATCTGTCTCAGTGAGCTGCTGGGTAGAGCCTCTCAGAGGACAACCATGCTAGGCTTTTGTCTGAAAGCACACTATACCATCAGCAATGTTAGGGATTGGTGCCTGCCCTTGTAATAGGTCTCAAATTGGGCCACTCGCTGGTCAGCCATTCCTTCTGTCTCTGCTCCATTTTTGTCCCTGAATTTCTTTTAGATAGAACAGATTTTATATCAAAAGTTTTGGTCTTTGATCATTTGAAATGAACTGTTATGTATGGTGAGAGAGATGGTTCTATTTCCTTCCTTCCTTCCTTCCTTTCTTCCTTCCTTCCTTCCTTCCTTCCTTCCTTCCTTCCTTCCTTCCTTCCTTCCTTCCTTCCCTTCATTTTTTAGTAAATAAGTATTTATTTTAAAAGTATGGCATGTTATAACTTTCTTTTTATATATTTTCATTGTCATTTCACAATGCTGCATTTTACATTGTGATTCAGGAAATTTTATAAGCTTTGTGCGCCAATGTTCATGTTCACCTCCAGAATTTGCATCAAGTTATTACAAATTATTATTATAAATTTATGTTTTGTTGCAAATACAGGAAGGCAGAGTTGTGCTCTGTAGAGACTATCAATATTTTAAAATTATTAGTCTCTTCATAGTTATATTCAACATCTTGATCATATCCACTAACCTTTCTCAACTCTCTGCAGTCCCGCCCCCACCATCTTTTCTACCCACCATTTATAAAATAAAACCCCAAAAGACCAATTTGCACTCCACAAATATTCTTTCTTTTACATGTAGATAAATAGTTTTCCTAGAACCATTTATTGGAGACAACATACTTTCTCCATTGATATATATGTCTGTTTTATTTCAGTGCCATGATGATTTTGAAACTGTCACTTTTCAGTATAATTTGAAAGCCAGAATGGTGATACTGCCCACACTATTCTTTTTGTTTAGGGTGACTTTGGCTATTATAATTCTATATGAATTTTAAGTCTAACTTTTCTTTTTTTTGAAATTTTTTTTTTACTTTTTATTAGGTATTTTCCTCATTTACATTTCCAATGCTATCACAAAAGTCCCACATACCCTCCCCCCACTCCTCTACCCACCAACTCCCACTTCTTGGCCCTGGCGTTCCCCTGTATTGAGGCATATAACGTTTGCAAGACCGATGGGCCTCTCTTTCCAATGATGGCCGACTAGGCCTTCTTCTGATACATATACAACTAGAAAAACGAGCTCTGGGGGGTACTGGTTAGTTCATACTGTTGTTCTACCTATAGGGTTGCAGACCCTTTTAGCTCCTTGGGTACTTTCTCTAGCTCGTCCATTGGGGGCCCTGTGATCCATCCAATAGCTGACTGTGAGCATCCACTTATGTGTTTGCTAGGCCCCAGCATAGTCTCACAAGAGACAGCTATATCAGGGTCCTTTCAGCAAAATCTTGCTAGTGTATGCAATGGTGTCAGCATTTGGAGGCTGATTATGGGATGGATCCCCTGGTATGGCAGGCTTTAGATGGTCCATCCTTTCAACTCAGCTCGAAAATTTGTCTCTGTAACTCCTTCCATGGGTGTTTTGTTCCCAATTCTAAGAAGGGGCAAAGTGTCCACATTTAGGTCTTCATTCTTCTTGAGTTTCATGAGTTTGGCAGCTTGTATATTATATCTTGGGTATTATAAGTTTCTGGGAAAATATACACTTATCAGTGAATACTTATCATGTGAGTTCTTTTGTGATTGGGTTACCTCACTCAGGATGATGCCCTCCAGGTCCATCCATTTGCCTAGGAATTTCATAAATTCATTCTTTTTAATAGCTGAGTAGTACTCCATTGTGTAAATGTACCACATTTTCTGTATCCATTCCTCTGTTGAGGGACATCTGGGTTCTTTCCAGCTTCTGGCTATTATAAATAAGGCTGCTATGAACATAGTGGAGCATGTGTCCTTCTTACCAGTTGGAACATCTTCTGGATATATGCCCAGGAGAGGTATTGCTGGATCCTTCAGTAGTATTATGTCCAATTTTCTGAGGAACCTCCAGACTGATTTCCAGAGTGGCTGTACAAGCTTGCAATCCTACCAACAATGGAGGAGTGTTCCTCTTTCTCCACATCCTCACCAACATCTGCTGTCACCTAAGTTTTTGATCTTAGCCATTCTGACTGGTGTGAGGTGGAATCTCAGGGTTGTTTTAATTTGCATTTCCCTGATGATTAAGGATGCTGAACATTTTTCAGGTGCTTCTCAGCCATTCGGTATTCCTCAGGTGAGAATTCTTTGTTTAGCTCTGAGCCCCATTGTTTAATTGGGTTATTTGACTTTTTTGGAGTCCACCTTCTTGAGTTCTTTATATATATTGGATATTAGTCCCCTATCTGATTTAGGATAGGTAAAGATCCTTTCCCAATCTGTTGGTGGCCCTTTTGTCTTATTGACGGTATCTTTTGCCTTACAAGAACCTTTGCAATTTTATGAGGTCCCATTTGTCGATTCTCGATCTTACAGCACAAGCCATTGCTGTTCTATTCAGGAATTTCCCCCTGTGCCCATATCTTCGAGGTTTTTCTCCACTTTCTCCTCTAAAAGTTTCACTGTCTCTGGTTTTATGTGGAGTTCCTTGATCCGCTTAGATTTGACCTTAGTACAAGGAGATAGGAATGGATCAATTCGAATTCTTGTACATGATAACCACCAGTTGTGTCAGCAGCATTTGTTGAAAATGCTGTCTTTTCCCCACTGGATGGTTTAGGTCCCTTGACAAAGATCAAGTGACCATAGGTGTGTGGGTTCATTTCTGGGTCTTCAATTCTATTCCATTGGTCTACTTGTCTGTTGCTATACCAGTACCATGCAGTTTTTATCACAATTGCTCTGTAGTAAAGCTTTAGGTCCGGCATGGTGATTCCACCAGAGGTTCTTTTATCCTTGAGAAGAGTTTTTGCTATCCTAGGTTTTTTTGTTATTCCAGATGAATTTGCAGATTGCTCTTTCTAATTCGTTGAAGAATTGAGTTGGGATTTTGATGGGGATTGCATTGAATCTGTAGATTGCTTTTGGCAAGATAGCAATTTTTACTATAGTGATTCTGCCAATCCATGAACATGGGAGATCTTTCCATCTTCTGAGATCTTCTTAAATTTCTTTCTTCAGAGACTTGAAGTTCTTATCATAGAGATCTTTCACTTCCTTAGTTAGACTCACGCCAAGGTATTTTATACTATTTGTGACTATTGTGAAGGGTGTTGTTTCCCTAATTTCTTTCTCAGCCTGTTTATCCTTTGTTTAGAGAAAGGCCATTGACTTGTTGGAGTTAATTTTATATCCAGCTACTTTACTGAAGCTGTTTATCAGGTTTAGGAGTTCTCTGGTGGAATTTTTAGGGTCACTTATATATACCATCGTATCATCTGAAAAAAAGTGATATTTTGACTTCTTCCTTCCAATTTGTATCCCCTTGATCTCCTTTTGTTGTCAAAATGCTCTGGTTAGGACTTCAAATACTATGTTGAATAGGTAGGGAGAAAGTGGGCAGCCTTGTCTAGTCCCTGATTTTAGTGGGATTGCTTCCAGCTTCTTACCATTTACTTTGATGTTGGCTACTGGTTTGCTGTAGATTGCTTTTATCATGTTTAGGTATGGGCCTTGAATTCCTGATCTTTCCAAGACTTTTATCATGAATGGGCATTGGATTTTGTCAAATGCTTTCTCTGCATCTAACGAGATGATCATGTGGATTTTGTCTTTGAATTTGTTTATATAGTGGATTCCTTTGATGGATTTCCGTATATTAAAAAATCCCTGCATCCCTGGAATGAAACCTACTTGGTCAGGATGGATGATTGTTTTGATGTGTTCTTGGATTTTGTTAGCGAGAATTTTATTGAGTGTTTTTGCATTGATATTCATAAGGGAAATCGATCTGAAGTTCTCTATCTTTGTTGGTCTTTCTGTGGTTTAGGTATCAGAGTAATTGTGGCTTCATAGAATGAATTGAGTAGAGTACCTTCTGCTTCCATTTTGTGGAATAGTTGTAAAGACTGGAATTAGATCTTCTTTGAAGGTCTGATAGAACTCTGCACTAAACCCATCTGGTCCTGGGCTTTTTCTGGTTGGGAGACTATTAATGACTGCTTCTATTTCTTTAGGGGACATAGGACTGTTTAGATCATTAACCTGATCCTGATTTAACTTTGGTACCTGGTATCTGTCTAGAAATTTGTCCATTTCATCCAGGTTTTCCAGTTTTGTTGCGTATAATCTTTTGTAGAAGGATCTGACAGTGTTTTGGATTTCTTCAGGGTCTGTTGTTATGTCTCCCTTTTCATTTCTGATTTTGTTAATTAGGATGCTGTCCCTGTGCCCTCTAGTGAGTATGGCTAAGGGTTTATCTATCTTGTTGATTTTCTCAAAGAACCAGCTCCTCTTTGGTTGATTCTTTGAATAGTTCTTCTTGCTTCCACTTGGTTGATTTCGCCCCTGAGTTTGATTACTTCCTGCAGTCTACTCCTCTTGGGTGAATATGTTTCCTTTTGTTCTAGAGCTTTTAGGTGTGTTGTCAAGCTGCTAGTGTGTGCTCTCTCTAGTTTCTTTTGGAGGCACTCGGAGCTATGAGTTTTCCTCTTAGAAATGCTTTCATTGTGTCCCATAAGTTTGGGTATGTTGTGGCTTCATTTTCATTAAACCCTAAAAAGTCTTTAATTTCTTTCTTTATTCCTTCCTTGACCAAGGTATCATTGAGAAGAGTTTTGTTTGTTTCCACGTGAATGTTGGCTTTCTATTATTTATGTTGTTATTGAAGATCAGCCTTAGTCCATGGTGATCTGATAGGATGCATGGGACAATTTCAATATTTTTGTATCTGTTGAGGCCTGTTCTGTGACCAATTATATGGTCAGTTTTGGAGAAGGTACCATGAGGTGCTGTGAAGAAGTTATATCCTTTTGTTTTAGGATAAAATGTTCTGTAGATATCTGTCAGATCCATTTGTTTCATAACATCTGTTAGTTTCACTGTGTCCCTGTTTAGTTTCTGTTTCCATAATCTGTCCATTGATGAAAGTGGTGTGTTGAAGTCTCCCACTATTATTGTGTGAGGTGCAATGTGTGCTTTGAGCTTTACTAAAGTTTCTTTAATGAATGTGGCTGCCGTTGCATTTGGCACATAGATATTCAGAATTGAGAGTTCCTCTTGGAAGATTTTACCTTTGATGAGTATGAAGTGCGCCTCCTTGTCTTTTTCAATAACTGTGGGTTGGAAGTTGATTTTATTAGATATTAGAATTGCTACTCCAGCTTGTTTCATCAGACCATTTGCTTGGTAAATTGTTTCTAGCCTTTCATTCTGAGGTTGTGTCTGTCTTTTCCCCTGAGATGGGTTTCCTGTAAGCAGCAAAATGTTGGGTTCCGTTTGTGTAGCCAGTCTTTTAGTCTATGGCTTTTTATTGAGGAATTGAGTCCATTGATATTAAGAGATATTAAAGAAAAGTAATTGTTGCTTCCTACTATTTTTGTTGTTAGAGTTGGCATTCTCTTCTTGTGTCTGTCTTCTTTTAGGTTTGTTGAATGATTACTTTCTTGCTTTTTCTAGGACGTGGTTTCCGTCCTTGTATTGATTTTTTTTCTGTTATTATCCTTTGAAGGGCTGGATTCGTGGAAAGATAATGTGTGAATTTGGTTTTGTTGTGGAATACTTTGGTTTCTCCATCTATGGTAATTGAAAGTTTGGCTGGGCATAGTAGCCTGGGCTGTCATTTGTGTTCTCTTAGTGTCTGTATATCATCTGTCCAAGATCTTCTGTCTTTCATATCCTCTGGTGAAAAGTCTGGTGTAATTCTGATATGCCTGCCTTTATATGTTACTTGACCCTTTTCCCTTACTGCTTTTAATATTCTATCTTTATTTAGTACATTTGTTGTTCTGATTATTATGTGTCGGGAGGTATTTCTTTTCTGGTCCAGACTATTTGGAGTTCTGTAGGCTTCTTGTATGTTCATGGGCATGTCATTCTTTATGTTTGGGAAGTTTTCTTCTATAATTTTGTTGAAGATATTTGCTGGCCCTTTAAGTTGAAAATCTTCATTCTTATCTACTCCTATTATCAGTAGGTTTGGTCTTCTCATTGTGTCCTGGACTTCCTGGATATTTTGAGTTAGGATCTTTTTGCATTTTCTTTTATTGTTGTGCCGATATTCTCAATGGAATCTTCTGCACCTGAGATTCTCTCTTCCATCTCTTGTATTCTGTTGCTGATGCTCACATCTATGTTTCCAGACTTCTTTCCTAGTGTTTCTATCTCCAGTGTTGCCTCACTTTGGGTTTTCTTTATTGTGTCTACTTTCCTTTTTAGCTCTAGTATGGTTTTGTTCATTTCCATCACCTGTTTGGATGTGTTTTCCTGTTTTTCTTTAAGGGCTTCTACCTGTTTGGTTGTGTTTTCCTATTTTTCTTTAAGGACTTGTAACTCTTTAGCAGTGTTTTCCTGTATTTTGTTAAGTGAGTTATTAAGGTCCTTCTTGATGTCCTCTACCATCATCATGAGATATGCTTTTAAATCCGGGTCTACCTTTTCAGGTGTGTTGGGGTGCCCTGGACTGGGCGAGGTGGGAGTCCTGCGTTCTGATGATGGTGAGTGGTCTTAGTCTCTGTTAGTAAGATTCTTCTGTTTGGCTTTCGCCATCTGGTAATCTCTGGAGTTAGTTGTTGCAGTTGTCTCTGGTTAGAGATCGTTCCTTTCGTGATTCTGTTAGCCTCTATCAGCAGACCTGGGAGACTAGCTCTCTCCTCTGAGTTTCAGTGGTCAGAGCACTCTCTGCATACAAGCTCTCCTCTTACCTGGAAGGTGCACAGATATTTGGCGTTCAGACCTGCCTCCTGGCAGAAGATGAATGCCTGAAACAGGGCCTGTCCAGAAGCTGTGTAGCTTCCGCCTGACCCAGAAGCTGTTATCTTGTGTACTCCTCACTCTCACCTGTGCAGACTAGTCTCGGAGGGATCTGGGAACCAAGATGGCTCCCCCAGGTGCTCTGGCAAAGCCCTCCCAGGCAGGGTGGACACCTTTCCTTTGGCAGGGAAGGTGCCCGGACGTCTGGATTCTGTATTGGGGTCTGCCTCAGAAGGGGTCCTCTGGGGACCTTGGGGGTGTCCACTGACTCTTTGCCCATGTGAACTGGTGCTGACCGAAAGGGACTTGTGATCCTGGTCATGCTTCCCTAATGCTGTCTTAGGTCCTATGCAATTGGATTGTAACAGAAGTTGTGTTCCACTCACTAGAGGTCCTAAGATCAGATCCTGTGTGATTGGATTGGAACAGAAGTTGTGTTCCACTCTGGTAGTCCAAAGATCGTGTGGAGAGTCCTCTAGGGGACCTTGGGGGTGTCCACTGACTCTGCACCCAAGGTGACCTGGTGCTGATGCCGACACGAAGGGTCTTTGTGACCCTGGTCAGGCTGGGTTTTCTGCTTCCCTAATGCTGTCTCTGGTCCTGCGTGACTGGATTGGAACAGAAGTTGGGTTGCACTCACCAGTGGTCCTAAGATTGCATGGAGAGTCCTCTAGGGGACCTTGGGGGTGTGCGCCGACTCAGTGCCCAAGGTGACCTGGTGCTGTTGCCGACCAGAAGGGCAAGTCTATCTTTTCTATTTCTGTGAAGGATGGCATTGGCATTTTGATTGAGATAAATAGTATGCATCCCAGGCTAGACACTGATTATGAAGTTTAGGCTGGCTGGCCTTGAACTTCTGGTCCTTCTGCTTCTGTCTCTCAAACTATGGGATAAGAAGTATATGCCACCATGCTACATGGGCTTAAGATCTTTTAGTAAAATGTAAGGTATATGAAATCCATCATTGCCTTAAATATATACAATTAAAAATAATACCATTGTTTAAAATTTAACTGGGTTTGGTGTTGCATATCTATAATCAAAGCAGAAGAGAGGATAAGATAGGAACAGTGAAATTTCTGAGTAATGCTGGGCTATATAGCAAGTTCAAGACTAGCCTGTGTACATAGTAAGCCCTTATGTCACGACAAAAGAAAATTGAAAAGCTGAAATATATGGAAACTTGGATTAATATGTTATTAACACAAAATAGACTAAATGTGTTATTACTTGACCAGAGGAGAAATGGAATTAGATTATTTTGTCTTCTGGCAAGGGGCTTCTGAAAAAGAGAGCAGCAGATAAGGGAGAGTTTGGCACTGACCTATGGATCCTATTTAATCTTTGATAACTCTGTGTAGAAATGCCATACACTAGCATTTGGACCTCACCTAGGTTGCTGTGCTTGGAAATGTTCTTTGGAGTTTAAACACCATAATCTCTAAGAACAAATGTCTACAAGGTAATAACTCAGTGGGAAGTAGCAACACATTTTAAAAGTAGAAATCATGCTCATTAAATTTGTAGGAGCTCGTTAAGGAGGTAAAGATGTAGCCAGTGGAAAAATCAATGGATGCACAATTTATTTAGGTTCTAGGGAGTTTTCTCTTTTTTCCACAGTCACATACCAAAGATTGCTTCAACATGGAAATGAATTAATGAAGAGGTACAACCAGGAAAACAATTTTAAGGATAGCAAATCAGAGGTGTACATAAGCTCAGGATTGGAATGTATAAGCAATGAACACTTCTGAGAGCTATACTGATAATACGGACTACCATCTACTGAAGTCCCATTATGTACTATGCACCTTAGTAGGGACTTTTATGAAATGCTTCTTAAAACTTTACAATGAAAGCATCAACTAAAGCCAAAGAGTTCTAATGCTGGTAATGTCAAAAGGTATATGCAAAAGTAGAAAATTATTTTAGTTTTTATTAACAATTGGCAAATTTTAAATTGTATTTTATAATTTTATTAAAAGAATTATTATTGTAAATTGCTTATTTTACCTAAGTACAAATGGAAAATGGTATCTTCTTCTAATACCAAGGTTACATATTTGACCTCATATAATTCTTTTATCAGCCCAAATATCGTGGTAAATGCTTTACTCCAATCATTTAGGAGTAGTGCACATTAATGCAAGTGTCCATGGAGACCAAAGGACATCAGGTATCTTGGAGCTGGTATTACAGCAGTTGTAAGCTACTGGACATAGGTGCCTGGAATTGTGCTCAGGTCCTCTGCATGAGCAATATGTATGCTTAACCACTCAGCAATCACAAAGGCCCCATTTTTATTTTATTTTATTTTGTTTTGGTTTGGTTTTTTTCGAGACAGGGTTTCTCTGTGTAGCCCTGGCTGTCCTGGAACTCACTTTGTAGACCAGGCTGGTCTCGAACACAGAAATCCACCTGCCTCTGCCTCCTAAGTGCTGGGATTAAAGGCATACACCACCACTGCCCGGCTCCATTTTTTTATTTTAAAGTTTTATTAATTTAAACCTATTAATTGACTTATATTTTATTTTTGAGACAAAGTCTCATTATGTAGCCCTGGGTTGTCTGGAGCTTGCTATCTAGACCAGGCTGGCCTCAAACTCACAAACATTGCCTGCCTCTGTCTGACAAATGCTGGGATTAAAGGCAACTAGCATGATACATACTCACACATAAGTAAAATAAACATTTAAAAAATAAAAATGATCAATTTCTTACCCAAGATCTGACATATTCATTTACATAGTGTACAAATTGGACTTGCGATGCAGGGAGTGAATTCATGTATCTGTCTTAAAAGCCTGTACCTATGTATCACTGGTGAGACTGAGTATTTAACTGACTAGGGAAGAAGTTGAAAGCAATCTTGCACAACATGTTCATTTTGTGTGTGTGAGAGAGAAAAGAAGCTAGGGAGAATCAGTGACAAGGAAGCCATAGAAAGAAATTAGAAGTGGGATTGGAATGTATGCCTTCATTTTAGAGTCTTCTTTTCTCTAAAGTGCCCTAAAAAGGTTATCTTTGGCACACACATATATATGATCTTGTCATTGTATTATTGCATATTACATGAGGGACTTTCCCCATACATCAGAAGTGTTCTAGCAGGGTGAGAACTATGTCTGTTTTGTTCCCTCTCCCACCAGAATGACTAGCACACTAGGTACTCACAAAATCACTTGCACACAGACATGCAACTGTTGTAATGCTGTTTTAAATCTACTACAACTCAGAATCATAACATTTTAAAGCAAAAAAATCTAAAAGAAAAAGATACCTAATGAAACAGAAGAAAATGTTAAACTTTCTTATGAATGAATAAGGTACCATATTAAGGAAGAGAATAATAGGAATTTATTAAACTCTCACCTTCTGCTTTTAACACAGCAATACCCAAGAACACTATAATCCATTCTATGAAGACTTTGCTAAGGCATCATTTGGAAAGGTCCCTGAAAAAAGGCAACAGACTTTTTGTTTCTTCTGAAATGAAACTCACTGCTGAAAATAGTAAGAATGTAAGACAATTAGCAGGAAGTTGAAAAATGATTAGCAAATATCTAAGGGTAATTCTTACATACATGCATGCATGCTTATACTGTTGAAAACTGAAGTTAAAAATCTATGAAGATCAGATGACTATGAAGCTGTCTAGCACATAATAGGGGCCTGATAATTGTTAAAAGAGATAAGCAACAATGACAAACCTTTGTTCTGAAGAAAATATATTTTACTTTACCTAGCTTTCTGGGTACATTTTCAACATCATATTTAGAAATTAATTAGACTAGATACACAAATAGGAAAGAAAGTCTAAGAAATTCATGTACATTCATAGATAAATGATAAATCCACAGTAGTTTAATACAGAATACTAGACTTCTTTCAGAAAACACCCTAAATTATAAAACAGTGCCCCATACTTCTAAAAGACAGAGTGTTCCACTGGCTAGATGTGGAAATGGAGCCTATACTGCTTCTACAAAGGAAACACTGACTTTAAAAAAACATGATTATGATGTTTATTTTTGAAATATACATATACAAAACAAAAGAATAAGTCTATTGTTTACTCTGATGGCAGGGATAATGTTTTGTACAGAGACATAAACAAGTAGAACTCTACCACAAAAGGTCTACTACTAATTTAATGAACCCCTTTTAATGGATATTTCGAGGCAGAGGAGAATGAGAGAAGAAAGTAACCACACATGGGAGCTTTCCATGCAGAGTATATATGGGGGTTGAGGATATAGCCCAGTGGTAGAAATTTGTCTGATATTTGCAAGACGAAGGAGGACATACCCCTTCCACACAAAAATGTAAATATCACCATTGGGTTGGATTTGAATGAAGTATCTGTGGTGTGACATTTGGAATTACTGAATTTTAGTTTTTGAAATGAATGATAGAAATAGCTATTGTCAAAACAGCCTGTACAGGGAATATTGTACCATCTCATAGCTGGAAGAGATCTTAGAACTCAGTTTCCTAAACTTTTCTACCTAGTGAGTTACATTAACAATCAGTCTGAGAGTTGGTCATCTAATTTCAGTTTAAATCCATCTACTGGAAATGAGGGTACTCACTATCATATCAGACATACCACTGTAATATTAAATATTAAACTGTCAAATCCTATCAGAAATTTGTTTTACACTAAACAAAAAACCTTCTTCTCTTGGCTTCTTCCTCTTATTCTCAAATATTATCTCATTCTAATTTTTCTTATCTATACCAATTTTCAAATATGTAATTATTTATGGCTTTCTATGATCTAAATATTCAATATGCAAATCTTCAATACTTTTGTCCAAGTTATTGGTGGGAATTTTAAACAGCACAATGCTCTACAGTAATCCACTGGATAATCCCTCTAGGTTACAGCAAATGAAGTTCAACCTGCTCTAGCATGCACCCCTGAAGGATCAGAATTTCCTCATGTCCTCTTTTTTATGTCTAATTTAGTAACCCTATCAAAAAATGGTGCATTCTTTAATCCCACCACTCAGAAAGTAGAGGCAGGCACATTTCTCAGTGAGTTCTAGGCCAGCCTGGTCTACAGAGTGAGTTAAAGGACAGCCAGGGCTACACAGAGAAACCCTGTCTCAAAAAAAGAAAAACAAAAACAAAAAAACAACAAAAAACCCAAAACAACAACAAAAAACCCAAAACAACAACAAAAAACCCAACCAACTAAACAAAGAAAACACAAAAATCTATACTTTCCTTAGTGACTTATCCTCAGAGAATGAACTTGAAGGTTCTGGGGTCAAACATTTTCTTCACTGGCTACACCATAAAGTGTTTCCCTGAAACAATACTTTTAGAATTTTCCTGATAGTAATTGCCCAATTTAGAGATACACAGTATTTCCAAATCAATCCAAGCCTCTCAGTTTGAGAAAAAAGAATTTGTTTATTCTTGCCTTTTGGAGATTATTCTTAATATAATTTCTTATAATCTGGAGCACTGGTTAAATACTCTTTATTTGAAATTACAGTAGTCATAAAAGTTTCAAATTTAGATTTTTTAAAAAAAATTAAGTGTATTTGTATATTCATATAAGATATCCTGGGATTTGGACTTAAGTCTAAATATAAAATTCATTTCTTTCATGTATAACTACCTGAAAGAAATGTAATACATTTTAAATATGCCTGTTTTTATTGTAATCTGTCTCAAAAGGTTGAATACAGAATTTTCCACTTGTTGGGTTTCAAATAGTTTAGCATCTAGTGCAGTTTGCATTTCAAATATATCTATCTATGTCTCATGTGTCTGTCTGTGTCTGTATGTTTATTCATCCATCAATCCATCCATCCATCCATCCATCCATCCATCCATCTATCCACCTACCTACCTATCTATTTATATTTGGTGGTAGGGGTCTTATTCTGTAGACCTGGATGGTCTTAAACTTGTGATCCTCTGGCCTCAGCCTTTCAAGTGCTGGGATTATAGGTTTATGGCAATGCTCCTGTATATTTCATATTTTCATATTAAGGATGGTCACCTTGTAGTGGTTCTGTGATTACAGCCTTTTTCTGTACCCTTAGCTCTAGTTTGTCTGGTCTTAGAGACTCAAAAAAAGAATATGTAAATTTTCATACTTTTTACTAACTTTGAGCTTCAATTTCTTTCTTAATTATTTTATCCATGCCTTTCTATTTGGATACCATTCTCATTGATAGAGGTCTGGGCAACTAGTACTGCCAGCTGTCACTTTCAACAGGATGCCAAGTGGGACCAGATCTTTCTTTTTCTTGCTTTAAAGAGAACTATTTTTAGTTCTATTTATTATGCATACATTCAGAGGTCCTTAGCATTTTCGAAAGGCTTTAACCTCTGTGACACTATTCTTAGAATTATGTTCTTTACTAAAACTAGATTTGTGTACTCGTTGTATCATGTCACATATGGACATATTGAAGAATGTACCATGCAGTCCCACAGATAAATGATGTCTTTGTGAGGGGGTTAGGGAATCGAGAATGCCCTTTTGGGTGGAGTTTTAAATTATATATTCTTCTCTGAAAATTGTGATATGTGCTCATGTACTTTCTGGAGTGATATATGCCATGTCCCTTCTGGTGTACTGGGACATAAGAAAGGTTGAATTTGACTATTTTAGACATTTCTTTTCCTTGTCTATTGTCCAGAAATTAGAATTGTTCAGTTCTGAAAGACTTCATGATCTCAGTAGCAGGATGAAAAAGCTATATTTCAGTCAAATCGTGAACCACATTTCTGTAAGGATGAGTGGTCATCAATACCACTTCTGTCATTACAAACTCTAAGATGCACATCTTCTTTCTCCAAGGTTCTTATCACCACTGTTTCACCAAATAGTTATTCTTCATGTTTGGAATTATTATCACAGTAGCAATTACTTGCTTGAATTATTCTACATGCTGAGAAATGAAATTGTCATCAAGTCAACAATTCTAACTTTGCCATCTACTTAGTTGAAATTTTCTCTGATCTAAGCTATGCATGGAAATAGGAAAGAGATTGCTTTTAGCTATAAATATTTTTATACTTTATCTTAGCCAAAAGGCTAAGAAGTGATGTATTTTTAAGGCATATTGTAGAACTTAAACCGTGATGTGTGTGTGTGTGTGTGTGTGTGTGTGTATTTGCATGTTTGCCAATATACCTGAGTTCATGGTACTGGTATCAATTTACACTGGTGATTAGGAATAGAGACAGAACCACTGTACTATATGCCATAATCCCAGCTCTCAGGAGGTAATAATACAAAGACATTCTATAAGTCATAGTTATGTCATAACTCCCAAATCAAAAGCTTCACAAAATCCAATTCAAATGGTAGATATATCAGTGCAATATATATGTAGGGAAATTAAGAAGATAGGTAGAAACTTACAAATTTAACTTTAGGAAAGTCCTTTTCACACTATTATCTCATTGTTATGATTTTAAAATTATTTTTAAAAAACAATTACGCAGCTACTTTTTGTCTTTGTTTTTGAAGATCCTTTTTACTGCTTATAAATTGCAGGTAGAAAGGAGTTGTACTTAATTACAAAAATAAAATATAAATGCTAGTTTGTACTTTATAGAATATCAAACAAGAGACAGACATGACTGGATGGTAATATATAAAATGCTTTGAACCAAAATACAACCTAGGTTAAACGGGGAACAATAGATAAAGGAATAGATGAGTCAGAAATGAAGGAGAGGAATTGGTTAGGAGAGAAATCTACACTAGATCTTTGCCAAAAGTCTGAGAAGCAATTAGGAGAGAAATCTAGTGTGAAAAGAGAACACTTAAAGAGTTTCAAGAGTAGGTGATCAGAGAAATGTCTCCAGACATAGGAAGGAATTTGGGGAAATACCAGATATACTTGATATCAAACATTAATGCCCACAGAGAATCTTGTGATTTATCACTAAATACCCAGAGTTCACATAGAGGCATCTAATCAGAGCAAAGATAGTCATAAACATGGGATGAGGCTAAGACTATAGACCAGTCTAAAGCTAGGTATTAAGATGAGCATGGTGGTACACTCCTACAATTCAAGGACTTGAGGAGTTGAGGATGGAGTTAGAGTTTGAGACAACCCTGGACTACATAGAGAGAACACAACTCAAAAATTAACAAATGGATGGATAAATAAAATACTGAATGCCATTTATTGCTAAGTACTATTTTTGGTATAGGAGATAATAATAAAGACTTATTAGTATAAATTAAAATAGACAAGGTAGTCTCCTCTTCTATCAAGCTTATGATCTACAGAAATCAAGCAGAAACAAAAACTGAAATCTTAGGCAGAGAAGGTTAGATGTACATCAATAGACTCAGAAAAAGCGATCCAAGAAAATATTAAGTTTTAATATTATGCTATATGTGTATACATTTTCATTTATTATATTTTATATTTGCAAATTTTCATTTATTATTTACATGGATGGTGTCTTAGTCAGGGTTTCTATTCCTACACAAACATCATGACCAAGAAGCAAGTTGGGGAGGAAAGGGTTTTTTTCAGCTTACACTTCCACACTGCTGCTTATCACCAAAGGAAGTTAGGACTGGAACTCAAGCAGGTCAGAAAGCAGGAGCTGATGCACAGGCCATGGATGGATGTTCCTTACTGGCTTGCTTCCCCTGGCTTGCTCGGCCTGCTCTCTTATAGAACCCAAGACTACCAGCCCAGAGATGGCACCACCCACAAGGGGACTTCCCACCTTGATCACGAATTGAGAAAATGCCTTACAGTTGTATCTCATGGAGGCACTTCCCCAACTGAAGCTTCTTTCTCTGGGATAACTCCAGCCTGTGTCAAGTTGACACACAAAACAGCCAGTACAGATGGATATTTTACCTGCAGGTATGTCTGTGCACTGCAAGTGTGCAGTGCCTATGGAGGACAAAAGGGGGTATCAGATCCCCTAGGGTTGGAGTTAAAGATGGTTATGAGACACCATGTGGGTGCTGGGAATTGTACCTGGGTCCTTTGGAAGAACAGCCAGTGATTTTAAGTGGTGAGCTATCTCTCCAGCTCCATGTATATAATTTTTTAACTACCATAAATTATATTTCAAAATTCTTCACAGAGTATTATTTAAACTTTTCAAAGATTGAGAGATGTCTATCAGGAAAGGATGCCAAGACTTATAATCATATCATCACCCACAAAAAGTTGGCCTTTTAAGGCTATTGAAGTGATACCAGAAAGAAGCAGTAGAAAGTCAAGAGATCCTTTTGGAAGCTTCTGACTTGTAAATATTATTTAAACTAGTATTTGATCCCACTTTCCCAAAAGGGTGGTTGAGAATGATATGTAAGTATGAAAACTTAGGCATTATGTTTCTAAGCACAAAGTCATATAGTTGTTTTCTGTGTTGAGGAGATAGGGTATAGGCAGAAAAGGATAATATGACTGAATAATATACCTCATGTTTAAGTATACTGCTTTCCATATATCCTACCCAGGGGTCCCTGCCCCCATCAACCAGTTGGCTGGTCCTTTAAATTAACTTTTGATTATCCTTGTTAAGGATGAAGTATTCCTGAAAAAGGAAGTCTTATATGGCAGTGCTGCTTCATGAAGAAAAGCAACTGGTTTGGAGATTAGTTTCTATGGCCTCAAAATCATTCTCTCTCTCTCTCTCTCTCTCTCTCTCTCTCTCTCTCTCTCTCTCTCTCTCTCTCTCTCTCTCTCTCTCTCTCTGTGTGTGTGTGTGTGTGTGTGTGTTGGACAGAGAGTATAAAGAAGCTTCAGAAGAGAGAATATAATTCTCAAAGTGTGGTCTATCAGTGCTTTTCATTTTAGTGTGTAAGCTCTCAAACTCTTTCAGACTGGGTTCAGTATTGTAAGCATTTTATAAATATTTCTTGATGTAAATAATTCAAATGACATATAGATGCAAATAGATGACAATGTGAGCTCTAGCATACTTCTTTATTTTCTATGCTTTCTTTTCAAATATTTTTATTAATACTTTGAGAATTTTACAGAATGTTGATCATATTCTTCCTCAAACTTCCCCCTCGGCACTTTCCAGACCCACCACTACCTTCTTATGCCCCCAAGTTCGTGTTCTTTTTATAAATAATCTATTGACCTACATACTCTTGGGTATGGGGTCATTCACTGGAGAATGGTTGGAATACTAGAAGCCATCATACCCTTAAATAAAATAGACTCTCCTTCTCCTAGAAGCATTTAACAGTCCATAGCTCCCCAGCTAGTGGTAGCTCATGAACTTTCTATTTCATTCATGCTGGAATGTTGACGGGCTTGATTTTGTGCAGGTCTTTTACTGGCCAACCACTGCTGCTGTGAGTTCATGAGTGCAGTTGTCTTGTCATGTACAGAACACATTGTTTTGCTCAGCTCCTCTCAAACCTGCTCTTAGAATCTTTCTTCCCTGTCTTCCTAGATGGTCCCTGAGCCTTGTGCATTGGATGTGATATAGATGCCTTATTTGTAACTGAGCACTCCACAGACATTATCCTATGCACTTCAACCTGTTGTGAGCTTTTGAGTTAATCACAACCCATTACACAAAGAAACTCCTCTAATGAGGTCTGAAAGCCAGCATCTTTTTATTATTATTATTATTATTAATGAATACAAGCTAAAGCATTTAGAAGAGGCTGGACCAGATGATCTCAGAGGGCACTTTCATCTCTAAAGCACTTTTAATGTTAGTAGTTTTGTTCAGAGGATTTAAATGGATAGTTACATGCATGTAAGTAGCATGCCAATTAAGCATTCTATTTGGTCCTGGAAGTAGACTAACAAATAGACAAATAAAAATGAACTAAGACCCCCATGGGATTATAAAATCTCTAAGTCATTCATGTTAACACATCTTACAATTGTACATTTGTCCATGTTAAGAGTGACCTAAGATTTCTCTTTCACTCAGAATAGAGTGACCTCAATCTCTTCCAGAGGAACATAGAAAGCTGATCTTGAAGGTACAACACTTGTTTAAAATTGATTCAGAACAATAAAAGATTGCTAGCTCCATGGGAAGAGAGCCTCCTCAGGAGAAGGGAAACTGCCAAATTTCTCAGCAGGGTCTTAAGTTACCAGCGCCAGTAATTACTGGATTTTACTCCAAGATCTTGCAGTGGTAAGTTACTGGGCAAAGTGATGGCTAATATTGACATTCCTTCAGAGTAAAATAAAAATGAAGCTTAAAATGTAGATGAAATCCTTTAAAGAAGCAATTAAAACATCAACAGTTGTTAAACTGCCAGATCAAATAACTCTGAATATCAAACAGAATTTTTTTAATGTTATAGCTTTAGAGTAAAAGGAACTCTGCCTTTGCCCCAACACGCAATATTTAAAATTGGGAGCAGCTTGTTGTTTCACTGCGGTCTGTTCCCCATGGTTCAGCATGTGGTTTTGTCTCCAGCAGGAATGCATCAGGGAAGGGGTCAAACAGAAAAAAAAAATAGTGAGGAAGAGAAAGAATCAACAGTCAAACTCCCCATCACCTTTTTGTGTGACAGGATGTTGTGAGAAGCTATAGCAGTCAGAGTTTTGTCAATCAGGGAGCCTATGTGCAGAGTGTTACAAATTACTTTGTTCAGATATCGTCAAGGAGAGAGATGGAGTCAGAAGAGCTGGAACCTATGAAATAGGCAGAAGGGACTTTGCTGGTCATCAAATCAACAACCTGTGACTGGATTTTCAGTTCTCCGTTTGCAACACCACAATTCCAAACTCTGAGTTCAATTATGGTAAATTCTAAAACTATGAACCTCATACTGATCAAAGGCATAATTTTGCAGATTTTTAAAGCTCTGATCAGATACAAGCAAAGAAATTCACTTGTGAGATGAAATCTGATTTCATTTAGCATCTAGTATATTCAACACTTATGTACTAGCTATTGTTGGCAGCAGAGGGATGAATAAGAAATCATTTTGCCCTTTAAGAGCCAGCCTAGTAGAGAGGAGAGAATGAGAATAAAAGTTAAGCAGGTGCTCAGGTATTATGGAAATGTTCCCATCTTTGTTTTTTTACCAGGATCCTGCATAAAAGCTGAGCTCTCCATTTCTCTTCTTTCATCATTTGCTGGGGCTAATTCTACCTTACCCTATTGTATGTCATCTCATGGACCCAGATCACCCTTTTGTTCTTCCCCTTTCTCTTGTCCAGTATCTTCAAGAACTCTATCGGTCCTTTTGTTCTATTTGTGGACACTGAATGACTATAATTATGACTGACAGTTATAAGAGCAATGTTAGTGAGATTGCTATCCTTTTCGAACTGAAATTAGACCAAAAAATCCTGGGCCATCAACACCTAATGTCCTCTCAAAGTGGCTAGAAGTGCTCTTCAGAAAGACTCTCTTGAATCTGCCATCTCTCTCCTCAGCCTGTAATTAATTCTACTGTTCTTACATTTTAGCATCCAGGTGTTATTTTCTGCTCAATTATATATATTTTTTTGCTTTAATTACTAACACCGAGCAGCATTCTTATGTAAACTGCACATACAAGTCTTATAACAGGTTGTGAGCTAACCTGGGCACTTCCTCACAATAATAACATAGTTTGTACAGGAAACTCTAACAAATTAAATAGCCTAGAATCTTTTGGAATAAAATCACTTCATAAACTGAGGTGTTGCCCATGAATATATCCATAGTATCCCAATTAGTAGTATTTAATGAACAGAGCCTAACAAGTCATTTCTGAAGTAACTGCTAAGTGTGTCCCATTTTCTAATTAATTTCTAATATAATTGTGGAGGAAAAAACATCAAACTTGGAATGTTTTTCCCCAAGCACAGTTATCACATTGTCTAATATAAACTCAAACTATTATATGCTGGAAAATATAGCACCACTCTTCACAGAACAAACAGGCATGACTAGAAAGTTATTATTTCTTACTCTTTCTAAGTGATTTCTTCACGCTCTGGAATTTCACTTGTAAAACGACTTAGCAATAGAACTGAATCTCCAGCAAATGTTCATTTCACCATACCATACTGATTGACCAAAATAACTTTTATATGACAAATACATTCCTACCAAAGGACTGCCATGACAACTAAACCACTGGCTTCTGTGATTAGACTACAGAGGACTGATGAGTTACATATGACACATACAATATATAACTGCCATACAGACACCTCGTAGCTCTGAGTTTGCAAGCAAGACACCAGGAAAAAGGCAAATGGGGATTCTGTACATCAGACATCTTTCACAGATTAAAACTCACAGCAGCTTTAGCTTTATGTGTTTAGTATTTGATATATTTGTGATGAAACCGAGGCATGGGGAAATCAAAGAAATTTGTGCAAGTTGACATAATTAATGGAATTTGGATTTAAATGAAGGTAGTCTGTACATAATGACTGTGAATTTTAGCTGCCATGCTATGCAATAATGTTGCTGTTGATCATAAGAATAATAAAGATAACACAAAAATAGCAGCAAACACTAAGAGAATGCTAACTACTCAAGGCACTGTTCAAAATGCCTCCTATAAATCTACTTATTTAAGCTTTACAATAACACTATGGGGTAGGTACTCTTATTGTCTCTATTTTTCAAGTGAGAAACCTTTGGCACAGAGATGCTTAAAATTGTCAGAAATAACACCACCAGGAAGTAAAATAGCTATGTTTCAAATACAGGAGGTCTGGCTCTATTTTAGCACATTATCTCTGTAATAATGATAGCTGTGGCATACAGGCAAAATAGTAGAGTAAGAACTTAGAAAAATGACCCAGGATCAACTGCTTCCTGTCTCTGAAACCTTGTAAGATATATGACATCTCTTAGCCTTACTTTTTTTTGGTTACTTACAGAGATTCTTTAAGGATTAAAAGTTAAAAGAGAGGATGTATGTAAGATGTTTTTAGAGAATGTATTTGTTTGTGTTTATATATTTATATAGCTATATATATGTTTATATATGTATATAGTTATATCGTTATGTATTTGTAGAAAATTATTGCAGAAAGCATGTAGGAACAGTTAACCAACTATACACATACATATAATATATGCTATATACAATATATTTGACCATATCATGATATTTATTCTCTATATGCCTACTAACTATATATGTAAATAGCTAACACATATATTGTAACAAATTGAATTTCTAATAATCAGAAAAAACTATGATCTCTTGGCCAGTCACAATGGCATACTTCTATGATGCCAGCACTTGAGAGTTAGGGCAGGAAGATCAGGAGTTCAAGGTTATTTTTGACAAAACAGTGAATCTGAGGTCAGACTGAGATACTGACTATTCTTTATAAAAAAAAGAAAAATTAAACAAAAGAGAAGAATCATGGTCTCCTTCCTATTTGCCATGGTCTTTTAGAATTCTAAAACACGCTATGACAAATGATATATTTTTGATGATATCTCAAGTCTGGCACACTTACCTGAAATCAGCAGTGAGATTAGGGACTGTTCATTACCAAACAATGGAAGAGTGTTTTCAATGGTAACCCAAGGGATGGCAATCAGCAACTGGTATGATTAACAGGGACCATTTGATGAGACCATCACAGCATGTGTAACCTATTAGATATATTCTTATTGTGTTCCTCACTGAAATAGTTCCATCCCTATGATGAGCTACAGAAGAATGCAAGTGATTTGCACATATCTTCTTATAATATATTCCTCTCAGGCACTTTTGGATGCTAGGATCTCACATTTAAGGAAAGACACATCAAGCAGAGCTCAACAGCTCTATTCTTATGACACAACAGCTCTTCTTTACATGTAAAATTATATTCAAGAAACACTTAAAAATCATTGTAAGAGTGGCAGTCACCAACTTAAAGGAGTACAAATATCTGCCAAAAGCCTTAGTAAATGCACAGAGACAAGAAAGCAAAGCAAGAGGCTTTACAAGCATTTAAGTGTCTAATTACCTAACTCTGGGAACATAAAGAATATGGTGATGCCCGCCACCTGACTGCTTAAAATGCAAATGGAGAGAGAATGGAGGGAATAAGCTCAATAGGCACAGCCGTTGTAACCTTAATTTTATTTCCATTAAATTGTTTAACTACTGTTCTAGTTTTCTTTATGTTGCTGTGATAAAGCACTGATAAAAAAGCTACTGAGGGGAGGAAAGAATTTATTTAGCTCTTCACCTTCAGGTCACACTGCCCATTACTGAGCAAAGTCTGGGCAGGAACTAAAGCCAGAACTTAAAGCAGAAACCATGGAGAAACAGCACTTGCTGGCTGGCTCAATAATAGGCTCACATTCAACCCTTCTGAGCTATAGTGCACTTGCATCAGCCTAGGGAGGGTACTGCCCTTAGTGTTCTGGACCCTCTTACATCAATTAGCAAGCAAGAAGAAGCCCCACAGATGCGTCCTTAGGCCAATCCGATCAGGCAACTCTTCAGTTGAGGTTCTCCTTTCCCAGGTGACAATAAAACCTAATTAGGAAAATTACATAAACTATTTTATAAGTCAGAAAGAAATTCTGATAGTACATTAGAATATGTGTCAGGCCAAAGAAACTGTGTTCAAATGAATTATTAAATAGAAACAAAGTTACTAACATACACACAGCATAAAACTTTATAGTTTAATACAGAAATTATTGCTTTATTATCTCAACTTCAAATAGAATTATATGATTCCGTACTGATTTTTACCCCCCCCTGTTCAAGACCAGTATAAAATCATATCAGTCTAATTTAATCTATATTTGTATCTCATATGGAGTGAAAATTACTGAGAGTCTGCTTGCTAGAAGTGTTTTGAATTTTGAATGTCTTTTCTACCTCAAAGGCACAACTGTATATATTTTTGTACTTCCCAGGGTTGCTGTCTGTCCTGAGTAAGGGAGGGGCTCTGACACAATACACAGGAGGTACAAATCTGTCTCTCTCTAATCTCCACAGTGGATTACAACCTGAGAGGGCAGCCTTGGGGCCTTGTTACTCAGGAACTCAGCTGAAGAAAAGCTTTTTGTCATTAAACACCCCTCTCCCTCTCAAGATGCAAATAAGTGGGGATTTAGGGATGATCGAATTAAGCATTATATGGTCCACTGCAGTAACTAACTGCTGTTGAGAAGAAATAGCTCTGCCAGTAGTTAAGTAAAAGCAAACTCCTCGAGGATTAAATGGAAGAGTACACTTGATTTTGATAAATCTTTTGAACTATCAGACCTTTTACCTGTCTGTATAACTCAAATTGTTTTTCATTTTTCTCTCTTGATATTTCAGTCTAAAAAAAAAAAAAGTACAGAAGATTTACAAGTGAAGACAGGAAGCATTTGCATTTTGAATTTCTTTTTAGATTCCAAGGTCTGAGCTTAAATCCCTCTGGTCAAAGACTTAGTCCATTTTAACCCACCAGTTCCATTCTGATATTTACTGTCTGTAGGTGGAAGAGTGTACATCAAGGTTTCTAGAAGCTCTGAATTCCTGTTCTACGGAAAGAAGACAGGGGAAGGTGGAGGGCAAAGGTTTGTCCTAATCATATTTTGCTACTTCAGATCTGAAAGGTGATTTATTGTTTTAAAAGCTGCGGTTGCTTTTCTTTTAATCCACTGTCAGTTTTGACAAAGTCGAGTTCATTACCTTAGAAAAAATTGCTATTATTTTCAATGAAAAAAATGTATTAAAAGAAAGAGGGAAAGCAGTTAAGTTGAAAACCTCGATTTTTTTTCTTTTAAAATATAAGTGGTGAAGCTAAATAAGTATAAGAAAAATTAAACATAGTTTTTAAAGCATATGAGTTCCTACTTTTGCCAAAGTTATTCCAAATAGTCAGTGGTGAACAAGCAAGGGCAAGTGCATGGGATATTTAAGGTGTGAATAAGTGAGATGAAATGATGTGCCAGCATGGGATGCTGGGAAGGACAAGAACTTAGAGATCTGATTTCTGGGCCTGCCTCTACTACTAATTTCATCTGACTTGCCTTAGGATAGGGTCTTAACTGTCCTCCACCTTAATCTTTATGGTCTGTAAAATAAAAGTAAGCAAACTCTAAAGTCTAGCTCCAATATTTCATAGTGTAATGCATTTTGCCAGCTGAATTGTCTGCCTTAATTCATATATATTAAAGGGTTAAGCCTCAGTACCAAGCAGTGTGTCAGGGCTGATAATGTGGACCTAAATTCAGTATGGCATGAGGAGCCTAAATTCAGCACAAACATAAGGAATATTCACTCAAAAAAGAAAGATCACATGAAAATGGAACAAGGTAACCATCTGCAAACCAATAAGGGAAACCTCAGAAGAAACTAACCTTACTGCTATCTTCATCTCAGCCATTAGCCTTTAGGATTGTAAGATTGTTTTGTGGTAATTTTCCACATAGCCTTAGCCAATGAACAGCATATACTCTTTGTGTAAAACCAAAAGATTCTTTGACCTTTTTTTTTTTACATCATATCATAAACTATGCTCATGGTTATTTTGATAGAAGATCAATTTTTGTGGCTCTTCATTTCAGCATGTGTAGGCTTCGTGATATGTGCTTCAGTCAAGGGGATTGAAACACAGAACTTCAGCAAAAAGCAGCCAGGTAGGCATAGTACATCAGCACCAAATTTAAGATTACATCTAAAGTCAGGGCTGATATCTTGGTCTGCCAGTTGGCTTGACATATCAATCTGTCATATATCCTAGATCAGAAGATGATCATGAGGGTATATGCATTAACTACTGTACAGTAATGTGTGTGTATGTGTGTGTGTGTGTGTGTGTACAAGAAGGTTACAAAGATGGGGTATGGGAGAGGAATATAGACAGCTCAAGACAAACTCATTCCTAACACTGGAAATTAAATTTAAGTAGCATCACTAAACTAGAGCTAGTGGTGGGACAGATCAGCTCTTCTAGAGACTATTATTTCTAAAAGCTAAGCTGGACAATAAACAGTACCTTGAAAATGGCTATATAACTCCATTGAGGACAATTCTGTACAAGTGACATTCCAGAGAGTTAAAGGTAGAAGGAAGCTTAGACATCACCAGGTCTATGCTCCTTGTTTCACAGTTCAGAAACTCAAGTCCCAAAAAGATGGAGCCTGCCCAAGATAACACAGCAGGCTAGTCACAGAGCTAGGTTTTGAACTTAAAAATTTTCAGGGAAATTTTAATTACCATATAATTTGTTTCTTATTACTCCATCATGGTGTTTTGTTTTGTTTTAGGGGGAGAACAGGGATTGAGATAAGGTCTTACTGTGTGATCTATGCTAGACTCAAATCCTCCTGCCTCTATCGCCTAAGTAAAAATTACAGGTATATGTTACCATATCCGGTTATTTCTCATGTTCTTAAGAGAATTACTCAAAGTTTAAAAGGAACTGTACCCTTAAATGTTTCTACAGGCAAAATAGCAAAGGTAAAGGAAATTTATTGTTTCTGTTTTATATTTTATTTAGAACATGAGTTGATCAGAAGTGAATACAAGCATAAAGCAATGAAAAGGAAACTCTGAGTGTCAGGAAATCAAGATTTCTTTTTTTGGTGTTTTTCGAGACAGGGTTTCTCTGTATAGCCCTGGCTGTCCTGGAACTCACTCTGTAGACCAGGCTGGCCTCGAACTCAGAAATCCTCCTGCCTCTGCCTCCGGAGTGCTGGGATTAAAGGCGTGCGCCACCACGCCTGGCAGAAATCAAGATTCTTGAATGAACTATCACAAATACTTGTATATTTGGCAGGCATGCATAAACCTACCTTGCTTTCAGTATTATTTGTAAATGGGGGTGTGATGGGTTGAATAGTAATTACAAAAAACTATGCCTCTATACTCCAACTCTATTGCCTGTAATGTGGCCTTGTTTCGAGAAATGGTCCTCGCAGATCTAAGTTCATGAACTTAAGCTATACTATGCTGCATTTAGTGTAAGTTCCAAATCCAAATCCAAATCCAAATCCAAATCCAAATCCAAATCCAGGTGTCCTTGTAAGAAATAGGCAAAGGAGAACTTAAGCCGTATAGACACACATAAGAAGATGATGTGAGAACAAAGACAAATCAACAGATACCTAAGGTTGCTACCAAACCTCAGCAACTAAGCCACAGAAAAAGGACATAGACACCTTTGAATAGTCTTTGATTTTGGACTTCTGACCTCCAGTAGTATAAGTATAAATAAATATTAAATATATATATACATATATATATACATACATACACACACACACACACATATATATATATATATATATATATGTATACATACATACACCACATACACACATATACATATATATGTATTTTGAGCAACCAAGTTCATAGTAACTTTTATGGCATTCTTAGGAAATATAGAGAACATAAGGGGATGAGAACTGGGTTACATGTGATTAAGGCTCTAGGAAGGTAACATAAATGAATGAAATTGACTGCTACATGTAACACAAGTGTAACGGTAATGATTGATAGGTAGGAGACAAGCACCTTAGCATCACATACAACACAGTGCACAATGATCTGCACACTCCTCAGCAGCCAAGCAGTCAAGCATTGCCACAATGTCTGGCTTCCAAGAAGAGCTGACAATTTAATCATTTATTTGAAATCTTTCCATATAAAAATGTGGGAGTGGGTGGGTGGGGGAGCGTGTGGGGGACTTTTGGGATAGCATTGGAAATGTAAATAAAATAAATACCCAATTAAAAATGGGCAACCTAATTTCAATGTTTGATATTAAAAATTGATGGGCCAAATTCTACATGATCTCTACATTTCTCAATGAGTTTTATCTTCAGTTTTAAATTCATTAATCCTAGCATTGAAATACGGCTTTGTAAGTGGGAGACTGGTTTCCAGCTTTGTTGGGACAATATTACCTGTAGTCACAGTATAAATGTGATAGTTTTGTTAGTTCATTTCTAAAAGAGAAGCCATGCCTTATAGTTTTCTAATTAGTTTTGTTTCTGGCAATTTTATACATTTTATAATGTATTCTGACAACTCCCTCCTCCACACCTTCTCTTATTGCTCTCCCATTTTACCTCCCTCCCATGCATACAGTTTTAGTGTGTGTGTGTCTGTGTGTGTCCGTGTCTGTATTTGTCTCACTATGTTTTATAGGCTGCCTGGCAATTTGTTATGCAGTAAACAGTGATGCTTCTTCATCCTCCTCCCAGTGCTGTGACGTGGGTCACATGTGACATATTTGTTTCTCCAATTTCTTTTGAGGGAATTTGAAATTGATTAACTCAGAAACGTTTACTTCTAAACTAAAACTCAGGAAGGACATTCTGCATGTGCAACGTTTCCACCTACTGTCAGTCTTTTGAAGGTGAAGGAGAACCTAATATTGTTTCATATCTAACAAAGGGAGGGCTTTTATACCTAAAACTAACCTGTTCCGCAGATAAAGCATCCATAATCCCAGTTAATTTTTTTACATTCCAACATTTACAAGTGCTTATTCAAGAAGTGTGCATGCATCCTATAACTGAATTTGGGCAGTTAATTACTTTCTGGAAATGTGAAATATATTTTTCAACACATTGTAGTCAGATAGTACCTAAGTCTCTGTCACCATTGCAAGGGTTGGCCTGGATTTTCCTTTGTAGACCAGGCAGGGCTTGAATTTCTGATCCTTCTACTTCAGTATTCTGCACCACGTGACATGACTCTTTGAATTTTTCTAGACTGATTTTTAACAGGTTAAAGCTATCTGTAAATTTTCTGGACTGATGAAACTGGGAGGTTTAGAACCATCAGCTGAGACTAAGACCTGGGATCTATAGGAATTTTTCTCTGTACTCATGGATGAAAAAGGCTACTGACTGTTCCCTAGATAAGCAAGAAGATCTACTCACAGACCATAGCTGAGAGAAGCTAGAGCTGATTACTAATACAGTTTCAAGATTCATAGTGGTAAGAAAATTGGTGGCTCCACCTACTAGAGCATGATGGGTATATCCCTTGCTGTGTGGACAGTTCCAGTGTACAAAGTCTCTGAGTGGTAGACTGTTTTCAAATCAAGGTTGAGAGGAGCTAGAAATATATTTCAGGTCCATTTTGGGATATTCCATGAGAACTCCCTGGTTATAAGATTACAGATAAACATGCTTATCTCTGAATTTCTGTACAGGCAGGAAAGGGGCTGATTCCAAAATCCAGGGGTATACCTCTCTTTGAATACTTGTACACACACAATTGACCTTGGACTATGGCAAAGAATGTTTGATATTTCCAGTGGACAGGTGAGGTTTAACGTGTGCAGGCTTATCCTTTGAGGTACTGGTATATGTAACTCCTTCAAAAGAACCCTATCAGATGGTTTTAGTAGCAATACCAATACTAAGTAGACTTGTAGCTCAACTTATTAGAATATGGAGCCTCAGGATATAGGACAAAGGTTGGCAAGTCTGACACCCTCTTAAAATAAGCTTTCCACCAAAGTTCAAACTCTTACCTGAATTCTAAGGATCCCCAAAGTAATTTTAATTGTAGTTGGGTATAAATTTCTGTTGCTGGGGAAGTATACTGTCATGTGGCTGATATGGCTCTCCTGCTCTGCCTTAAAAAGGAATAAAATTCTGATTCATTCCTCATCATGGATGATGTAATCAGTGAAAAATAATTTTTACACATCAATTTAGGTAAAACTCTTAAATATAAATAAATAATGAAGCATGTTCCTTAGAAAAAAATAATCAATAAGAACCATGAAGTCCTTAGGTTTTGTCCTCATGGTATTTCTCAAAATGATCATCGTTATTTTAGTGATGATGCTACCTTCATACACAGCATCGCACTCTCCTTCCTATCTTTATAATAGCGATTCTAATTGAGGAGAAAGATGTAATTTCAAAGTGCATTCAAATTTCATTTTCTTGATGACTAAGAGTATTAAACATTTAAAACAATACTTATTGGCTATTTGTTTCTTCTTTTGAAAACTGCCTACTTCATTAGCCCATTTACTGATTGGTAGGTTTTTTTTTTTTTTTTTGGAGAGTGTGTGTTTACTTTTTATGGTTTTTATATAGATGTCAACACTCTATCTGAGGTATAGCTCAGAAAGGTTTTTCTTCCATTGTGCAGGTTGTCTGTTCACTTGGATGATAGCTGCTTTTGCTATGTAGAAACTTTTTGGTTTTATATATTTCCATTTGTTAACATTGAGGACTATTTCCTGTTTTGTTTTCTATTAGAGCCTTTTCAGAAAGGTTTGGACTATCCCTATAACTTGAAATATATTCCCTGTTTTCTTTTAACAGCTGCGGGATTTAAATTAAGGTCTTTGGCTTAGTTTAATTGAATTTTCTGCATGGTGAAAAGTCAGGATATAATCATTCTTCTGTAGTTGGATATCTAATTTTGTCAGCAACATGTGTTGAATAGGATGTCTCCTCCCCCCACAGTCTATGTTTTGATGCCTTTGTCAAATATTGGATGGTCATCTGCCTCTAAGACAATTATTGTTTATAACAATCTCCATTGCTCTATACAAAAAAACCTACCACCAAACACTTCAATGCAGTCCATATTCCATATATATATATATATATATATATATATATATATATATATAATATTTAAAAATTGAATTATGTTGATTTGGGAAATAATATACAAGAAACTAAAATTTAAGCAATTTTCATAATATTATTATAGGCATTAATGAAAAAGGTGGACAGCACACCAGAAAAAAAAATTGAAACAGAATAATTGTTACAGCTTAGATATAAAATGCCCCCCCTCCGTAGATTCATGTGTTTGAACATTTAGTCCCCAGATGGTGACATCATTTAGTAATGTTGTAGAATCTTTGGAATGTGCTATCTAGTTGCAGAAAGTGGATCTCTGGAGAGCAGACCTTCGGGTTTTATAGCCTATCCTTAGTTTTTCTATTATATATGTAGTTACTGTGCAATGAAGTGAAAATATGATAATTCTGAGTTTCATGCTCCTGCTGTTTTAGAGATGTCTGCCACCATGCCTTCCTCATTATGATGCTGATATCTTCTCAAATCATGATTCAAAATAAAATGATCCCTCACCCCTTTAAGTTGCTTCTTTTTAGGCTTTGGGTCACAGTGATGAGAAAAGCAAATACTATAGAAAACTAGTATGAAAGTGGAGTCACTGCTGTGGTAAACCTGCTATGTGCTCCATAGGCCTTTGGAATAAGTTTAGAAGTGTAATGCAGAGAGTTTGGAACTGGGGGCTAGTTTGGAACCCCTAGAATGCCATAATCAGAGATTAATGAGTGATTGTATTGGGAGTTCAATGATCAAAACTGAAGGGACTTGTGTTGGTTTGAATATACCTGGCCCAGGGAGTGGCACTATTAGGAGGTGTGGCCTTATAGGAGGAAGTGTGACACTCTGGGTATAGGCTTATCCTAGTTGCCTGGAAGCTAGTCTTCTCCTAGCACTTTCAGATGTAGAACTCTTAGCTCTACCTGCACCATGCCAGGCTCATGGTCCAGCCACTTTGGAGTGAGCTACTGCCACAGGTCGTTGCCAGATTGGGCTCCCTCAACTCAAAACTGTGAGCTGGAAATAAACTTTACTTTCTTTAAGTTGCTTCTTGTCAGCAACAAGAAAAGTAATCAATAAAATAACAAAGAATGCCTTTAATTACCTCAGGTAATTTGAAGATAAACCAATGAAGGTTGTACAAACTTTAATAGTAAGAGCAGAAAATAAGTAAGCAAAATAGAAGAGCCAATTGCTGAGGAACCATATCAAAAGACCTAACATATATGTATGTAGAGTAACAAAAGAATTAAAAAAGAAATTAATATTAAATTTTTTAAAAAAACTTTTACAAAATCAATGAAAAACTCTAAAACATACATGCAAGATGTTGAGAAAATGCCAAAAAGGATAAACACCATTTAAAAACATATAGACATATCAAATTGTTTAAAATTACAGATAAAATCTTGACAATACCTAAAGGAATAGAAAATATAATCCTATGGGAAAACAAAGGTAATTATAGCACATATTGTTAGAAACTATGTCCGATCATGGAGTGACACTCCCATACAGCATGGGAGCAGAAAACACAACAAAAAAATCAAATCAGAACTTTCCACCGTACCAAAACTATCTTTCAAAATAAAAATCAAACAATACTTTTGTTCAGATAAGGACCAACAGAAGTCATATCAGAAAACCTGCATTTCAATAAATATAGAAGGGATTTCTTCATGGAGAAAAAAAAAATCTTAGACAGAAGCCTGGGTCTAAACAAAGAAATGTTCTCTGGAAAATGTTTTTAAATGGTTGTAATTTAATTCCTTTAAAAATGTTACAGAATACCATTTCCTGTCTAAAGCATCTGTAGGCGGGTCCTGGTTTCACATAGGGTGGGGTTACTATATAGTATCCTGTCCTTTCTACTGAATGCCAATGTAAAATTACACAGAACAAAATTAAGCAGCCATTTGAAGACTGTAAGAAATAAAGGGTATCAGAAAAACACAAGAAGTCCAGAGTTCCAAGTATCATCAAACTAGAGGTAACTTTTAAATGTTTCTTCTGGCATCACTCTGAATTCAAGGCAAGTCCAACTCCAAATATGGGCTACAGGTGCAAAATGGGAACACTCCCAAAGTTACCTAGTTCTATTTTTTTATGGGAAGAAATTTTATTTTACATGCCCAAAAGCATGGAGGTGCAACAATTTCCTCCTCAATTGGAGAATTAGATTTAAAGATCACATTTGGGTTAACCATGGTGCCTGGGAAATGGGCTTCTCTGAGACAGCATAGAACACATTTTCCATTCTCTTCAAAGAAAGTTATTCCTCTGCATGGGAATTGATTTGAATTGAATCCACTTCTCTCACTCAGAAGAACCATTTTCACATACACTTGATGTAGGAATTCTGGTTTTAAGCCCAGTGCCTGGCAAGTTGTTAGCCACAGGCCACTAAAGTCTTCCCTCAACAACACAGGCTATTTCTGTTAGTTTTGGTTGCCTGCTAGTACTTAAAAGAGTCAAACCCTGTTGCTGAAGATACCACATGGTCACAGGAGTTAGATAAATAGAGCTGGGATGGACCTGCAAGCCTCCTATGATTACTTTAAGGTACTTAGTATGCAAGCTGGCAGAAGAGTAAAAAATATCACCGATTCTACTCAGTTGTAAATTTTGTGGACTACAGTAACAACTAGCAAGATATCCTCAGTAGTGTAATAGTGGCACTAATATCTTGGGGTAACCAGCATCTCACTGATATGGGTTAAGTTCTGCTCAATAATAGGAGACTCATGGCTGATACTATAAACCTAGTCAAGAACCTGTGGTTGGAGTAGTCATAGACACTAGAAGAGAACCCATTACTATCATTTTGCTAAACTGATAGAGTATCTAACTCCATTCTAAATACTTATCCTTAAACCCATACATAGATAAACACAGACTTCATGTATGTCACTTCCCAAAGAAGCTTCATTTTGTAGCAGACACGGGCTTCTATAGTGATCTGTAATTAATCGAATGTAGAGAATAAGTCATGGTGGGGTGTGCATCCCAAATCAGTAGATCTGTAATATAATCCCTTCACCTATTACTAATGGAAAAGGATTAAAAATGATAGTACGAGCTAGAGGGACCTGAAGGAGATGCCACATCCATAAACTCCAAATATTGTCTTGTCTGCACAAGATCAGCATGAGACTATACTGAGAGACATTCAAACATGGATGAAGTAAGGATTCAAAAGACCCTACTTCTGGCTTGAAGATCCACAGGAAACCAACAGCTTTTGAGGGAAGGACAGTCAGGTTTCTTCAGGGATGAGCCTCTTGATGAGTCCATGCCAAAGTAGTTATCCCTAAACTCATGTACATATGGATAACACTAAGTAGATTTTATAGCATTTATAGAACAAGAGGACATGAATTTGAAAGATAGACATGCAGAAGGTACTCTGAGAGAAATATGGGGAGAGAGGGAGGGTTGGATATGTAAATATATTATGTAAAATTCTCAGAACTCTAAAAATCTCACGAGTAAAATCCCACAAAATAGGATGCTATAAAGTTAATTTCATAGTGAACTTTCTAACCTGTGCTGGAGTTTATGAAATAATAATACCTGCCTTCAAAAGGCAAATAACAAAAACCTCTAATTATAGTCATATAACATTTAAAAATGACTCAGGAGCTGATTCATATATTTTGCAGTTTTTAAAAATTATAATCAGTATCCCAACATTTTTTCAAAAGTACAACGGACAAAGGTTAAAGGAAAAGATAAAGTCATAAAATAATAAATTACAACATGTATGGATCCAGTGGGAATTGCTGGATCAGCTTTTTTTCACTGAGGAGATTACAATATCTGTGGTTTCATATCCATCTTTTCTGCTGTTGCTCTCCTCTCTGATTTACAGAGGGGCCTCATTCCTCGAGCCAGACTGCTCCAATACTGAGTTGAGAAGCTCACTTGTCACTGTTTACTTCTAAGAATCTTTAGGAACATCTGGTCCCCAGCAGCCTGCGCTATGAGTTTGTCTAAAAGTGAAATGCACACAGCTGAAGCACAAACATATGCCCACACATGCAATCACATGCACTTATCTGCAAGCACACTTACCCACCAAAAGCAATGGCTCAACTTTCCTGAGACATTCTTAAAAGAACAATAAGCTTCCTCTTAAAAAAAAAAGAAAGAAAGAAAGCAAGCTTTCAGTGTAGGAGTTGGTCTGGGCTTTGGTCTGATACTTATAAAGAAGATACTGAAAATGTAGAATCCATTCTGAAACTGGGGTTGGGAAAATTCAAGCCAGCTATCCTTTTCTGGTACTTTTGGTATCTGTGCATTATACCCTCATGCAGAATCCTCTGCTCTGAGACTGTGAAGCTCCTGAGGACTCCAGAAAGGTGGGGGTGGAGGTGAAAGAAGAAAATGACAAAAGCTTGGGAATTACATTGTAAATGTATGGATTATGGGTTCGCTTTGACTTTGAAAGTTGATCTACAGACAGGTACTGGGGTATGTTTCTGGGTTCCATTTTGAGAGACAAGATGAGCTATTACTACTATTTGCTACACGGGGAATGTACTTTTTATTTGAAATACAATGCAGAAGCCTACAGGTTTTCACTCAGTTACCTGCAATATGATTTAGGAAAAGCTTAGTTGTAAGACTGCTTTTCTGATCAAAGACACCTAAGAATGATATTTACACTCTAAATACGTTATCTAAAATTCTGCTTATAACTCTACAAGCACTTAGAAGAGACGGTGCTTTTTTTCAGTTTGGAAAAAGCATCAACCCTACACACACACACACACACACACAGAAAAAACAAGTACAAATGAAAGGGAACACAGTTTGGTTTCTATTAACTTCTGGGAAAGGCTGAGAGCTAATGGATTTTGAGGTGCAGATAGGACTTTTCTGAATAACATGGCCTATTGTCCATGTGGGCAATTCAGATGTACTGGCCAGTTATTCTGGCTCCCTAATCATTTTTGAAACACAGGAGAGGTGGTAAGTACATACGAGCCATGTGGGGTTGGGCGAAATAGAAGAAATACCATATTCCTTTGTGGAAATATTTTCTAGGCAATCATTTGAGAAATGTAAACAATTCCTGTTCAAAGGGAGAGGAAACAGATTATACTATTATATAAAAAGTTAACCTTATACCCTTCAGTAACCAGTTTAACAAAACATTACCAATACTGTTTATTTCTAATATTACAACTTGTTATCAGGGCTGGCGAGATGGCTCAGCAGGTAAAAACTAGCAACTTCAGCTCAAATTCCAGGACCCACATGGTAAAAGAAAAGAACTCATTCATGATTGTCTTCTGACCTCTACACATATGTCATGGCAGACAAGTGTGTTCTCTCTCTGTCTCTCTCTCCCTCTTTGTATCTCTCACACACAAATAAAGAAATACTAAAAAACATTAAAGTGGTTATAAGGATGATGGTATATGAAGAGGAGGAGCATGAGTTTGAGACAGCCTAGACTACATAGGAAGTATGAGGTCAGCCTGAGCTTTATAGCAAGGCAGGGAACATGCACTGCTAGTGTTCATTTCCACCAAATCAAGTTGGAAACCACTGTAGAGATGATAGATGCTTCTTTTGTCTAATGGGCACAGGCTTTTTCTAGGTACTTAAGAGTTCACTGAGAAAAGTCAATCAGCATTTCTACTGAAAATTGTAATCTCTATACCAAAATGAAAATAAAACTTTAACTGGAGGCTAATCCAGTGCTCAACTTGTATGCTCTTAGACCATATTTACCCTCAGGCATATGTAAAATAGCAGCAGAATACAAATTTAAACAGTCTTGAACACACACTTGTTGCTTGTATCCTCTATTCACCATTATACAGCAGTTTGGAATGAGAGAATATAGCAACTGGCCAACTCTTGTATTCTCAGGCAGTATAGATAGCAGTTATTCTCTGCTCCTAATGGGAGAACTGGTTTTGCTTTGGAATCTAGGATACTTGCCTTAATCTGTGGAATATGCATTGCATAAGGAACTACACTATTCGAGAGATCTTCCAATGGCAACGTATACAGCCTTTTAAAAATGGAATCAATGCTGAATTAACTTTAAAGAGAAATAAAAACACAAATCTCCTCCCTTCAAGTAAAGATCCTTAGGCATTGTGGTTATAGTAAAGAAAGCTGGGGCAAAGAACAGAAAACTTGATTTGGGTGGATGAAAGAAGACTATAATGCCAGGGATCTGAAATCTAGCTAAGCAACTGTGGCAACCAGGCTGAGGACAGAGCCCTGATGTACTGGTAGGGATAGAACTAATGGCTAAATCTCTTCTAAGACTCTAAGTTTTAATATTAAAGAAAATAACAAGATCATGATTGCTGTCAGTGACCTTGGAAGGATCACTATCACCCTGCATGCAAGGCCTGAGGCATTTTCCCTTTTTTTATGAAAGGCAGTGTCTAGTAAGAGACAGGTAGATATGGAGTGAAAATGGGGTACTGGGAAGGAACTCCCTCCCCTGCAAAAACTTCTCAGGATCAGCCTCTAAGAGCTAGTCTTTAAAGATTTTTCAGGACAAAAAGAATCTATCTAGCTGCAAGAGTGCAGCCAAATCAGATGTTAAGTGTCTTTTTAATAATTAATTAATTAATTAGTTATTTTTTGTGGTGCCATTGACATTTTGTTTAGTAGAGGGTGTCACAATGGCTGGGCTTTGTTACCATCTCCACTTGCTCTCCCTTGAGAGGCTAAGATTTTTCTACAGATGGATGAGAAAGTTAAAGTTGCCCAAATATGCTCATTTTATTGATGAAGGCTTAACTACTACATATTTAATAGTTGAATAATAGCAAAGAAGCAAACCCTAGAACTCAAAGGCTCTTTGGAGAACTAACATGACATTGTACTTGGCTGTTGTTATGTTTTGTATACAGAGAGATTTCTTCAAGGAAATCAAGATTATGATCTTTACATAAATTGAGCAGGATTGAAGCCAGTGAAATGGCATCTCTTCGCCAAGACCTCATAAACAGGTGAAACCCAGTAACCTATCTATCCTCACATCACTATTTCTGTTGTAAACTAGGTACACCAGGAGACTTGTCAGTACAAACAGATTAACAAAAAGCATCCCTAAATGTAAGTGTTAAAGACCGACTTACCCCTTAACAGAAGCATTTTCTGTTCTAAACCACCAGATTAATATCAGCCATTGTCCTCCACTGAAAAGGAATGTAATGACAAATGGGGAATAGTTAACTGTTTTCTCCAATGTAAGCAATCCATGTTCTCCTGGTACTTCTGGAATCAAAAAAATCACTGTTTGTGAAACTCAAGAAGAGGAAGACCAAAGTGTGGATACTTTGTTCCTTCTTAGAAGGGGGAACAAAATACCCATGGAAGGAGTTACACAGACAAAGTTCGGAGCAGAGACTGAAGGAATGACCATCCAGAGACTACCCCACTTGGGGATCCATCCCATATATAATCACCAATCCCAGACATTATTGCAGATGCCAACAAGTGCTTGCTGACAGGAGTCTGATATAGTGGTCTCCTGAGAGGCTCTGACAGTGCGTGACAAATACAGAAGTTGATGCTCACAGTAATCCATTGGATGGAGCATAGGGTCCCCAATGAAGGAGCTAGAGAAAGTACCCAAGGAGTTGAAGGGGGTTGCTGCCCCTAGAGGAGGATCAACAATATGATCTAACCAGTACCCCCAGAGCTCCCTGGGACTAAATCACCAATCAAAGAAAACACATGGTGAGACTCGTGTTTCTAGCTGCATACGTAGCAGAGGATGGCCTAGTCAGCCATCAATGGGAGGAGAGGCCCTTGGTCTTGCGAAGATTCTATGCCCCAGTGTAGGGGAATGCCAGGGCCAGGAAGGAGGAGTGAGTGGGTTGGAGAGCAGGGGGAGCGGGGAGGGGATAGGGGAGTTTTGGAGAGGAAACTAGGAAAGGAGATAACTTTTGAAATGTAAATAAAGAAAATATCTAATTGAAAGAGAGAGAGAGAGAGAGAGAGAGCGAGCAGCCTGGCGTGGTGGCACACTCCTTTAATCCCAGCACTTGGGAGGCAGAGCCAAGACGGTTTTCTGAATTCGAGGCCAGCCTGGTCTGCAAAGTGAGTTCCAGGACAGCTGGGTCTACACAGAGAACCCCTGTGTTGAAAGAGAGAGAGAGAGAGAGAGAGAGAGAGAGAGAGAGAGAGAGAGAGAGAGAGAGAAGAAGAAGAAGAAGAAGAAGAAGAAGAAGAAGAAGAAGAAGAAGAAGAAGAAGAAGAAGAAGAAAGAAGGAAGAAAAAGAAGGAGGAGGAGGAAGAAGAAGGAAGAAGAAGAAGAAGGAAGAAGAAGAAGAAAAGATTTTGCTGACAGGAGCCTGATAGAGCAGTCAAAAATCACTGTTTGTAAAGGCTGCTAAACTGAAATAAAGAGTGAGCACCAAAAGGGTCCCTGCATATAGTATTGGTGCTTCAAGCAGTGAAAGAAGAGTGAAGATCCTCTGTAGGCAGCCGGGCGCCTAAAAGATGGCGCTGGCCTCTGGTACACCGTCTCCATAAACAAAGCCACTGTGCAGGAGCTAGCCGGAATCTGGCGCCAGCCCCTCCCGAGCGGGTGCATACAAATTAAAGTGCTGGCAGACTGACCAATCCCAGGAGAACACATAGCCCTCCCCAGTGCTGGGGTGTATATAAGCAGTCCTCCCTGGGTTTCCGGAGTTCCCATAGCATCTAGGTGTTCCTGAAATAAAGCTGTTGAGAAGAACCCGACTTGTTGTGTTTTTCCTTGCCGGATGAGATGAGCGCAACAATCCTCCATCCAAGTACACTAAACATGCCACAGTAGGGGGCAGAGGTAATGCTGAAGAGAACAGACTCTTAGGTCAGTGCTTCTCAACCGGTGGGCCATGACCCCTTTGGCAAACCAGTATCTCCAAAAAAAACCTGTTTACATTAAGATTCATAACAGTAGCCAAATTACAGTTATGAAGTAGCAATGAAAATAATTTTATGGTTAGGAGTCACCACAACATGAACTGTATTTAAGGGTCACAGCATTAGGAAGGTTGAGAACCATGGCTCTAGACGTTACCAGAAGCCTTTCTCTTTGAAAGGAGTCTGGCTCAATGCAAAATAAATTTTCAAAACTTCTATTCATTTCTATCTAATTTTCTCTACAATTTTCTAGTATAAGCCCATCTTTCCCTCTGGTTTATTTATAGCCATATATACTGATTTCTAAGCCTGCCACTCTGGGTCTTCGAGGATAGGATATCATTGGTTTAGTTTCTTATCAGGCAAGTCAGCACAAATGATAGAATTCAGTCATTGAGGCAGAAAGTCCCTCCTGCCGTATACCACACATTGAGGATCTTCTGATGTGCAGAGAGCAAGTTCATGTCCTATCTCCTTTAGCACACTACGTTTTCAACACCGGTTTCCTCTCCAGGAATTCACAGGCTATACTCAGTTGTTGTTGGAGATGCCCTCCCCCCTTGTATATCCCCTACCCAGGACAAGGATGAGATATTTCTTATCTCAATATTGTCCTTCGCTTAACCTACGTGTAAGAGAGCCAAGCTTTCCAAAGTACAGGGTGAATAGGTCAAGGGACTAGCAAAAAACATTCTTTTGTCTAAAAAGATGAATGACAATACAAATGTGTTTCCTTGTATTAACTCAATAGGACAAAGAAATTGGTTTATATTCCATTTGTTGTAGCTTAGCTGGTCACATTCTCATAACCAGGCACAATATACATATTCATATTCTTTCTCTCTCTCTCTCTCTCTCTCTCTCTCTCTCTCTCTCTCTTACTCATTGGTGGAATCTCATTCCACCAGTATGTGTGTGTATGTGTGTGTGTTAATAACAAAAAATATGCAGAATTAAATTTTTGACAGGGAGTTGGGGGGGAGTGGGAATAGAAGATGTTGGAGAGAGGACAGGGAAGAGAGAAAATAAAGCAATTATATTTTCATTAAAATAAAGAAGTATCAAATAAAGATATAAATAGATAACTAAAAAGAAAATCTGTGTAGTCCTCATTTGGCACATAGTGGCTGAGAGAGAACTCAGTAGGTAAAGTATTTGTTGTGCAAACATTAGCACTTGGGTTTGATCCCCAGCACCCACAGAAAAAGCTGGGTGTGGTATTTTGCACTTATCATCTTACCACTGGGGATTAGAGACACACTCATCTCTGGGGCTCACTAGCCAGCCAGCCTAGACTATTTGGTAAGGGCTAGGTTCTAGAAGATCCGATTTCAAAACAAAACAAAAACAAAGTGCACATTACCTGGGGAACAATACATGAGACTTGGTTCTGGTCTCTGAATGCCTGCACGTGCATGCACACGCATGCACACACACCACACCACACACCAAAAACTGATACAATACCCAAAATGTAATCTCTAAGATATTCAACCTGATAAAACTGATTTCAACAAAATTCTTACTATGACAAACCAGGTGGTAGTTCATATAATTCACAGTTAATGGGCTATTGCTAGGAGTTTAAGGTCAACCTGGGCTACAGAGTGAGACACTGTACCAACAAAACTGTTATATAATCCCATTGTTCTAAAGTCACTTCTAAGAAAACAAGAGTTTTCTTAAACAAAATATTGACACATCATATGTCTGTTAAAGGGTTTGTTTCTATCTAGAAAAGCAGAAGAAAAGAAAACAAACAATGGACTCTCAAAACTCAGTACAAACAAACCTAAATATTAAAAATGGGCAATAGAAATAAAAGATTTTAAAATATTTGAGGTTATGATTCATGAAGTAGGAATTTTTGAATGGTATTGTACTAATAATAATGCTCAACAAAAAGCTAAGAATTTAGTGCTGGAAACAATAAAGAGCAATAGTATCTCTTATGCATTTCTTCATAGATACATAAGTGGTATTTTCATTTTGGAAAATAGCTGATATTTCCTTCTAAATTAAGCACACATTTTTCATTCAATCTAGTAATGCTACTCCTATGTATTTACAAAAGAGAAATGACAAATTATGTTTACAAAATCCCATACATGGTTGCTTATAAAAGCTGTACTTATAATCATTGACAGTTGGAAACAGCTTGGGGCTAGGAAGATGGCTCAGGCAGTAAAGCATTTGTCCTAATATGGCGATGTACACTTGTAATCCTAGTGCTAGGTATGTGCAGACAGGAGGCTTCCTGGGGCCAGACAGTCTAGTTTACTTGACTGAGGAAAACACCCAACATTGTTCTTTAGCTTTCATACAGAAAGATGCACAAATACCTACCTACCTACCTACACACACACACACACACACACACACACTCCCCACAAAATTGGAAACAGTCTAAATATCCTTGAACTGATAATCAATGCATTGTATGCATAAAGTGGAATCTCATACAATAACAAAAATGATGAATAGTTAAAGTACACAATTACATGGATTGACCTCAAATGAATTATGCTACATGAAAAAGCCAGATGCATGAAACAATATACACTATGTGTGTGCTTTTAAGATGGTCTGGAAAAGGTGAACCTAGAGGTATAAGGATAAGTGTTTATAAAGAACTGATGATAGGTGTAAAAGCTGTCTATAAAAGGGCCTTGACAAAACTTAGGGGTGATGGGGTAATTTTATACAACTATTGCAGGACTGATTACATGGCTCTATGAGTTGTTCAAATATCAAAACTGTACAATTAAAAAGCGAAATGTCTGTATATAAATTATCCCTATAAAGTAGGCATTAAAGATAATAACAGTGAAATAAAGATCAATTAAATTAGCTCCTTCCTAGAAACTATTTCTTACATTAATGCATAGAAACAAATGAAGATTTGTCTTTAAATACTGTAAATGAAGAACAGAAAAAGCTTCTTGGCTAGGGTTGCAACTTTGTGTTGACTTCTCCTTCTTTTTCTGTGCTGAGATTTTTGTCTGGTTTGAATCTGTGCAGGTCTTATGCATGCTGTCACAGTCTCCATGAGTTCATATGGGATCAGTCCCTCTGTGTCTAAATGATGCTGTTTCCTTGGAGACATCCACTACCTCTGACTCTTATAATCTTTCTGCCTCCTTTTTCACATAGATTCCTGAGCCTTGAGGGGAAGGGTGTGTTAAAGAGCTCACTTAGAACTGAATGTTCCAAAGTCTTCCAAGCTCTGCACATTGTCCAGAGAGAAAGAATACGAACTTGGGTGAATATGTAGATGGAGAGAAGTTGGGAGATGGAAAACAATATAATCAAAATATATTATTTAAATTTAGTTTTAATAAGCTAGTTCCAGAACACAACAGAACAGAGCAGAAATGTCAGGTCAATCCATTAGTTGTTTAAGACAATCAAGTAGAATGATAGCGTTGTACAACATAAATGCAGCTGTCAGTTGTTGCAATGATATATTAGGATTATTCCAAATTTTAGAGCTTGGTCCCTTAGTTTTTGACTTTGTAAAACAGGGTTTCACTATGTAGCCCATGCTGTCCTTGAACTCCCAATCCTCCTGCCTCCAATGTCCAAGTGCCTTGATTATAAGCATGTGCCATCACAGCCATCTAATTCCATTTTTATCATCCCCAAATACATATTAATCCAATATTAAATATATTACACAATTATCTTATCTCTTATTTATACATATACATATACATATACATATACATATACATATACATATACATATACATATGTGTGTGTTGTAGAGATATACACACATACGTAATAGCTTTTGTAATTTCCTGTACCATCCAACAACTGTTTTGTTCTGTTTCAGTGATATTTAGCCTATTTTTAGGATTTAAGGATTCCTTAACTATCTGCTAATCCTTGGTTATATTCCTTGTGTGCATGGTTGGAACTGCCGATGGATTATCATTCTGTGGGAGTATTAGGAATAAGCTGACATTTATTTGATTGGGGATATATATACCAGTATTTAGAGCTCTTTTCTCTGAATATTGAATTTCTTATGATTCATTTCTTTTCCTACTACAGAGGAAATGGAAAAGAGGTTGAAGGAATATAATTTAATGCACAGCATTTTAAGAGAAGACTAGCATCCAGTTTGTCATCTCTTAACATGGAGATTTTCACCTAATTGTTTTAGAGACTAAAGCTCCATTCTCCTTCCTAATGGTGCTAGTGGTGATGTGGTTTGTGTGGAGGTGAAGAGACTTGAGAGATCAGCTCTCTCATATGTGGATTTCAACCAACGCTTTATATTCAGCCTTGAACATCACTCTAAATTGTAGAAGCTAATGCTTGAAAAAAAATCTCTCAGGGAAAAATTGGCTCCTTTTAATAAGTACCCATTGTGAACTCATCTATATTATAGTTATTATATTCTGCTAACCTAGTTGCCACTATGTGGCGGTTTGAATGTATGCCCACGAGTGTTTATATTCCTTCATTCAGTATGTGAAACTTGATGTTTCTCATGTGTGAGTTGGATTTTATCACTTTCTTCTAATAGACAGAATAAAGCGGGCATGATGCTGTTAAGTTTGAAGGTGAGTACTCTGGCTTCATCCTTGTTTGTCTTTTCCATCACTTACTCTGTTAGAAGCCAGGTGTCATGTTGTAAGATGACCCAAGCTGACTGTCTATTAGACACACGTGGTGAGGAACTGAGGCTTCCTGCAAAGCAGCTTATGATGGAACCTAGAAGTAGATTCTCCAGCTTTATCTATGACTATAGGTATTCTCACTATATTCCTGTGCACAATCTTCAGTCTGAAGTGCCAGACTAAACAACTATCAGATTCCTGACTGTCAAATACTATCTCTTTTCCATTTCCTATATAGTAGGAAAATAAATGATTCATACAAAATTCAATATTCAGAGAAAAGAGCTCTAAATATTGTGCCATTTTAAATCACTAAGTTTTGAAGTATTGTTTTCTATAACAGGTAGTTAATACTTGCTCTCTTCCATCTTCCTTATATTTTCTTTGTGAATCAGTTTCTTCTCATCTCTTTATTCTTATGAATTTTTATCCATTTATTTCTATTTTAAACTTCTAGTAAATGGCAGAAGCAGGAAGTCCATCTACTATGCTTAAACAGAAAGCCATTGTATTCTTTTGCCCAAATTTTATTCTACCAATCCAAGAGCTGAAAAGTAGCTAATCTTGGTGAAATAGAAAACCATGAAGTAAGAAAGTAGCAGTAAGGGTATATGGGAACAGAGGATAGAATTAAGAGATGGTATGGAGTTAGACAGCACAGGACTTGATTAGATGTAATTAGAGTAAATGAACCAGAGAAAGGAACTACTAAATGTGATTCCTAGATTTGTAGGTTGGGTAAAGTAGCCTCTAACCTAAAGAAAATTTGAAATGACAGAGGCTCACACCATTCCCATTCCACTGTACCTTGTAAAATAGCATATACATAATATATAATATTATAATTTTATATATAATCTGAGGCAAATCACCTCTACTAACAAGCCACAGTGATACTATTTATGATCATCTTGTCCTTCAGAATATGAAGCTACACCTCCAAATTTGTGACCAGCAGGCCGAAGCAAAAGCCATCTGTTTTTCAGGATTGTATTAGTAACCAATGAGACTCATCACATGATGGATTTGGATTCAAAAACTATTCCTAAATACAAAGATGCCAAAAATGAGCAGTTTCACTATGCCTATTATAGATTACCATTCAGAAAAAAAACCCAAAAAGATATTACTTCAACCACACCCTCATATCATTATTCATTATAAAGTACAAATTAAGAATCTTATTGTAAGTGAATGTAGATGTAGCAATGCCCCAGTAGATTGCCTATGTTTAATATTTCCATGGTGGTTTCCTCTTTGAAAACTTGCATTGCGGCATCTTTTGCTATCTAACCATCAACAATTATCTCAAGTTTAGTGCATTTCTTTAGCATTAAAAAAGTAGTTTCTAACCTTTAGCAGCCAGGAACCTGTGTTAGCTTACACATCATGCTACTAATTTGTGGAGAGTTCAACAATGAATGAGTAGGAGGAAAAGCCAGCAAGTTACCAACCAGTATGTTAGGTGTCAAAACAGAATCACCAACAGGAAATATTAGAGATTCACTGGTAAGGGATCATGTGGATTGTGGGCCTAAGTGGTAACAATAAGTCAGAGGAGATGGAAACTGCTGTGGGACTTGTATAATGGGAAAAGCATGGGCCAGCAAGGGAGGGTGGATGGTAATGTTAATGGTGTGATTGAAATAGCAAAGAACAAGTGGAACGAATATGGTACACCATCACCCTTCATATCACAAATATTTAAGATATTTTGAAGTGTCAATGCAATATTCAAAGGCTTAAATCAATTTAGCACTTGGAGTACAAACTATCTTGAATCAAAGGCAAAATTCTCAAAGCTTTACATCACCATTGTTCACAGAGTAACTATGCCTTTGAAAAATGATTAAAAACAATTGTTCTCCTTGAATGTCATAACTCCACTACTGAAATGTGTACAAAGTTTATATATACACACACACTATTTTATGTGTATATATGCAAATTTTAATATATACACATTATGTACACTATATTAAGCAACATAATAAACAAGATATGAAGAGAATCCCTGTATTTCAGTGGCTTATAAATTAAGTCACACCTAACATTTAAATTGTAAAACAATACAACAGATGAAATGACCAAACAAGAATACTGACATGGGTAAATAAAAAAGAGACTTTGATTGTTCATAGAAAGGAGAAATTGTTGTGTACTGAGAGTCATACATGATGTGCATCTAGATTCATGGAATTTTATATTCAGTTGTGTCTAATGATCATATATGTGCCACTTGTAAAAACCATATGATTATCTCATTGGATGTTGAGGAAGCATGTGACAAAATTCAACACTCCTACATGGTAAAACTCTTGGAAAGAGCAGGAATTCAAGGCCCATATCTAAACATAGTAAAAGCAATATACAGCAAACAAGTAGCCAACATCAAACTAAATGGAGAGAAACTTGAAGCAATTCCACTAAAATCAGGGACTAGACAAGGCTGCCCACTCTCTCCCTACCTATAGAATATAGTACTCGAAGTCCTAGCCAGAGCAATTAGAAAACAAAAGGAGGTCAAGGGGATACAATTTGGAAAGGAAGAAGTCAAAATATTACTGTTTGCAGTAGATATGATAGTATACTTAAGTGACCCCAAAAATTCCACCAGGGAATTCCTAAACCGGATGAACAACTTCAGCAAAGTGGCTGGATATAAAATTAACTCAAAGGACAATTCCTCTACTCAAAGGGTAATTGGGCTGAGAAAGAAATTAGGGAAATGACACCCTTCACAACAAACAGTCACAAATAATATGATATACCTTGGTGTGACTCTAACCAGGCAAGTGAAAGACCTATATGACAAGATCTTCAAGTTTCTGAAGAAAGAAATTGAAGAAGATCTCAGAAGATGGAAAGATCTCCCATGCTCATGGATTGGCAGGATTAACATAGTAAAAATGGCCATATTGCCAAAAGCAATCTACAGAGTCAATGCAATCCCCATCAAAATTCCAATTAAATTCTTCATAGAGTTAGAAAGAGCATTGTGTAAATTCATTTGAAATAACAAATAAACAAAAACCCACAATACCGGAAACTATTCTCAACAATAAAAGAACTTTTAAGGGAAATCACCATCACTGACTTCAAGCTGCATTACAGAGCAATAGTGATAAAAATGTATGGTATTGGTACAGTGACAGGCAGGTAGATCAATGGAATAGAAATGAAGACCCAGGAATGAACCCACACACCTATGGTCAATTGGTCTTTGACAAAGGAGCTAAAACCATCCAGTGGAAAAAAGACAGCATTTTCAACAAATGGTGCTGGCTCAACTGGAAGTTATCATGTAGAAGAATGCAAATCGATCCATTCTTTTTTTTTTTTTTAGATTTATTTATTTATTATATGTAAGTACACTGTAGCTGTCTTCAGACACTCCAGAAGAGGGCGCCAGATCTCGCTACGGATGGTTGTGAGCCACCATGTGGTTGCTGGGATTCGAACTCTGGACCTTTGGAAGAGCAGTCGGGTGCTCTTACCCACTGAGCCATCTCACCAGCCCAAATCGATCCATTCTTATCTCTTTGTACATAGCTCAAGTCCATGTGAATAAAGAACCTCCACATAAAACCGGATACATTGAAACTAATAGAAGAGAAAGAGGGGTAGAATGGAGTACTACTCAGCTATTAAAAAGAATGAATTTATGAAATTCATAGCCAAATGGATGGACCTGGAGGGCATCATCCTGAGTGAGGTAACACAATCACAAAGGAACTCACACAATATGTACTCACTGATAAGTGGATATTAGCCCAAAACTTAGGATACCCAAGATATAAGATACAGTTTGCTAAACACATGAAACTCAAGAAGAATGAAGACTGAAGTGTGGACACTATGCCCCTTCTTAGAATTGGGAAGAAAACACCCATGGAGGGAGTTACAGAGACAAAGTCTGGAGCTGTGAGGAAAGGATGGACCATCTAGAGACTGCCATATCCAGAGATCCATCCCATGATCAGCATCCAAACGCTGACACCATTGCATTCACTAGCAAGATTTTGCTGAAAGGACCCAGATATAGCTGTCTCTTGTGAGACTATGCAGGGGCCTGGCAAACACAGAAGTGGATGCTCACAGTCAGCTCATGAATGGATCACAGGGCCCCCAATGGAGGAGCTGGAGAAAGTACCGAAGGAGCTGAAGGGATCCGCAACCCTATGGGTGGAATATTATGAACTAACCAGTACCCCGGAGCTCTTGACTCTAGCTGCATATGTATCAAAAGATGGCCTAGTCGGCCATCACTGGAAAGAGAGGCCCATTGGACATGCAAACTTTATATGCCCCAGTACAGGGGAACGCCAGGGCCAAAAAAATGGGAAAGGGTGGGTAGGGAAGTAGGGGGGAGGGTATGGGGGACTTTTGGGATAGCATTGGAAATGTAATTGAGGAAAAGATGTAATAAAAAATAGTTTTATATGTAAAAAAAAAAAAAGAGGGGTAGAGCCTCAAATCCAATGGGCACAAAGGAAAATTTTCTGAACAGAATACCAATGGCTTATTTTATAAGATCAACAATAGACAAATGGGACTTCATAAAATTGCAAAGCTTTTGTAAGGCAAAGGACACTGTCAATAGGACAAAACAGCAACCAACAGATTGGGAAAAGATCTTTACCAACCCTATATCTGATAGAGAGCTAATATGCAATATATACAAAGAACTCAAGAAGTTAGACTGCAGAGAATCAATAACCCTATTAAAAACGGGTGTACAGAGCTAAACAAAGAATTCTCAACTGAGGAATATCAAATGGCTGAGAAACACCTAAAGAAATGTTCAACATCCTTAGTCATTAGGGAAATACAAATCAAAACAACCCTGAGATTCCACCTCACACCAGTCAGAATGGCTAAGATCAAAAACTCAGGTGACAGCAGATGCTGGCGAGGATGTGGAGAAAGAGGAACACTCCTCCATTGCTGGTGGGATTGCAAGGTGGTACAACCACTCTAAAAATCAGTCTGAGGATTCCTCAGAATATTGGATGTAGTCTTACCCGAGGACCCAGCTATACCCCTCCTGGGAATATACCTAAAAGATGCTCCAACAAATAACAATGACACATGCCCCACTATGTTCATATCAGCCTTATTTATAATAGCCAGAAGCTGGAAACAACCCAGATGTTCTTCAACAGAGGAATTTACACAATGGACAATTTACACAATGTTTTAAATCAGCTATTAAAAACAATTTCATGAAATTCTTAGGCAAATGGATTGAACTAGAAAATATAGTCCCGAGTAAAATAACCCAATCACAAAAGATCACACATGATATGCACTCACTAATAAGTGGATATTAGCCCAAAAGCTCAGAATACCCAAGATAAAATTCACAGACCACATGAAACCTAACAAGGAAGACCAAAGTGTGGATGCTTCAGCCCTTCTTAGAAGGGGGAACAAAATACTCACACAAGGAAATATGGAGAGAAAATGTGGAACAGAGACTGAAACAAAGGCCATCCAGAGACTGCCCCACCTGGGGTTCCATCCCCATATACAGTTACCAAACCCAGACACTATGTCCGATGCTAAGAAATGCTTGGTGACAGGATCCTGACATAGCTGTCTCCTGAGAGGTTCTGCCAGAGCCTGACAAATACAGAGGTGGATGCTTGCAGCCACTGGACTGAGCACGGGGTCCACAATGGAGGAGTTAGAGAAAGGACTGAAGGAGCTGAAGGGGTTTGCAGCCCCTTAGGAAGAACAACAATATCAACCAACTAGAGCCCCCAAAGCTCTCAGAAACTAAACCACCAACCAATGAGTACACATGGAGGGAGTCTTAGCTCTAGCCACACATGTAGCAGAGGATGGCCTTGATGGGCATTAATGGGAGGAGAGGCCCTTGGTCCTATGAAGGCTTGATGCTCCAGTGTAGGGGAATGCCAGGGTGGAGAGGCAGGAGTGGGGCGGGAGAGTGGGGGAACACCCTCATGGAATCAAGGGGAGGGGATTGGATGGGGTTTCCCTGGGGGAAACAGGGCAAGGGGATAACATTTGAAATGTAAATAAAGAAAATATCCAATAAAAATGTACATTATGAGACCCATTTCTGAAAAATCTAATTGAGTACTTCAATATAGCAAGGCACAGGAGCCCATACACTTAGAAATTCCACTATATTCCAATGCAGGTGCTCCTTAGAATATACTGTGTGAATCACTAACAGTTTAACAAAGTAAGATATAAGCAGGTTTGCTGAACATTTCAAAGGAAGGATGAAGCTGGGATTACATAGAGACAGTAAAGTACGTGAGGTAGAGTCAGAAGTGGGGGCATGGATTTGGGATTCCAGCAGGTGGGAGGTTGAGATAGGATTATGAGTGGAAGACCAGCCTGGACAGCATAGCAAGAATCTGTTTCAGAAGGGAAAATGCAGATATAGTACACTGAGAGGACACCTGTCTATTGATTTTTAGGTCTTGTGTACAGTCCTGAGGTATGTGGCTGAGAGAATAATAGGGGGTACTATGTGGGGATATGTTGTAGGTAAGAAGGCTTGGTGGTGCACATTCAGGATCCTACCATTTGGTAGGCAGAGCCAGAAGGATCTGAACTCCTTCCTCAGACTTGGTATCCATTTATTTATTTATTGTTGGTTTATTTTCTTTGTTTTGAGACAGTCTCCTATATCCCAAGCTATCCACAAGCCACATATGTAGAAAGAGTATGACCTTGAACTTCTGATCCTTTTGCCTCCACCTCCCAAGTATCTCAAAAGGGAAGGAAAATTTTATATAGAAAGAATAGAAAGAAAATTATAAAGTACTTCAGCCATCATGGTAGAAAGTTTGCATATGACTCTGGTAAATTGCACAGAGCCAATGAAGTAAAACTGAATTAACTGCGTTGACCCATTGTTACAGTAGTACTGAAGGCCTATGAGGGTCTTTCTGTATAAAAAGAATGGAGTCTATCTCTGGGTAGAAGCAGTCTACTGTTTTCTCTCTTAAGAGTTAATCCAGTTACCAGCCAGTTCCTGGCAAAGGCATGACCCAGCAGGAAGGCACGTTCACTTTGAAGCCATGCTAAACTGACAGGAAAAATAGACATGTCTTTCCTAGAAACACTGTTCTGGGTGTAGTTGCTATAGAGTCACCATAAGAGTGTGTTAAGCCTGTTCACCTTTCAGAAAGATATAACGTTACCTTTTTTCTCTCTTTGGTCTCTTTCACAGCCTAAGCCTGCTTTCTTTGGTTCTTTGGGATTTTTCCTCTTTCTTTGAAGTCCTCCTTTCTGCCTTGTACCTGTTTGTCTGAAATGTGTCTGCTTAAAAACAGCATGGATTTCACTCTTATTTTCCATTTCCCTCCTCGGGCAACTGCCAAGATCCACTTTGGGGGATTTTCATTTAAACTCTAATAATAACATTGTCTTTTTCATTTTCATTTCAGTCCATTTTAAATTATTTCCTTCATAAAATTAAGAACCTGGCGGTGGGGAAGGACCCTAAATTCCCTGGCAAAATGTGGTAACTCTGGTGGGATTCACCAGATTTTCTGATAGCAATAAGGTTAATGTAAAAAACAAACAAACAAAAAACCAAAAAACCAAAAAACCAAAAAACCAAAAAACCAAAAAAAAACCCTGGTACTGAACAGTTGGGTTTCTAAAGTCTTGTCAGTAGATCAGTGTTGATTCACTATCAAATTTCAATTAGCCTGGGGTAAAATGAGAATAGTCAACATGATACTCTGAACCTTTGATGAAGGCACATTTATTTATTACATTTTTTGGAAAAAAATGCCATTGACACAGAATTGTATATATTTATGAAATACAGTGTGATACTTGGATACATGTATAATATGTAATGATCAAAGGGAAGTCAGCATTTCCATTTCTTTAATATTTAATGTTTCTTTATATTCTGACTCTACAAAATCCTATCTTCAAGGCTTTATGCATATAATACATAAGATATTAAAATCTATATTTACCTTAATGTACTTTAGAATACTAGACTCCATTCCTCATGTCAAACTTTATTTTAGAATCTGCTACCCATCCTCCATCTCTTCTTTCTCTCTAATTTTAGAAATCACCATTATGACTCTATTTACTTTTTTGATGTTAAAAATGCCCATTCATGGAGGGATTGGTGATGCCCTACTTCCCCTGAGGTACTATTGGCAATTAATAATTGTTGGGAGAGGGGTATCATTTTTTTCTCAGTATTATAACTACTGATAATAAGTTACTCCAATAAATAACTTCCCAGGCATGCTCTGGGAAAACAAACAAACAAACAACAACAACAACAACAAACTAATTAAGCACAGTGACTCACAAACAAAAGACATGGAAGTAGTATGGGGCTTGTTGTCAAGTGTTCCAGCAGGAGAGGGGTGAAAGATTTTTAAAATGACTAAAATTTATTATATAAATACATGAAGCTGTCCAACCAAAATTTTTCTAAATTCTTATTTATATCAAAATTTAAATTTTCCTCTTAGCTTACAAAATAAAAGTAAGCAATTTAATATAAGAAGAACTGGTCAATATCATTAGCCATTAAATGCAAAATTAAATTTAAATCAAATCATTAACTACCCACTACAATGGCTAAAATTAAAGGAAAAATATTTAGAATATCAAATATTTGGAAAAGTATGAAACAATTGACATTCTCCTGTACTACCAGTGTTAATGAAAAATGACTCCTCTGGAAAATAGTTTGGCAGTTTCTTTTGAAATTAAACATACACTTACCTTATAAGCCAGAAATTCTACTCCTAGGCATTTATCCCAGAGAAGTGAAAACTCAGGTTCACACAAAATACATAAATACACTTGAATGTTTTATAATTCTATTCATAATTACCCAAAGCTGGAAAAAATCCCTAGATATCCTCCAGTGTGTTAGTTGCAAAAGTTTAGAGAAATCTCAAAGGTATTATGCTTTATGAAAGTAGTCTCTGTGGTGGTTTGAAGGAGAATGGCTCCCATAGGCTCATATGTTTGAATACTTGGTCCCCTGTTGTCTAAACTATTTGTAAAGGATAAAGAGGTGAAGCTTTGTGTGTGTGGGTGTCATTGGGGGTGAGCTTTGGGATTTCAAAAGAGTTGTGCCATTTCCGGTTGTTGTCTCCTGCTTAGAGTTTGAGATATAAGCTCTCAGCTATTCCTACAATCATGCCAACACACAAACCATCATGGCCTCTCACACTATGAAACTGTAATCCTAATTAAGTGCTTTCTTTTATCAATTGTCTTGGTCATGGTGTTTTGTCACAACAACCAAAAAGTAACTAGTGCAGACTTAAACATTACAAGCTGTGTTTATACAGTTGTACATATTTCTATATTTTGAAAAGAAAACAATGGAGAAGAGGTTAGCCATGGGAAGGGAAGAAAAGGGAATATGAGTATAAGCAGGTAGGATGAAGCAGTTTTTTGGAGGGGTGTAGAAGTGATTAGTGCTGTAGTTAAATTAATCTATATATAAATTAAACTTTATTAAGGCATAAAACGCCCCTTAGCGACCCTTATTTTATTCCATGTTAATCAAAAATCAGATGTTGATTTTTTTAGTTCTCCCAGGATTTTATAAATAACACTTGTCTAAACATATATGTATAGCATAATCTACAAACAGGCTGGCAATATTTAAAACTTTGTTCATTGATGTTAATATGCATTTTTCTCTATTTCTGGCTTGGAATTCTTCGTGTGCTTGTGTGTTGTATGTGCATGTGTGTTATGTGTGCACATTCCCACAAAGAGGTCAAAGGAGGACACCTGCTCTGTCATGCTCCACCTTACTCCCTTGAGGCAGTACCTCTCATTCAAGGTATAGCTAGACTGAAGGCCAGCAAGCCCCAAGAATCTCCTTGTCTCCGCCCTCTTCAGGGCTATAGTTATAGGCATGCACTTGTCTATGCTTGGCTTTTTCTGTAGGTTCGGGGCTTTAAACTAAGGTTTTCTTGCTTGCACAATAAGAACTTTTAACTAGTGAGCCATCTCCCCAGCCTTGTGTTAGATCTCTTAGTAAACATGAATAATCCTTATCACAGTATTCTCTTTTTCCTAAAATCCATTCATAAGCTTTGTGCCTTTAATGAAAACTTCAACTCATCAGTCAACCAATAAAACAGGCACAATTTCTACTGTTATCATCATCTGAACAGGCTACTTCAGTTTTTTACACACATATAAAAACAACAACAATAACAACAATATCAAAAATTAATTTTAAAAAGGTCATGGATTTGAAAGAGAACAAGGAGGAGTATATAAGAGGGCTTAGAAGGAAGAAAGGTAAGGGGGAAATGATATGACTATAATCTTCAAAAATAAAGGAAGTATTTTTAAAAGCTATAGCATAGGTGATTGAGTGCTTACCTAGAATGTACAAAGCCTTGATTTGATCTCTGCTGCCATACACAGAAAAATCACTAAAATGAGCTGTAACAAAACTAGTTGTGAACGGTTCTCCACAAACTGCCACAGAAGCAACGTTTCTGTTTCCAATTAAAGATGCCTACTGAAATTTTATTCATGTTAAACTATGTTTGAACTAAAGTTACCCCAATACATGAATGTGTTTGAAGATGTCTGGAGATTTTTAAGAGAGTATCTATAGTTGAATACACTTTGCATGCTAGTTTATGGGTTCCATGAAAAGCTAAGTTTTATGAGGTTACCAACTGGTGGTAATTATTTATTTTCACATCCCTCATTTCCTTCTCAAATCATCAAGACTTCAATTACATATTCCAGAAGAAACACATCTAATCCTGAAGAGGACAAATGTACTTCTTCTGAGGTCACTTCTGGGAAAGAACGGATGGAACTGGACTGTAGCACATGTCAATCCTGTCAGGTGGTGGTGGACAAAAATCACTGGTTATTACTACAGTAGGTTTTATCATCATTTCCTGCCAGTTTTATATAGGATCGAATAAAATGTGCTTGCTAAACTTTGGAGACACAAGCACATGTGGGGATGTTCTAGCTAAACAAATATTCTTAGATGGAAAAAATAAGTGGTGGTGCTGGCTAGTCTTATGTCAACTTGACACACAAACTATGGGTATCTGAAAGCAGAGACTCTGAATTAAGAAAATGCTTCCATAAGATCCAGCTGTCAGGCATTTTCTTAATTAGTATTGATGGAGGAGGGCTCAGCCCATTGTGGGTTGGGTCATCTCTGGGCTAGTGTTCTGGATGTTATAGGAAAGCAGGCTGAACAAGTCTTGTGAAGCAAGCCATTAAGCAGCACCCCTCCATGGCTTCTGCATCAGTTCCTGCCTCCAAGTTGCTGGCCTGTTTGAGTTCCTGTCCCAACTGACTTACTTCCATAATGAACAATGACATGGAAGTGTAACAAAACACCTAACACCCCCCACCCCCCAGTTGCTTTTGGTGATGGTGTTTCACAGCAATAGAAACTCTAAGACAGTGGTGGTCAGAAATCTAACCTCAAATAGTTAAAGGATGGGGACATGTAATGGACATTCTTCTAGGACCTCTTCTAGAACCTCTAGGCTTATGGGAATCTTATGGATTAATTTATTATATTTCAATACTGTTCAAAGATGAAGTTTGAGGAACAGGGTTACAATGCCCAGGAGTACTGAGTGGCTCTGCTAATGCAGAAAATTCCCAACATGCTTGTGAACATGAAATTGCAACAAATACACAAACAGCTTGATCATGATAATACAACAGCAGCAGTGGGAAAGCTCATATCCCATCAGTGCTGTAACATGGGCTAATTAAAAGTCCATTTGTACCTTTCAGAACTCAGAAAATAGTGATAGCAATCAATACATATTTTGAACAGCCTATTTTTCAACAGATATGAGACTATTCAACATTTCCTCAACCCTTGAAACTCTCCCCCTTAATTGAGTCAAAATTAGACCATGGATCTGTTCTTAGTGCATATGAACCAAAAATTGGGATAATATTTAGGACAATCTGTATTTATTTTTCATTATGTCTCCAACTCTTGCTTTTCTTTTTTCTCAAAGGGGTGGTATTTAAATTCTATAAATTTAATGACTTTCTTCTGATCCCACCGCATGTATGGAACTTCATAATTTACAAAGCATCTGTCTTATACAAGGGAAGAAGTGCAACTCTTATCGTTCTCAGTTTACAGGTGAGTGACGACACAGCCAGCTAATGGAAAGAAAGACAATGAGTCTGACCTCTTAACTCCAAACCTAGTGCAATTAGATCTTCATTGGCACCAAAAACTTTCCAACAATTTTTATTTAAGATAAATGAAATACATTTTAAAGACAATCTGCTAATATTTAAGTATCTACAAGGGTCCAATTAACAAATTGGAAGTGCTAAAGAACTGCTGCAATGGATTAAGAAAATCCCACCATTGTTTTTTTTTAAAAAGAGGAAACCATATACTTCTGTTTATTTAATGTTTTTAATCAAAAGCCTGATGGCAGTCCTTGAATTCCATCCCTGGAATCCCCACAGTGAGAGAAAACAATTAACTCATGAATGTTGTCCTTTGACCTCTACAGGCACTCTGTGGCTGGCACCTGTCTACACACCTATACGCATGTTTACAGACATTGCCTCCCCTACCCCTAACACACACACACTCACACACACACACAAACACACCATCACCACCACCACCAAAAACAGTAACAATAAAAAAAAATGTTTTTTTTTTTAAAGCAGAATTCAGGGCCCCCAGTGGAGGGATGGGGACACCAACCCACCTTCAAAAATTTCAACCCAAAATTGTTCCTGTCTAAAGAAAATGCAGGGATAAAGTGGAACAGAGATTGAAGAAAAGGTCACTCAGGAACTGGCCCAACTTGGGATCCATTCCATGTGCAGACACCAAAGCCTGACACTATTACTGATGCCAAGATAGATGAGCTTGCAGACATGGTTGTCCTCTGAGAGGCTTTACTAGCAGCTGACTGAGACAGATGCAGATACTTAACAGCCTAACATTGGACTGAGGTTGGGAGCCCCTATGGAAGAGTTAGGGGAAAGATTTAAGCAGCTGAAAGGGATGGAAACCCCATAGGAAGAGCAACAGTGTCAGCTAACCTGGACCCCTTATAGCTCCCAGAGTGGAGCCACCAACCAAAAGGGCCGCTCCCAAGCCCCTGGCACATATGTAGCCCTGTCTGCGATCAGTGGGAGAGGATGTACCTAATCCTGTAGAGCCTTGATGCCCGAGGGTGGGAGGATACCCAAAGGTTTATTACCCCTTCTTGTCCCAACCCTCTAAAAGGCAAAGGGGCTCGGGGTTGGGGAGAATGATCTGAAGGAGGGAACAAGAAGGGGGAAACATTTGGGATGCAAATATAATAATAATAATAATAATAATAATAATAATAATAATAATAATAACAACAACAACAATGATGATGATATGTAAAAAAGCAGTAATCCTGGGTGTCTCTGAATTTTTATTTGTTGAGAGAATATTACTGCTTCATTTTTAATGTTTAGTAAAGATCTGCTTGAATGTCTTATATACTCTTAAGTTCATTTTGTTAGGTTATTTGTATCTAGGAAATTATCCATTTCTTGATTTTTCAATTTTTCATGACAGTAGTTTTCAATGACCCTCTGGATCTCACAAGAATTTGTTATAATGTTATTATGTTTATCTATAATTTTATTAACCTGGGATTTTTTTGTTCTTTGGTTAGTTTAGCTGGGGCTTTGTCAGTCTTGTTTACTTTTCAAGGAAATTATTTCTTCTTTTATTAATCTCCTGTACTGGTTTTTTAGTCTTCATTTCATTAACACCCACCCTCATCTTCATTATTCTTTTCCATCTAATAGGTTTTAGTTTGGCTTCTTTCTTTTTTAAGACTTTGAGGTTCATGATTAAGTTCTTTAATTGATATGACTTTAATTCTTTTAATGTGAATATCTACACCTATGAGCTTTCCCATGACTGCTTTTGCTATATCCCAAAGGGTCTGATAAATTGTTCTTTCAGTTTTAGTTGATTTTAGGAATTAAAATATTTATTTCCTTCAATGACACACTCAAATGTATACTTTTTATTCTCCACTTGTTTGTATAGTGTCCTCATTTCTTCCATGCTATTGATCTCTGGTTTTGTTTTACTATGCTTTGATAAGATATAAGAAATTATTTGTTTCTTTTGTATTCATTAAAGCTTGGTTTTTGGCCTAGAATGAGTTCTTTTAAAGGAAGATTTTGGAAGTAGTTAAAAATTGCTGTTTAGATTGGCTTTCAGAATGCAATTTAGGAGGGTTGTTGGTCTTCAGGAAACAATGAAAGTTTGAATAAGCAGGGTCTGATATTAGTGAATGAATGCCACTAAAACAAGATAGGAGAACTTGCCAGTGAGTGTGAAAGCAAGCAAGAAAAAACCCAAAGTTTTCTTTTATGTTCTTTTATCTTAGTTGCCACCAGAAGGTGTCACCCACTTTAGGATGGGTCTCCCTTCTTCAAAAAAAAAAAAATAATAATCTGATCAAGAAAGTTCCTTAAAAGGAGTGCCAGCGTCTTACATTTCAGTAGATTCTAGAACCAGTCAAGTTGACAACTAAGAATATCCACCACAAGTCCATCCTTTATCAGCATGACGCCCAATCACGTGTGTGTGTGTGTGTGTATGTATGTGTGTGTGTGTGTGTGTGTGTGTGTGTGTAACAGAACTCAGAGATCCACCTGCCACCCAAGGAGCTGAAGGGGTTTGCAGCCCCATAGGAGGAACAACAGTATGAACCAATACCCTCAGAGCTCCCAGGGACTAAACCACCAACCAAAGAAAACACATGGAGGGACTCATGGCTCTAGCTGCATATGTAGCAGAGGATGGTCTTGTCGGTCATCAATGGGAGACCAGACTTGTGAAGGTTCTATGCCCCAGTGTAGGGGAATGCCAGGGTGGGGAGGCAGGAGTGGGTTGGTGCGCACGGGGAGGGGGAGGGGATCAGGGGTTTTTCAGAGGGGAAACCAGGAAAGGGGATAACATTTGAAATGTAAATAAACATCTAATAAAAAAGAGAGAGAGAGAGAGAGATCTACCTGCCTCTGTCTCCTGAGTGCTGGGATTAAAGGCATGAGCCACCATTAAGAGCCTCCAATCACATTTTTTATGTCATGCTTCATTTTAAAATGGAAAAAAAATAAGGTCATAATTCCAATTATCATGTTATAACTATTGCATATGAAAGTGCTAGCACACTATATATTTTTTAGACTAGGTTGCAAAGTCCATTGAGGAATACTTGTCTTTCAGTGTCTCATAACCTAAATATGATACTATAGACTTACAACACTTAACTACTGATATTATCTCAATTTATGTTACATTACATGATAAAGAGGGAAATGCAAATGTCACCTTAATATATGTGTATATCTGCACAAACATGTTCTTAGCAAAATACTCATGTCAATTATAATCCTTGTTTCTGCAACCGATCATGTGGCTTTATCTGGTATTTATCTGCCTTGCTCTACTATCCATTCTATATTTCTTCTACTTTCAGCAAGCTCCTATGTAGGCAGGTCATGGTTCTTTCCCTGGAAGGATGACCTATACCTTCATCACTGAATGGCCTAGCCCCTTTGTCATCCTGTCTGGATTGGATTTTAATAGTTTCCAGTTTATTTTTTTATTTTTTATTTTCATCACAAGACATGTAACACCAAGAGAAACCCTAAAGAATCTATTGTTCTCTAGACATAATCTTCCTTATCTTCACTGTGAAAAAAACAAACGAATTCCTGAAAGTCTGGAATCACCTGTCCTATCAATACTATTCCCTTTTTAGCCCATTGACTTATGGGTATCAAGAGCCCAAATGGCTGGGAGATAGTTCTAGCTTCCAGGTGGTTAGTCTGCCAGTATCTCCTGGCAGAAGTGGTTGTTGCTCTGGAACCAAAACTTCTAGTCTACAGAGCATAAGATCCCAGGGATAATAAGTAAAAACTTTCCTTATGGGTCACTAGACCTGTCAATCCTAGCTATAGGATAAACTACCATATTAAACTCTAACTCAAAGCATATACCCTAACTCTACACTTCTTTGTGGTTCTTGCCTTGAATTTTTGCTGTCTTGCTTTAATGATGAACTGTGACATGGATTTGTGACCAAATAAACCCCTTCCTTACTAACTTCTTATTTTTTAAATCACAGTAACAGAAAAGTAAGGAATACAAATGTGCATTCTGATTCTGCTGAATATACAAACCAGGAGATACTTGTTATGCTCACTTGATATGTTGTAGTTTAATTGTGAGTTTTAGTTTGGGTGGCCTATCTACAGATAAGAGGTAGATATTGAAATTACTATCATTTTAATCAAGATTTGTGTTACATTTTATTTTCACTTTTTAAATAAAACTAGTAGTCCTAATGTGCAATTATAATTGCTGTATCTTTAAGAGATGAGGTGCCTCTTTTCTTCTGGTTAATTTTTGTTTGAGGTTTATTTCTTTGAATATCAAAAACAGATTTTTTTCAGCTTCAATTTGTTTGACAAATTTATTTCGATCCTCTGACAATCTTTAAGTATCCTTGACAGCATGATTTGGAGACAACAGATAGCTTGATCTTGTTTTTTGATTCAGTCACCTGGTCCACATATTTTAATTGGAGATTTGAGGCCATGTATATTCAATTACTGAAAGAGATGTGTCTAGTTTTTCCAATTGTGTTCATTATCTTTCTGGCTGGTTAAATTTTGGTTTGTTCCTTTTTGCCTCTACTAGGATTAGGGTTCTGTTTGGCTTGATGAATTATTTCCTTGTTCTCCTTTATTTATCCATTTCTTTTATAAAATTTATTCTTTCCTGTACTCTATGATGAAGACTGTCTTTATTTCTCCTGTGTGCTTTGGATTCCATCAAACATCTTCTGTAGTGCTATTCTGGTGGTCATGAATTACTCCAGTTTGCATTTGTCTTGAAATCTCCCTATCTTTCCTTCAATGTTAAATAAGCTTTGCTGGAAATAGCAATCGTGGTTGGCAGTTATTTACTTTCAGGACTCGAAATACATCAGTACGTTCCTTTCCTGGCTTTGGGTTGCTGAGAAGCCTGGTGCTCTTCTGATAGATTTGCCTTTATAGCTTTGTAGGTATGTGGTTTTTTTCTTTGTCACCTTGCCTGCATTGTGGGAAGGTTCTTCTCTAGTTGTGTCTAGTTGTCGTTTTAAATGCCTCTTGTACTTGGATGTTCATTTCTTTAAGATTGAGAAATTTTCTGATATAATTTCATTGAAACATATTTCTGTGTTTTTGTTTTAATCTCAGTTCCTCTTCATGTCATATAGATTCTTAAGTTTGGTCTCTTGATCCAACAGCTGAGTTCTTAGGTGTTGTGGCTGTATATACTTCTTTTTATTTATTGATATTTGAACGAAATATTACCTTGACATTGTTTCCATCCTTGGTGTTCTTTTTTCCCCCTCATTAATCTTGTGGGTTGAGGTTTTATCATGTCCTTTTTATTTTTATTTGATTGATTAGCTTTCATTTCTAGCATTTGGGTTTTTTTCCCAAAATTTCAATCACCTTGCTCAATTTTTTTTCTCCAAAGTTTTTTTTTTTAAATTTCAGTTCAACATTGTTTCATGTTCTCAGCTTAATATGACTGTATCTTGCTGCCAACTTTAAAAGATAGCTTTGCTGTATATAGCAATCTTATCTGGAAGTTGATTATTGTCAAAAATTGAAATATATCATTGCATGCTTTCCTGGCCTTTAGGGTTGCTGATGAAGGCTGTGATATTACTGTGATGTGTCTGCCTTTGTAGGAAATTTCAAAACAATAAAAAGCTATATTTCATCTACTTTGCTAACTTTCTTATCTAGGTCCTGAATTGATTTCCATATTTCATTCATCTTCTTGTTTTTGTCTGCTATGTGATCATGGAACATTTTAAAAAGCAGTATTCTAAACTATTTTTTTCTAGCATGATGGCTATTTCATTATCTTTGTTCTCTATTATTGAGATTTTGTGGACTTTTAGAAGTACTGTTTTCTCATATATTTTCTGTCTCTTTGTTGTGATTTGTGTATCTATTGAGAAGGATATGTTCTCCAGCTGTTATTTTTATTATCACATTTACACTTTTTTGTTCAGTCTTGATAACTGACCACTAGCTTGCACATGCTAGGAATGAAATCTACCACTGAGTTACATTCTGAGTCCCTCTGTGCATTCTTTATTCCCTTTACTTTATGTCTTTTTTTAATGTATAGTCTTTAGTTGAGGTAATGAGTCCTACTGCCATTTAGTGTGTGGAACAGGCAGCAGTAACTGAAACAGTGATTTGACAGCAAGGCTGTACTTAAATACAGTAAAAATTATTTGTGTACATCAATTATATCCCCAATAAGGTTAGAAAATGAAACTAAGACACCATTAGGATAAATGTAGTGTATTTTTAAGGATATTCAATATTAATAATTAAGAAGCAAAAGGAGAAGGGAATGGGGAAGAGGGAAACAGGAGTAAAATAGTAAAGTAGAGATGAAGGTATGAGAGAAATTACTCTAGGTTAGGTGTAGAAAAAGAAAGGTCAGTTATAAGATTTTATTCAAGCATGAAAAAGCTAAAAACAAATAAACCCCAACCCCCCAAACCAACATACAAATGTGAAATGTATGAAAAAATAAAGCTAAAAACAAACAAACAAACCAACCAGCCAACCAACCAAGCAACCAATCAATCTATATTTCTTCCTTGTAGGGTGAATATACTTTCTCCTACCCTATAGGTTGTCTTTTCTAGCTGACTCTGCAGGTAGGAAGAAGGTTGCTAAATTCTATGCAGTTCAAAACTAGTTAAACCAGAATGTCTCTGCTGCAGGGTTAGATTCCTGCACAAGAATCAGCCCTCCACCCTGGCCCGTGGTAGGAATTTCCTAGTCCTCCATGTGCCCCTACCAGTTACTGCCTGCTCTCTGCTGTGCTGAGTGATCACATTGTTTTCTATGCATGGTTGTCACTATCTAAGGCTCTTATGGTGAATGTGTGGGAGGGGTGGCACCCATTCTTGTATTTACCTTTGCCTCTGGGTTCTCCTCGCTCTAGGACCCAGACAACTTTTCCAAACCTGTGACCCACAGCCCTTGCCTGATTATGTTTGCATTCATGAGTCTCAGTCAGGTCCAGCTCATTTCTTTTGTTCCTAGTTGTCAGGGTCATTGCTGATCTAATTAGTGGAAAGGGTACTAGGGGTTGGAGATTTTATAGTGCCAGATTTTCTTTTTTTTTTTTTTTTTGCCATTGTTCATTGCCAACAAACAAGTTTTTTTTTTTAAAATTCAATTATACAAGCATTTCTTTTGCCGATCTTATAATCACAGTAACTATCAGATGAATACAGATACTACAACCATTTTATGTGCAGTATCAGTTTTAATGCACATGTCAAGTCCACACTGTCAGTATTTATCACCAACACTTTAAATTAGAGGTAAATTTGAAGTTGAAATGGTATGAAGACTTTTTTTTTTTAAAGATTCATTCTACTTTTTATTTTTTAAATTAGGTATTTTCTTCATTTACATTTCCAATGCTATCCCAAAAGTCCCCTATACCCTCCCCCCCCACTTCCCCACCCACCCACTCCCACTTCTTGGCCCTGGCGTTCCCCTGTACTGAGGTATATAAAGTTTAGTGCCAGATTTTCTACTCTTCCTGACAGAGCAGTTTGATAGCAAGGCCTCACGAACAGCTTCCTCTTTTGTCCCAGCTTTGGAGGAAGGGAGGCACAGCTCTGGGCAAGTACCCTCTAAGTGACTACTGTTGGGCCTTGTGCAGATCTCTTTTTCAGAGTTTGGTTTTTATATAGTTTGCTTCAGAGATCTTCCTCCTTTCTTTTGCTTGTGGTAGCTCATAGTGTGGGAAGGGAAATTCTTTTCCTTCCATCTTACTCTGTCCAGTGTTCTCAATGACATTTATTTTGTAAATCTAACATTTCTTGTTTCTGGATTTTATCTTGTACAGAGCAAGGGGATGGTTAAGGAGGTAATTTATTAATAGAGAGATATAAAGAGTTTGGTGGTGTGTCAGACTGGCCTTTCACCTGACTGCAGAGTGTGTGTGACCGTCCATGTGTCATTTATATCAAACCCACTTCTTCCAAGTTGGTATAAGGGGTGGTGGTGGTGGTGATATTTAAGCATGTTCCCTTGGTCCAATGAAATCCAGTGGGGATAAGAGGTTCCACGTTCTATGGTAATCTCTACAATCTCCTCCACTATATCTCCTGTTGTCCTACCTCACTCTCAATCTTTGCCCTATTGAGACACCTACAGCATAGTCTCTACAACAGTGGTTCTTAACCTTCCTAACACTGACCCTTTAATACAGTTCCTCATGTTGTGGTTACCCCAACCATAAAGTTATTCTTGTTGCTACTTCATGACTGTAACTTCGCTACTGTTATGAATCATAGTGTAAATATATGATATGCAAGATTTCAGATATACAATCTCTGTAGGGGTCATGACTCACAGGTTGAGAATCCCTGCTTTACAACTTAAGGTTTAGGGAAGATAATAGAAGAGGGAGCAAAAAGAGATTGTAAAGGCCAGAAGATCAGGAAGTCTGCTGCAAGATTGTGTCTTCCATATATGTCAGGTAAGTCACACCCATAAAATATCAACAATATGGTTGCCTAAACAGGACCTAAACGATGAAAGCATCAACTGACATGCCAAGATGAATGGGGGAAATCTTATGGGGACCCAACCCTGGATGAAGAGCTCTAGGCAATGAACAACTACCGAGAGGAGATTTAGTCTTCCCCAGGGATGAGTCCTTTAAATGGTTATCCAATACCATGTGGTCAGAACCCAGATGTCCCTCAACAGAGGAATGGATACAGAAATTATGGTACATTTACACAATGGAGTACTACTCAGCTATTAAAAAGAATGAATTTATGAAATTCCTAGCCAAATGGATGGACCTGGAGGGCATCATCTTGAGTGAAGTAACACAATCACAAAAGAACTCACACAATATGTATTCATTGATAAGTGGATATTAGCCCAAAACTTAGGATACCCAAGATATAAGATACAATTTGATAAACGCATGAAACTCAAGAAGAATGAAGACCAAAGTGTGGACACTGTGCACCTTCTTAGAATTGGGAACAAAACACCCAGGGAAGGAGTTACAGAGACAAAGTTAGTAGCTGTGATGAAAGGATGGACCATTTAGAGACTGCTGTATCCAGGGATCCGTCCCATAATCAGCTTCTAAACGCTGACACCATTGCATACACTAGCAAGATTTTGCTGAAAGGACCCAAATATAGCTGTCTCTTGTGAGACGATGCCGGGGCCTAGCAAACACAGGAGTGGATGTTCACAGTCAGCTATTGGATGTATCACAGGGCTCCCAATGGAGAAGCTAGAGAAAGTACCCAAGGAGCTAAAGGGATCTGCAACCCTATTGTTGGAACAACATGATGTACTAACCAGAACCCTGGAGCTCTTGTCTCTAGCTGCATATGTATCGAAAGATGGTCTAGTCGGCCATCAATGGAAAGAGAGGCCCATTGGACTTGCAAACTTTATATGCCCCAATATAGGGGAATGCCAGGGCCAAAAGAATGGGAATGGGTGGGTAGGGAAGTGGGGGGCGCTATGGGGGACTTTTGGGATAGTATTGGAAATGTAATTGAGGAAAATATGTAATAAAAATATAAAAAAAAAGACATAAACATATAAACTATTCTAAATGGACTCGACAGGTTAAGTTTATATATTTATTCACTTTTGTATATACATATGTGATAATAATTGAAAATAAGAGGTCATGAATTTGATAGGGAGGGGCTGGAGGGAGGGAAGGGAGGGGAAAATGATTTAACTACATATTAATTTTTTTAAAGTACAATATAGACCTGAAAGAAAGAAAGAAAGAAAGAAAGAAAGAAAGAAAGAAAGAAAGAAAGAAAGAAAGAAAGAAAAGGAAAGGAAAATAGGTTTCTTATGTCTCTGGGTATCTTTGAGAGTTTAATTAGAAGAACAACTGGATTTCCCTCAGTACTAGGTCTTACAATTGTGCCTTTCAAAGGTGTGGTAATGGAAAGAATTGACTCTCTACATCATCAATGCCTTTGGATGGCCTCTTTGTTTGAAAAGATTTGCATTTCCTGGTATCGCTGAGACAAATAAATTGCACAACAGACACTTCTAATTGCAGATATTGAATTTCACCTAAGTCACTTATCACATAGAAAGCTTTCTATAGTATGGTATTGAGAGTAAGTGGAAATGAGAATAAAAACATAATCAATATAAAAAATGTGCAATGACTATACAAAACTGTTTGTTACAACTCCATTTTTTTTGTTTCTATGAACTTTTAGCAATGGCTTATGAGTCTCTTACGTAGTGCCAGGCAAGCAACTAGTCTTTAATACAACAAAATGTTGTATAATCTCATGGGATGATTATACCAAACAAACAAACAATCCAAGAAAAAAGCCAGGATAAGCAGGAGCACAGTAGTTGTGTGGCAGTATCAAGGAATAATTGTAATTGTAGGAATAAAGACTAGAGAACTTCACTAGGCAACAACACTAAATGTTAGTTTGGTTTTCCAATTTGCCAATGAGGTATAGCAGACTTTATCCAGGTTCTTAAATTTTTAATTTTCTTATATTTTTAAATTTGTGTGTGTGTCTTTATCTGACGGTCTCTCTGTCTGCCTCTGTCTGTCTGTGTGGATATGTGCATATGATTGCCAGTGTCTCCCTAGGTCAGAGGCTTTGGATCACTGTGAAGCTGGAGTCACAGGTGTTTGTGAGTTGCCCGAGAGGAGTTCTGGGGCCCAAACTCAGGTCCTCTGCAAGGGCAGCATAAGACCGTAACCACTAAACCATTTCTCTACTCCCCTCATTATGCAATTGTAAATTAAAAAGAATGGTTTGTCCAGCTAAAGACAAGGGGAGTGCCCTATTTGTTTCTCAAAACTGTGCTTCCCCAAACTAATGTCTGCTAACATACTAATGTATGATCCATAGTAAAAGGATTTCTCAACTTTGAAAGCAATGGCTAAAGTAAGTGTAAACCATGCATATTTTTACTGCCATTAGTGTGATGATGTATAATGATCTAAGTGAAAAAAAGGATGAATGAGCTGAATGTGGCGGCACATGCCTTTAATTACAGCACTTGGGAGATAGAGGCAGACTGATCTCTATGAGTTCAAGCTAGCTGGGCCTACATAATGAGCTACAGGAAAGTCAGGGTTACATAGAGAGACCCTGTCTCAAAATACATAAAGTATGCAGCATTTCCCAAGCTGCTAGTTATGAAATTGCTTGTTTCCCTCAAATAAAACTATTAAAATATTTTTTATGCTAGGGTTCCAAAGAGTAAAGTTTGGTAAAAGTTACCCTGATATAGAAATTCAAGACCTTAACTGATGCATTTGAGAAACACTCTGGTGCAGTAAGTACCTAGCCTGTTATCTAGCTAGTTCACTTCATATCAAACATTGCTCTACTCACTTTACAGCATTTTCACAACATCTAAAAAAATATTCTGAGCCAGTGAGGTGGCTTAGTAGGTAAGGGGGCCTGCCAACAAGACTGAGAACTGAGTGACCTCAAGGACCCAAGACTCATATGGTGAAAGGGGAGAGCAGATTCCCAAGTGCTGTCTTCTGGCTTTAGTTCTCTGTTTCTCTTCCTCTCCCTCTCCCTCTCCCTCTCCCTCTCCCTCTCCCTCTCCCTCTCCCTCTCCCTCTCCCTCTCCCTCTCCCTCTCCCTCTCCCTCTCCCTCTCTCTTTCTCTCTTTGTTTCTTTTTACCCTCTCCTTCCCTCCACTACCCCATTCTCTTCCTATTTTTCTTTCAGGAAAAGAGTGCCTTAAATTTGAAACCAGTCTAGGGTCCATAAGAAGTCCCTGTCTCACATAATACCTATGAAAATAATGTTTGTGGAAGTTCAATATTTTGAGATTTATGTAGAATTGGCTGCTTTCTCCTACCCAACCCTGCCAAACCTGAGTTGTAGAATTCCTTATTCTTGGATCTTCAGTTGACATGATAACATACACGATTATGTATAATGTGTTCAACGAGTAAATAATACTTTATAATAAGACTGTATTCTGGTGTGCACAAATAACTTTTAAAAATGCTGACTACTCTTTCATGGTTTCCACAGGACCTGGAATCTGGAGCTTACATGATCTGATATGGATAATAAACAGCTTTTTTGTCTTTATGAAAGAAAAGAAACCATTTAAAAATTTCAGTAAATCCAAGAAGCCATTTATTGATATATACCATTTTATCAATATTAATTCATCACACAAGAAAACAATTTAAGATAAAGAGAAAAAAGTGACTTGGGAAGAAGAAAGATGAAAAGGCAGGGCTAAACAAGAAAGAATATAGTGATAAAATGAGAAGGAAGCCAAAGCTTACTAGAAATACTTGCCTGGAAAAAAAATATCTGATCAAACAGCCTGTCCAAAATACATTATGTAATACTGCTGAATATAGAAAAAAGAAAGTAATGGGAAACTACCACAGGGTCATTGCAAATGAAAAGTTTTGGTAAAGGATATGTGCTCTTATGGAATTTATAAAAAGAAAAAGGTGGTTTAATATTAATACCCACATAAAACTGACAAATGAGCTGTTTAAACCATTAATATTAGGAAGCAAGAAAATGAAACACAACTAGTGAGCATTAAAGAAAAGACAAGCCAAGGGAAGCATGTAAGTACCTTCAATGGATCTTGGAGATGAGACTGTTATAAAGCACACTTTCATTATGGTTTCAGAAGCAGATGTTATCATGTCCCAGGTGTCTCGATTTCCGATCTATCAGTTAAGTAATTAAGTTATAGCAAATCACTGGATGAAGGCCAAGCAACTAAGCACTCATATCTATGTTTGCAAATGGCCATCTGTAATGGTCAGCATTTACTCTTAAATACCCATAAAATTCAATTACAATATTTTCTCATGAATGCCCCAGTTCTTATATTTATAATTCATAAAACCTAGTTTCATTGAAAATAGTGACAGAAGGCAATTTTTTTGAAAAATAAGAAAAACTGAAAAATTATCACCCTTGGACATCCAAATACCTGATTTTGTGTTGTGGAGAAATGCAAAATGTCTCTGAGCAAGCATCTTCTACAATCAGAGTGCTTTAACATAATAGAAACCTTAACCAATGGAGAGGTCTCTATTTATTCATTTAACAAATGTTTACCAAATTCTTATTTCATGCATGCCACTGGTCTGGAAAATACGAATTTACTTTTGAGTAAGCCAAAGTTAGGTTCTCTTTTTGTAGAAGAAGACAGTAAAAAGCAAACAAGAGAATTACAGACTCATTACTTCTCTGGTGGAAATAAACAGAGCAATATGCTAGAAGGTAATGGGAGACGGTGATGGTGGGATAGAGGTGGATTATTTTAAATAAAATGGTGAGAGAAGGCCTATCTGAAGTGATACATTTGTACTCTGAGTGATAAAAATAATGCTGCTGTTTGTAGATCTAAGGAAAGTAATTTCTGGGTGCAACAAACAAAAATAGCAAACACCATATTGGTAACTAATGGACGGACAAAATGCTCTAAGTATTTAGTTGATAGGCAAATATGACATCTGATACAACAGGAAAAATGACTACCATCCAATGCCTGTCTAAACTTTAATATAATTGGAAGGATGATAGAACTTAATCTAATCTCCCATACAATATAACCCCCCCCTGCTAATCATTGCTTAAATACATTCAGTGTTGAAGGCATTACACTACACTCTGAGATGTCCCAGATGCTAGAAAACATCTTACTATAACCCAAACATGGTGTTCAGGAATTCTCAATAATTGACTCTAGATATAGCCTTTCAAAACTAAATAATATATTGCTATTCACTATTGTTTTCTAAGTCCAAGTCCTTCAACCATTATTTAGGTCTTGTAGCCCATCCAGAAGCTATGTATTTTCACATACAACATAGTGTCTTAGTGAGCTACTTAAAACCAAACTACCTCTGGAAATATAAACTCAAAGTTTCCATTTTTAAAATAATACAATCATATAATAGCAGACTTGTCAAGTATGTTAAAATAATTTATTTTGTAAGACAAAAAGTAATAAAGATAAACAGCAGTCATGATTTACAATATGAATTTCTAAATAATATTAATACTTCACATGGTTGAAATCTTTTGTGTTGCATATATTTTTTCACAATAATACTGCTATTCCAAAATATGGCTATAATATAAGCTACTTTGTACAATAAAGACATGCTAGTGAAATATATTGAAAAAGAGATAGGATGATGGCTGTCAGTAAAGTGGTTTCCTAGCAAGCAGGAGGACCTAGATTAGATCCCCAGAACCTACATTAAAAGCTGGGTTTGTTTGTCTGTCTGTAATCCCGGCACTAAGGAGTCAGAGACAAGAATATCCCTCAGGATCAATGGCTACCTACCCTGACTAGGCTATCGAGAGACTCTATCTTTAAAAAAAAACAAAAACAAAAACAAAAACAGTGGACAGAACTTGACTGTCTGCTGAGGTTGCCCTCTGCATGCTAATAGGTGTGCCTCTATTAGCATGCACACACATACACATGTGCCTACAAACACATGATCATGCACACAAATGCAGACTACAACATACATCTGTATATAAAGTATGTATTACTGAAAACATCAACGGGAACTCAGCAGTAAAAACTGTGTTGTATATGGGTTAGTCCCAACTGCTATTATAAGTTCATTTTTTTTTTTTGAGACAGGGTTTCTCTGTACAGCCCTGGCTATCCTGGAACTCACTTTGTAGACCAGGCTGGCCTCAAACTCAGTTACCCCTCGACAAACCCCCTATCCCCTTCTCCCTCCCTCTGCCTCTAGGAGGGTGTTTCCCCACTTGTCCATCCACTCTAGCCTCAGAGCCCTAGCATTCCCCTACCTTGGGTCATTGAGCCTCCACAGGATCAATGCACTCCCCTCCCACTGATGCCTAATAAGGCAATCCTCTGTTTCATTAAATTCTCAGGCAAATGGGTTGAACTTGAAAATATTATCCTGAGTGATTTAACCCAGTCACAAAAGAAGACACATGGTATATACTCACTGATAAGTGGATATTAGCTAAAAAGAAGCACAGAATACCCACGATACAACTCACAGACCATATGAAACCCAAGAAGAAAGAAGACCACACAAAAGTGTGAATGCTACAGTCCTATATACAGTCCTCCTTAGAAGGGGGAAGACAATTATCTCGGGAAGTAGAAGGAGAGAAGGATCTGGGAGGGAGAGAGGAGGGAGAGGGAAAAGGGGGCCGTTCAGATACAGGAGGAGATGGGGATGAAGTACAGAAGGTCAGGAAATTGAACAGAGGTTTGTAGCAATGGAGGATGGAGAACTGGGGCTAGCCACCAGAAAGTCCCAGATGCCAGAAAAGCAAGAGGATCCCAGGACCCAATGGTGATGATATTAGCTCAAATACTCAAAAAAGGGGAGATAGAACATATAGAGACCATATCCAGAGGTTAGGCATGGCCCCCAGTTGAGGGATGGGGCCACCTCCCCATCTCAAAAATTTTAATCCAGAATTGCTCCTGTCTAAAGGAAATACAGAAACAAAGCAGAACAGAGAAGGAAAGGCCATCCAGAGACTGCCCCATCTAGGGATTGTTTTTTCTTTTACATTTTCTTTTTTCTTAATTTTTGAGAATAAGCATATGAAATTATTCTCTCTCTCTCTCTCTCTCTCTCTCTTGCATATGCCACCATACTTTGTTTTCATCCATCCCTCTCCTCTATGTCTCTCCTCCAACCCTTCTGTTCCACTCTTGCTGGTTCCCTTCCTCTCACCAAATAGTTCTCTGTTCTTTTTTCATTTCATCTCAATTCCATTGCTCTCAAATTAAGATCTCTCCTTTGTCCTGTTGGACACAGCCCCTGAAGTAGTTCCAAATCAAGGAAAGAAAGAAAAAGGCATTTAAAATTGAACTAACTTTGTTTAACTGGAGATTCATAATCCGTGGAGGTTATTGACCCAAAGCACAAATGTACAAGTTTACATGTACATGTAGATATTTTCTATGATATTAACTTTTACTATAAAAGATGCTCATGGAAGAAATAAAGCAACATGCTACAGTTTCTGTTTAATTTTTTGTTTGTTTTACGTTTACCTTTGTTGAGGTATGTAAGCAAAAGGAAACTTTATAATTCAGATGGACAAGTTGTATAAATTATTATGTCAACGTGGGACAAAGCAAAGCACATTGGTAGAATACTAATAATCAGCAGCCTGGGAAACTTCTTCAGTACAGAGCTCCTATTCTCAAGTAGCCAGATGTTTTTACTCAGGCTGAAAAGCACAGATGGTGTACAGCTGTCAGACAGCTGTCTTTGTTGAAGTTCCTTTTAAAAATTTCAGCATGTATCTATTAAATGCAAAGAAAGTTTTGTAAAGGTTGAGAGAAAATGTAAATGGGTACGCCATTGAAAATTACTTTCAAAGGCTGAAAGAAAGGGGTTTGTGCTCTGAAAGAAGAATATACTTCTCATATTTAGTCTCTTTCCTTCTCTTTTCAATCTCAATAAATAGTTATTTGTGCCAACACTATATTTGTTCAGAGAACTCAGAGACAAATTAAATAGTGCCTTACCTGTTCTTTAGGATTTTATAGTTTATTACAAGAGACAGATATGAAAATAAACAAGAGAATGTTGTATACGCTGTTCTTTGCTAGCAGAAAGTATGCCTAGTGGTAGAACAAGGAAGGGCCTAGCTAGACTTCAGCTGCCGAAGAAGGCCTCACAAATTTGAGATATGTTGTCTGAATCTGGAAAGAAAGGGGATTAGTAAAGTTTGTTGTATGGTGGTGGTATTCAGTCAGAAATAGTCTACAGAAAGGGAGAGAGCTATAAGGCGGCATGGATAGCCCACTTAATAGTTTGAGGCACAGGTACTGTATCTCAGAGTATGTAGGAAGACAGGGAACAAAGGGAGTGGTTTGAGTCAGAGAAAATGTATGGAGACATGTTGATGAGAAAGGATACAGTAAAGTTTGCAATAGCTACCACTGTCAGCAGAAAAGGGGACGAATTAAGAACACATAAGAAGGATTAGTAAATTGTACTCTACAGGGGCAGTTGGGGTCTTTGGAAGCCATAATTTTATAATATTAAAAAATTTCACAGTTGTGTTATTTGTGCCAGCAGCACTTAGTCACTGTGGCAAGAGGAACACACAGTTCCTTATTCTGGAAAATAAAACCATTAGGAACTAAAAATGAATCTTACTTAGAAATACAACCAACACAGCTCCCAAATCTTCCCAATTTCTAAACAGATAACTTAGGAATACCACACATTCTAAATATTTAATTGCAAAAAATTGATAAATTAGGAAAATGCATCTGTGATTTACTTTATAATTCCCAGCAGCATACGCACACTGCTGCCTTGGCAATTACCAGTGTCTATGGTATGGGAAGCATATTGGAAGCTCCTTACAAACATGGAGAAAACTTACTTATGTTGGTATGTTCACCATCCTTTGTAATGTCTATCTGATGAAAGGAACATGAAGCTGATGAACAGCTTGAATGTCTTCCCCAAAACAGCACAGTTAGAATACAGTGTAGAAAAAAGCCCATAGATGTAGGCCAGAGGTCTTGTCTTCTTTGAGACAATATTTAGTTTTATTCTAAGACAGATAAGAAGTCTTTAGAAATAAAGGGGCATATTTTGAAAGTAAAGCATCCCATCAAAGCATCTAAAACCAGAATCACATAGAGGAAAGGAAATGGATCTTACCACTAAATCATCATTTTCACTATAACAGCAAAAAGAATGCTGATAAACTTAAGAATACATCTAAGACTATTAATAGAGCTCTTGTTTGTCTGGCAAACTTTAACTGGTGACACTGGAATTTATTTTTAGAGATTAAAATTTTTAATAAAGAGCCTGACTACCATTTTGATATTAGCAGCTTTCAAGCCATAATCTTCATTCTTTCCCTTTAAGATGTTTTTATTATTTTCAAATGTTTAACTTCCCATAATAATGAACTTCATTGTGAAATTCACTTCCATACATGCATATAATATATTTTGATCACATTAAGCTTCTGTTATTCTCTTTTATTCCCCTCTAACTCCTGCCTATCCCTTTCCCAACAATTTCCTTCTCTCCTTTGTGCCACATTAGGACAACTAAGAACTGTTAGCAGTGGCAACTGTTTTTTTTCCCTTTTGTTCTTCTATTTATTCATTTGTTTGTTTATTTATTTATTGTATATTTTATTTATTTACACTTCAAATGTTATCTCCCTTCCCGGTTTCCCCTCTGGACCTCTCATCCCCTCCCCCTGCTTCTATGAGGGTGCTCCCCCCACCCACCCACCCAGTACTGCCTCCCCACCCTCACATTCCCCTTCACAGGACCAAGGGCCTCTTCTCCCATTGAAGCCTGACAAGGCCATCCTCTGCTACATATGCGCTGGAGCCATGGGTCCCTCCATGTGTACTCTTTGGTTGGTGGTTTAGCCCTGGGAGCTCTGGGGTGTCCGGTTGGTTGACACTGTTGTTCTTCCAATGGGGTTGCAAGCTCCTTCAGGCTTTTCTCTGTTTTCTATACTGCTCATATGCAAATTCAGAGAGCATGCACAGGACGAATCACCAACCAATGTAAAATTCAAAGCTACTCACCCTTCCCTTCATTCAAGATATCTGTGGCTTGAGAGCCACCTCTATCTCAAAAAAAAAAAGAAAAAAAAGCACGACTAATTATGTTAGTAACAAATCTTCTTATACTCTTTTTAGTCCATGGGCAGCATTCAAATCATATTTTGGGGTGGAGGCTGATCTGATCTCTCTCTCTCTCTCTCTCTCTCTCTCTCTCTCTCTCTCTCTCTCTCTCTCTCTCTCTCTTTGTAGAGCAACCCCCACAAGACAACTGACGTTTAAATAGCATATCAATGTGAATTACCCAGAAAGCTTTCTTTCTTCCCTCCATACTAACTGGCTCTGCACTGTGTGTTTTACAGGGCATATTAGAATGATGCTGGTACTTTCATATCACTTTGCATCAAGTTCCGCTGTGCTGTACTGCATTTGCTAAGTCCGCCTGAGTTTCTGTTATAAATTTAACTTCTCTAATTCATATGTCTTGATGACTTACATTTAGGAATAGGAATATGAAATTAGGGCTCTATTTAAAGTAGTACTACACTGAGTTTGTTGGCCTATGTGAGTGTTTCAGATCAAATCAGGTGCCTTGATTGTAGTGGAAGACAAGTGATGCTAGGCTCAGAGGAATGGCTCTTATCCTATAACTGTTGGTTATACATGCAAATGAGGACTTTCCCTCATTTTATACAGAGCCTAGAAAAAAAAATCACATCATCTATAATGTATGAGCCCATTGCATAGTTGGTAACGAGACAAAGAAAAATCACTAATGGAACATACTTTAGAGAATATTCTAAATATCATAGTTCATCAGTACTCTTTGAAATGCTTCAGCTATTGTCTATATCTCCAAAAATCTTCCGACCAGCATGGTTATATATAGATACCAGTGGCACCCAGTGGCCAGTATAAAAGGTAGCTCTGAATGTTTGAAGTCCAGTTGTTTTGTTTTTAATTTGTAGTAGATCTGTTTGGTGGTATGCTTACAGACTCAGCTATTAAGGAAAGGCGAGGCAGGAGGATCCATTGATCGAAACAGTGAGTTTAACACCTGCTTTTTTAGATAGCCAAGACCCTATCTAAAAAAGAAAACAAACAAATAAATGTTCAGAGGAGACCCTTGCTCATTCTGGACAACTGTAAAAAGAAGCAACAGTGATTCTGAGTTCAACAAAGTTGCCAGTGTTATTGTTAAAACAAACTTGACTTAAGCTTAGGCTTCTCAAACCAAAGAAATTAAAATTTATCACATTTGGGAGGCCATTAAACTTGATGATATTGAGTTGGGATTTTCTGTTGGCACAAACATAAATGTGAACGAGGGAAAGGATTCTTCCCCCCTGAAATATGCAGAATAATTAAAAATACTTTTAAAAAATAAGAAGCAGAAGTGCTAAGATATAGCTAAGTGGTGTAGTCCTTGCCTAGCATGTGCAAGGTTCAGAAACACTATAATAACACTCTAATTGGAAACCCAAATTGTATGATTGTATAAGACTATGTGATAGAAAAGAAAAAGGATTGCTTGGACTTGTAGGCACATAGCTTCTGAATTAATTTTAGCACTTACCAAGATGTACCAATTGGCAAATTGTCATGCCTTTAATTAATGTCAGGATTTTGATTATAGGTATACCATGGCATCATACTAAATTTAAAAGGAGTTCCTAGACATAAAATAAAGGACAGATTGAACTGTATTATTTTAATAATTGGAATTATTTCCTTGCCTATATTCCCAAACACTACAGTAAATCTAAAATATCTCATAATACATATTGGTATTCTGGACTAAAGGATAATAAGTAAAATAAAATAAATATTTCATATTCCCGGTAAGTTGTTACAAATGGTGACCCATGAACATGACCTGTGGTAGGATTTAAATGGTTAATATGGCCCAATATAGATGAAAACAAAATAGCCAAGAATTAGATAAAACCCACTGAAGGAAGGGCCGAGGACATCCTGAGTTTTGAAGGTTGGAACTGGGAAATATCATCCTGAGTGAGGTAACTCAGACCCAAAAGGACATACATGGTATGTACTCCCTAATGAGTGGATATTAGCCCCAAAAGTACAGAATACCCAAGATACAGTCCACAGAATTCATAAAGTTCAAAAAGCTGAAGTGCCCAAGTGAGGATGCTTCAGTCCCACTTGGAAGAGAGAAGAAATCTATCAGAAGCAGGGTGGTGGTGGGGGACCTGGTGGGCAGAGGAGGGGGGAAAGGGGAACCTGATCTGGTATTGGGTGAGGGAAAAGGACTGAAGCCCTGAGGGCCAGCAGAAAGAATGGAAACAAGCATCCTCAGGAAGTAGGAAGTTGGGGGACCCCCAGAATGCACCAGAGACCTGGGAGGTGAGAGACTCAGGACTCACCTGAAATGCCAGACAGTAGGGAGAGGAAATTTGTAGAGCCCTCTTCCAGCAGGAAGACAGGGCATCAAGTCAGGAATGGGGTTGCCATCTCACAGTCACATCTCTGACCCATAATTGTTCCTGTCTGAAAGAATTACAGGAATGGAAATGGAGAGGAGCCTGAGGAAAACAAGGTCCAGTGACAGGCCCAAAGTGGGATCCAGCTCAAGGGGAGGTCCCAAGGCCTGACACTATTACTGAGGCTATGGAGTGATCACAAAAAGGGACCTATCATGACTGCACTCTGAAAGACCCAACAAGCAGCTGAAAGAGTCAGATGCAGATATTTGCACCCAACCAATGGACAGAAGCAGCTGACCTCTGTTGTTGAATTATGGAGGGCTGAAAGAAGCTGAGAAGGACGATCTTGCAGGAGGACCAGCAGTCTCAATTAATCTGGATCCCCGAGATCTCTCAAACACTGGACCACCAAACAGGCAGCATACACCAGCTGATATGAGGCCCCCAACACACATACAGCAGAGGACTGCCGGGTCTGTGTTCATTCAGAGATGATGAACCTAGCCCTAAAGAGACTGGAGGCCCCAGGGATTTTAGAGGTCAGGTGGGGTTGGGGATGGGTAGATGCATGTGGAGTCAGGGAGTGGGGAGGAGGTATGGGATATATAACAGTCAGAGGGTGGAAGGGGGGAATAAAATATGGAGTGTAAAAACTAAGTTAATAAAGAAAGAAAATTTGGGATGCCTGTTGAACTTGTACTTTGAAAGAATCTGGCTTTAGAAGTGGTTGCTAGATAGATACACAGAACTAATTTATATCCAGGCCACTCAATAGAAGAATTATATTAACAAGGCAACGACGAAGAAAACAGTTTTTTTCATTCTGATCCCCAAGTTTTATAATTTGAGATTTTGTGACATAATATGATACACTACTTAGCATTCAGAACTAAATTCAAGTTAAATTATCCTCTTGTTTTTCTGGACTATACTAGCTCATAGCCACTTTATTGTTCTGTGTGCTTCTGTGTGTGTGTGTGTGTGTGTGTGTGTGTGTGTGTGTGTGTGTAAAGAGAGGAGGAGGGGAGAAAGGGAAAGAGGGAGGAAGGGAGAGTTCAGAGGATAGCCTCTGGTTGTGGTCCTTTCCTCTGGTCCTTATTTGAGAGAAAGGTCTTTGCCATTGTACAAGCGAAGCTGGCTGGACCACATGCTCCAGAAGATGCTGCTGTCTCTGCATCTCACAGTAGGAAAGCTGGCATCACACATGCTTGTGCTATTGTATATGGCTTTTACATCTGATTCTGGGATTCAAAACTAAACTAGGGTCATCAGACTTGTGATTTTATCCACTGAGTCATCTCCTAGCCTTCACAACATGTTCACATTTTCACTCTACACATTTTAGCTCTCCCTCATTCATGATATCCTTTATTTATTATTATCTCTTATGATAGCTGTTCAAAACATATCTTTTGTCTACGTAATAGACTGAATTCTTTTAGGATACTGTGTACCAGGCATTTCAATTATTTCCCCACATAGAATTGTCTTGCTAGTTTCCATTCTTGTATGTAATTCATTACTAATTTTTCCAATTGTGTATAATCTTGTTAGTTATAACTGCATATATATGCACTTGCCAACATAACTTAGTCGGAAAAAGCACTTGGTATACACAAGAATATAATATAACATTGAGTCAATTCTTCTCATAAAACCTTTTTAAAACCTTGTGCAACAACTACTTTTCCATGACATATAAATGGGAGCATAGTTCAATTTCACCTTCTTAAGTCTCTTTGACTACCATTTCTTTCTCTTTTTTTTCTGTTATACAGGACTCCTTTCATCTGTCCCAATTCCTTGCGTTCTTCCCATTACAAGACATTAGACATACTTTCCCCTCTACTTGGAACTCTCTCAGCTACTCCTCAATCTAGGCAATTACCACTTTTTCCTTCAGACTGCTAGGTAATCATAAAACCTCTTTTAGCATCTTATTACAAACTTTCTTGGCACCATAGCATCCCTTTTGTAGCATGTTAACAGTATTGATATTTTTAGATATATTTGTGGTGTATTTTTTTCTGCCACCATACCCTTTAGTATATAAGTGGAAAATCCAACTGAGCTCCTTGGCACCTTGCATATTTTAACTTTTAAACAAATATTTGATGAAAGAATAAATATATAATGGTACTTAAATATAAAGAATATAAATCTATATTAAGAATCCCAATGTTATATGCTCTCTGCTGTGCACAGAAAAAGTCAAGACTATTTATTCAGAAAATATTATTTCCATAGGTAGGATCTCTCTCTCTCTCTCTCTCTCTCCCTCTCTCCCTCCCATGAGTGAGTGTGTGTGAGTGTGTGTGTGTGTGTGTGTGTGTGTGTGTGAGAGAGAGAGAGAGAGAGAGAGAGAGAGAGAGAGAGAGAGAGAGAGAGTTGCAGAGGAAGAGAGACTAGCATAATTGAATTAATTCTCCAAGGCAGCACATAATCTAAACTATAGGTATCTTCATTATTTATATAGCGCTCCTATTTCTTCTATTACATTTTAAAAGGTAGTATGAACAAGACTATATCTATCTATCTATCTATCTATCTATCTATCTATCTATCTATCTATCTATCTATCTATATCTCCTGGCCATATGTGTGAAAAGATATAGAGAGAGTACAGAGCATAATGCTAGGCTAATAATAGGGAGTTAGGAAATGGGGGACATCTCAGAGTATGTAACAAGTGAAATTCATGTATATACATAATTGTTTATTTGTTCTTTGTTCTGCTTCAGTTATGTTTGCTCAGTATTGTCCGAGTTAGATCACAAGCAGGAACAACAGCTGCTTCATTCCAATCAGCATGTTCTTAATTTCTTGGGCACATACATGGCTGCTTAATTAAAGTGTTTTATGTTTGAGCTGATTTAATAGTAGATGTTAATTACTGTGCTAAGCTTGACTGTACCACAAGACGCAAATCAATGCAGAAAGTTTTACCTGGAAACTAGTGAGAAAATGGCTTAGTTTTATTTTGTTTTCATTTTTCTAAGAACAGGGCATAAATTTTTTTTTAAAAATTAAATGATTTATACACAACTTTAAAAATAGGCAGTGATCTATAATAACAATATCTACCTCCCCGTGAATAAAGGGTAATTTTCCTTATGTAGCAAAAAATTTTACAAAATCCTTGAATAATTGTTCTGGTCCAGCACTCTAGTTTCAGTAGTGAGAAGAGCACAGCTCAGGAGCTGACTGCATCAGTGCCAGGTTATAGTCTTGAGCAGTACATTTTGTCTTGGAAACAGGTTTTAATTCAATTATTTTCACAGAAAGTAGAGTGTAGAAGGCATCCTGTGAGGCCATTTAGTTACATGAAGATCATTCTCCCTAACTAATCATATTAGATGATTGTCTGTCCTATTTCATAAAGCCTTTACCCAGGAGTAAAGTCCAACTGTCTCCTCTGCTTAGCTGATCTACTGTTGAAGAAACCTCACCATTTAGTACTTCTTCCTATGTGTAAACTAGCACTCCCAATGTATATTAAGCCTGTTTCTTTTATCTTTGCTCTAGAAAGAGAAAGAGGGCTAGTGGTAGGGATCCACTAATGATAATTCATAAGTGTGTGACAATGATTAAATTTTACTCTCAGCCTTTTTGGCACATTGAGAGTCTACAACACTGATTTTGATCTCCTTTTAGTTGTATGTCTTGAAAGAAATAATAAGAAATCTTATCTGCTCTGTGTCAAAGAAATATTAAGAAGTAGACCACATCCTTTTTTGAATATAAATTAAGTTAGCTATGATTAAAAACAATAAAAACTCAGTGACATGTATGAGCCATTTTCCTAAAGTCATTTTTTATCAAAAATTACCACCCAGTGAATCATCTTTTTGAGGTACTAAAAAGGACAAGATACATTACAGTACAGAGGATGTTTACAGATCATTTCTTACAGATGCATCTCAAAGTTGTAGTATCTGTATCACTGTACACAACTGGTTAAACCACCCACAAACATCTTAACCAATTAAGGGACTAAAACAGCTACTACTGAATCTTCAATGATTATATAGGTTTCCTTGCTTTATGTCTTGCAGTAGAAGTGATTTTCAACCTATAGGTCGTGACCTCCTTGCAGGGGGTGTCAAATTACCTTTTCATAAAGGTAGCATATCAGATATCCCACATATCAGATATTTACATTACGATTCATGTCAGGGCAAAATTACAGTTATGAAGTAGCAAAAAAAAATGACTTTATGGTTGGGGGTCACCACACATGAGGGATTGCATTAAAGAGTTGCAATACTAGGAAGGTTCTGAACTACTGACATAGAGCTTTCTGTTTGTAGGCCTGATACAACTCTATAAGCTATCAGGGTACTCAGAGATCTCAATGCAATTTAAACACAGTGTTCTCAGAAATGTGTTAAAATAAAGGAAAGGCCTCTGGCATTATTGGGTACTGTTCTTTTATTCTCTTTTTCATTAATTTCTTCCTTAATATTTATTATTTCTTGCTATTTATTGGGTTTTGAATGGGCTGATTTTTATTTTTTGAGAGTGTTGAAACATTAGGCTGTTTATTTGAAATATCTCTTAATTTTTTTTATGTGAATGTTCATCACTATAAACTTCCCTTTTAGGACTGCCTTGGCAGTTCAACAGAGTTTCTACTCACAATGTCATTTATCTGTAGAAATTTTTACTTCTTCAACTTTAAATGATATTGCCATGTTGTTCTTCAAAGTGGCTGTGCATATCTACATTCCCACTAGGCAGAAAAAAAAGTTCCACTACTGTAAATTCTAGTTAATAACTGGAAATATCAGACTTCACAATTCTGTAAATTTGACACATATAAAGTTTTAGCCGGGCTTTGTAAATTCATGTTTTTAATTTTTAATAAGAATGCTAATTTTTTCATGTTCATCAGTCAATCATTTACTCTTCTAAGAACTAGTTATTCCAACAACTTTTATAATTATTTTAGTTCTTTATATATTCTGAGTAATGATCATCTGCCAATTATATGTGATACAAACATCATCTATCATATTTGTATTTTTGCCTTTAATGTATATTTAGATTAAAATGAACATAAATGCAATGTTTTAGTAAATAAAAATTAATATTTTTCAATATTCTGAGAGATAACCTGATATATATAAATTTTGACTGATTCCAAAGTAATTAAGTTTTACCTAAATTTTGAAAAGTTTTGCTTAATTTCTGTATTCAACACATTGAAATTATGTATTTTAAAGAATGTACTACACACAAGAAATATGTTCTTCATACTTAGATGTCCACTCCAGCTCTGAATAATAAGGGGTATAAGTGTAGCTAAACCAATCCTTGGATATAATTTGCAATTGTGCATGACTCTGCAAGTACCAAATAGTTTTCTTAAATTACGGTTTTTGCGTTAGAAAATGTACAGAGATCATAGAAAGCAAGTATATTTTATAAGTCTCTGTAAGAATAACTTTACATATATGCTTTGTTTTAAGAAAGAGCAAAACCTCAAGTGGTCAAGTTGGAGCTCAGTAGACCCTGGAAAAATCCCTAGCCTGAAAGGACACCATCAATAAGACAAAAAAGGCCACCAACAGATTGGGAAAGGATCTTTACCAATCCTAAATCCAATAGGGGACTAATATTCAATATATACAAAAATTTAAAGAAGCTGGACTCCAGAAAATAAAATAGCCCTATTACAAATGGGGTAAAGAGCCAAACAAAGAATTCTCAACTGAGGAATACCGAATGGCTAAGAAGCACCTGAAAAAAAAATGTTCAACATCCTTAATCATCAGGGAAATGCAAATCAAAACAACCCTGGGATTCCATCTCACACCTGTCAGAATGGCTAAGATCAAAAATTCAGGTGACAGCAGATGCTGGTGAGGACATGGAGAAAGAGGAACACTCCTCCATTGTTGGTGGGATTGCAAGCTGGTACAACCACTCTGGAAATCTGTCTGGCAGTTCCTCAGAAAATTGGATATAGTGCTACCAGAAGATCCAGCAATACCTCTCCTGGTAATATACCCAGAAGAAGTTCCAACTTGTAATAAGGACACATGCTCCACTATGTTCATAGCAGCCTTATTTATAATAGCCAGAAGCTGGAAAGAACGCAGATGTCCCTCAACAGAGGAATGGATACAGAAAATGTGGTACATTTAAACAATGGAGTACTACTCAGCTATTAAAAACAATGAATTTATGAAATTCTTAGGCAAATGGATGGATCTGGAGAATATCATCCTGAGTGAGGTAACCCAATCACAAAAGAACACACATGTTAGGCAGTGGTGGCCCATGCCTTTAATCCCAGAATTTGGGAGGCAGAGGCAGGGGGATTTCTGAGTTCGAGGCCAGCCTGGTCTACAGAGTGAGTTCCAGGACAGCCAGGGCTACACAGAGAAATCCTGTCTTGAAAATAAAAAAAGAAAAAACCCACAAAACAAAAGAACACACATGACATACACTCACTGTTAAGTGGATATTAGCCCAGGAATGCAGAATACCCTAGATACAATTTGCAAAACATGAAACTCAAGAAGAAGGAAGACCAAAGTGTGGATACTTCATTCCTTCTCAGAATGGGGAACAAAATACCAATGGAAGGAGTTACAGAGACAAAGTTCAGAGCTGAGACAGAAGTAAGGTCCATCCAGAGACTGCCCCACCTGGGGATCCATCCCATAATCAGTCACCAAACCCAGACACTATTGCATATGCCAGCAAGATTTTGCTGACAGGACCCTGACATAGCTGTCTCTTGTGAGGCTATGCCAGTGCCTTGTAAATACAGAAGTGGATGCCCACAGTCATCTATTGGATGGAACACAGGGCCCCCAATGAAGGAGCTAGAGAAAGTACCCAAGGAGCTGAAGGGGTCTGCAACCCTATAGGAGGAACAACAATATGAACTAACCAGTACGCCCCACCCCCACCCAGAGCTTGTGTCTCTAGTTGCATATGTAGCAGAGGATGGCCTAGTAGGCGGTCAATGGGAGGAGAGGTCCTTGGTCTTGCAAAGATTATATACCCCAGTAGAGAGGAATGCCAGGCCAGGAAGCAGGAGAGGGTGGGCTGGGGAGCAGGGCACAGGGAGGGTATAGGGGACTTTCTGGATAGCATTTGAAATATAAATGAAGAAGATATATATATATATATACATATATATATATATATATATGTAAACATAGGAGACTATGTGAAGATATCATTTTGTTCTAAATCTATGAATTAATTATAAATATTAAAGAGGATTATACACTTATAAAAGTAAAAAAATAAATAAAGTCTTGCACTCCAAATCCAAAAACATATCAAAACCATCATTCACTACAATCAAGTAGGCTTCATCCCAGGGATGTGGGGATTGTTCAATATATGGAAATGCATCAACATAATTCACAATATAAACAAACTCAAAGAAAAAAAACATATGATTATTTCATTAGATGCTGAGAAAGCATTTGACAAAATCCAATACCCCTTCATGATAAAAGTCTTGGAGAGATCAGAAATTCATGCCACATACCTAAATATAATATGATAGTATACATAAGTGACACCAAGAAATTCTACTAAAGAACTTCTATACCTAATATACAACTTTAGCAAACTGGCTGGATATAAAATTGACTTTATGAAATCAGCAGTCCTTCTTTATACAAATGATAAACAGGCTGAGAAAGAAACTAGGGAAACAACACCCTTCACAATAGCTACAAATAATATAAAATATTTTGGTGTAACTCTAACCAGCAAGTTAAAGATCTGTATGAAAAGAACTTCAAGTCCCTGACGCTGGAAATCAAAGAAGACATCGAAAGATAGAGAGATCTCCCATGCTCATGGATTGGTAGGATTTACATAGTAGAAATGGCCATTTTATCAAAAGCAATCTACAGATTCAATGCAATCCCCATTAAAATTCCAAATCAACAACAAAAAACCCAGAATTGTGAAAAGTATTCTCAACAATAAAAGAACTCCTGGGGGAATCACTGTTCCTGCCCTCAAGCTGTACTACAGAGCAATAATGATAAAATCCACACGGTATTGGTACAGAGACAGACAGATGGATCAATGGAATAGAATTAAAGACCCAGAAATAAACCAACACACCTATGGTCACTTGACCCTTGACAAAGAAGCCAAAACCATCCAGTGGGAAAAAAAAATCTTCAACAAATAGTGCTGGTCTAACTGGAGGTCTGCATGTAGAAGAATATAAATTGATCCATTCTTATCTCCCTGTACAAAGTTCAATTCCAAGTGGATCAAGGACCTCCACACAACACCAGATATATTGAACCTAATAGAAGAGAAAGTGGAAAATACCCTTGAATGCATTGGCACAGGGAAAAATTTCCTGAACAGAACACCAGTGGCTCAGGCTCTAAGATTAATGACAATTTGGAGCTCATGAAACTGAAAAGCATTTTTTTCTTTTTTTTTTAAATTTTTAATATTATTTTTTATTACGTATTTTCCTCAATTACATTTCCAATGCTATCCCAAAAGTCCCCCATACCCCCCAGCCCACTTCCCTACCCACCCATTCCCATTCTTTTGGTCCTGGCATTCCCCTGTACTGGGGCATATAAACTTTGCATGTCCAATGGGCCTCTTTCCAGTGATGGCCGACTAGGCCATCTTTTGATACATATGCAGCTAGAGTCAAGAGCTCCGGGGTACTGGTTAGTTCATAATGTTGTTCCACCTATAAGGTTGCAGATCCCTTTAGCTCCTTGGGTACTTTCTCTAGCTCCTCCATTGGGGGCCCTGTGATCCATCCAATAGCTGACTGTGAGCATCCACTTCTGTGTTTGCTAGGCCCCAGCATAGTCTCACAAGAGACAGCTATATCTGGGTCCTTTCAGCAAAATCTTGCTAGTGAATGCAATGGTGTCAGCGTTTGGAAGCTGATTATGGGATGGATCCCTGGATATGGCAGTCTCTAGATGATCCATCCTTTCCTCACAGCTCCAAACTTTGTCTCTGCAACTCCTTCCATGGGTGTTTTGTTCCCAATTCTAAGAAGGGGCACAGTGCCCACACTTTGGTCTTCATTCTTCTTGAGTTTCATGCGTTTAGCAAATTGTATCTTATATCTTGGGTATCCTAAGTTTTGGGCTAATATCCACTGAGATAGGTTTTCTCTGTGCAGTTCTGGCTGTCCTGGAACTCACTCTGTAGACCACGCTGGCCACAAACTCAGAAATCTGCCTGCCTCTGCCTCCCAAGTGCCAGGATTACAGACATGTGCCACCACTGCTCAGCCTGAAAAGCTTTTGCAAGGCAAAGGACAACATCCAAAGGACAAACAGCAACCTCCAGATTGGGGGAAAGGTCTTCACTAACCCTATATCTGACAGAGAACTAATATCAAAAATATACCAAGAACCCAAAAAATTAGACTTTCAAAAGCCAAATAACCCCCCAAAACTTGGGTACAGAGCTAAACAGAATTGGCAACAGAGGAATCTCGAATGGCCAAGAAGCTTTAAAGAAACATTCACCATCCTTTGTCATTAGGGAAATGCAAATCAAACTTACCTTGAGACTTTACCTTATACCAGTCAGAATGGCTAAGATCAAAAACTCAAGTGACAGCACATGCTGGTGAGGATGTGGAGAAAGAAGAACACACCTCCATTGCTGGTGGGTAAAACCACTCTGGAAATCAATTTGGCAATTCCTCAGAAAATTGGAAATAATTCTATCTGAAGACCCACCTATACTGCTCCTGGGCATATACCCAAAAGATGTTCCACCATAGCACAAGGACATGTGCTCCACTATGTTCATAGCAGCCTTATTCATAACAGCCAGAAGCTGGAAAACAACTCAGATGTCACTTAACCAAAGAATGGATAGAAAAAAATTGATTCATTTATGCAATGGAATACTATTCCACTATTAAAAAGGAGGACTTCATGAATTTTGCAGGCAAATGGATGGAACTAGAAAATATCATCCTGAGTAAGGTAACTCAGACCTAAAAGGACCTGTATGATATGTATATACACTAATAAGCGGATATTAGCCCAAAAGTATAGAATACCCATTATACAACCCACTGACCATAAGAAGTTTAACAAGAAAAAAGGCCAAAGTGAGGATGCTTCAATCCCACTTAGAAGGGGGAACAAATAAATAATCATGGTGGGAGAGGGGAAGGGGAGGGAAAAGGGGATTAGAATCAGGCATGGACAGAATCAGGAGATCCTGACCAAAGGGTCAGGAAAATGAATGGAAATATGCAGCTGAGGGGCATGTTGGGGGAGGGAGACATCTAGAAAGTCTCAGAGATCTGGGATGTGAGAGGCTCCCAGGACTCAATGGGGATGACCTTAAAATGTCCAGCAGTGGGGAGATGGAACCTTAATAAACCACCTCAAGTAGATAGACAGAGACCCAAGTGGAGGGTTGGGGACATCAACCTACCTTCAAAATATTTGACCTAGAATTGTTTCTGTCTAAAAGAAATACAGGGAAAGGAAAGGACACCCAGTGACTGGCCCAACTTGGATCAATCCCATGGGTGGGAACCAAACCCTGACACTATTACTAATGCCATGTTGTACTTGCAGACAAGGACCTAGCATGGCTGTTTTCTGAGAGACTCTACCAGCAGCTGACTGAGACAGTTGCAGATACTTTTAGACAAGCATTAGATTGAGATCAGGACCTTTATGGAAGAGTTAGGGGAAGCAAGCATTGAAGAAGCTGAATGGGAAGGCAACCCCATAGAAAGACCAACAGTGTCAAGTATCCTGGACCACTGGGAGCTTCCAGAGACTAAGCTATCAATCAAAGAGCATACAGGGGCTGGTCTGTGACCACCAGCACTTATGTAACAGAGGAATGCCTTGTCTGGCCTCAGTGGGAGAGGATGTACCTAATCCTGTAGAGACTTGAGGCCCCAGGGAAGGGGGATATGAAGGGGTGAGGTGAGGGTGGGAGGGTAAGGGGTAAAGAACTCTTGGAGGGGATACCAGGAAGGGGAGCAATGTTTGGGGTGTAAATAAAGAATTAAAAAAACTAAATATAAATTAGAGTAATATTAAAAATTTTAAATGTGGAAAATAATGGATCAAGTTAGTAGTACAATTTACTGTACCAATAGCTGACTGGAATAAAGACATTACTTTTCGGATGCATATTTTCTCAATTATATTACTCACAAGATTCTAGCTTATTGTAAACTATTTAAGTTGGTTTGATACCTAGGAACCAACTTATTCCACAAATAAACTCAAAACCATTTTACTGGTATCTTAATCTACTGCCCATCGATACCAAAAGCTTTTTGGCCAGGTTCTTTATAAAGCAAGGATGTTAATATAGCTCATATTTTAAGAAGCTGAAAACCCAAGATTTGAAAATTCCAAGGATGGAATTGGCATCCAATCAATTCCTTGCTGGCTGGGTCAACTCATGGATGATGGCATCATGGTGGGAAAGATCTCACAGCAAGACAGGACGTCAGATAAAGACTGAGATACTAAAAGACCAGATTAATAATTTCCAAGTACTTCCAATGACATAACAACATCCTACTAAGCCTCACCTTGTCAAAAAAACTTTTACTAAATCTTAGTATTGTTATATTGAAGACCAATATTCTAGCATATGTACATGTAGGCATCAAACCACATGTTGTGGTATCTCTTGGTGCTCAAAAAATATTATAGTTCATCAAATATTCTTAATTTGACCTCAAATTGTCTGGCTTAAATTGTTAATGAGGAATTACATTAGTATCAAAGAGAAAGGAATTAACTCCAATATTAGTATTAAAATAAAACATGCATGTTCTTTTATCCAGAAATTTCACTTCTGAGAATCATGAGAAAATGAAGATTTATACAAATAGGTATCAACAAATACAGATATTACATACTGTAAGTGAAAATTTCTTTTTGGTATCTAATAGAAAATGATTGCTAGACATGTCATGATGTATCAATGCTATAGAGCATCATATAGTCCTTTATCTGAGCTCCAGAGTTTAACATCCGACTGTGTACTCAACAGCTCCACATGCCGAACTCTACCTGACCACATACCAAGATAATCCTTAGCTCAGCATATAACACCACTTCTATCAAGTTTTCTAAACCAGAAATTTAGAAACCATTCCTGACATTATTTCTCTGAACATCCCACTAAATGACTCACCTTATTTTGTTACATTATGGTTTATGTATCTACTGAATCTAATTGTCAATAGTGTATTATGGAGAAGATTTTCTACACTGTATACAGGAGAATGCTTAAAAATATTTAACTAGTAACATATTAGTTCAGGTCTGTATTTCAGTTGATACTTTATTAGTTTCCTGGTTTTGATAAACTATAGTATACTCATGTAAGATCATTTAAGATGGTTATTTAAAATGAACCTCCATATACAGGATTTCCACAGGTAAATATAACACTGGAACTCATTTACTACTTTGAAATTCAATGTGTGTCTAAATTATTTTCAAATAAAAAACTTTTAACAAACTTAGATGTGAAACTGACTATTTAAAAACCTTCAATGGCTTCCCTTGATAATGAAGCTAAAGGCCCAAATCCTTACAACCCTGTCCTTATAACAATGTCCTTCAGAGTCTAACATAGTCCTATAGAGCATACCTGGCTTGTTTTTTAAAATAACACCTGTTGCACTATCTGTGTTTGCTATACCTGATTTTTAGTTATTTGGATAAATTAAAAAAAAAAAAAACCATGTTTTTGTGGTACTCTTTTCTTCTGTCTAAGATCTCTCCTTTTCATCACCCACTTTTGCAGTTAAAGAGTTTCTAGATAAGAGACATTCAATAAATATTTAATGGTTATTGAATGAAACAAGAGCAAGTTCAAATGGTGAATTTTTAAACCCAGGAACATGTAAAGACGTTTGGGAAGAGGTTACTAGTTGTCTCTATTCAGAAACCCTTGTTCATTACGTCATTATAAAAATCCATCTTCCGTGTGAGGCTAAAATTGCAAAACACCTGATTCTTTCAACTATCCATTTAAGAGGGGGAATGGGCAACTGTTCTAGTATTGGCAGTGACACTTTGTCTTCAAAGAAAGTTTTGCTTGCAAGAAAACTTTACTATCTGTGAAGAAAAGAGATAACATAGCAAGCCTGGAGTTGGTATACATAGCAAAGTCCACTAGAAAGGTTGGCCTTTGGTTTGCATCAGAGAATTTGAGTTTCTGGTGTGTACCTTGAGGGTGCATCACTATACCTGGATTGTTTGTACAAGCAATGTAGAACATGTGGAATACCTAATTCCCTTCGGGAGAGTGAATTTGATTATGTGCTAGGCAGAGGTTTCCTACATAATCATCTCCCAAGGAAACCCCTAGATACTGAATCCCTAGTAAGCTTTCGGCATATAGTTTGCTTCAATTAATACCTGAGAGAATTAAATATGTTCTCTGGGGCTCCACTGTGAGGAGATTCGTAGGAAAGTACTGGGGGGATCCTGAATTATTTTAGATTATCCTATATCCTTTTTTCTAAAAGACTGTAATGTATTTTTATACATTTTGTTTTAATAAATAGTAGACATGTATATGACTATTGTAATAATTCTTACTATATGAATATTCTAAAGATATAAACTCTTAAATTGCAGCAAAACGTGTTCAGCTATTAGAGGTCCAGATTATAGACAATAGCTACTGTGTGAAGGATGGTAAAAGACAAATGATGAAAGACCCCAGATCCTTGTTGGTACCAGGTGACTTAGAATTTCTCAGTTCTAGGATTTTGACTAGCATATTCCTGGAGAAAATAAAACAGTTAAAAGTCACTTTGACTTGGTTGGGTTTTCTGTTACTTCTACCCAAAGAAACATTAATTGATAATAATCATATTGAGTGATGAAATAGAGACTGCAAAATAAAACTTATATAAGACAGTTTCTAACACCTTAATTAAGGATTGCTTTTCAATATGGAAGTATGCTTTTATATCATGAAACAATTGTTATTTTCTATAACTTAAATGTCTCTCAAATGTTTTTGTGTCAAAGTATGGTTTCAAGTTGATGAGGCTAATGGAGATGGTGAGCTACTTAGGAGGTGAGACCTAGCAAAATGAAGTAATACTACATGCTTGAGGGGGGGACTCAACTACTGCTGCCCTTTCTTTTTCTCCCTTTGCTTCATTTTTAGTATAAGTTGAGTATTTTCCTCCACCAAGTACTTCTATCATGTTAAGGCAATTGCTCAGCACTAAAGGCATTGGGGCCAAGTGATCATAGACTAAAACCTGTGACAGTCTGAGCCAAAATAAATCTTTCCTTTTTTTTTCCTTTTAGCTCATATTGTCAGGGTTTTTGATGTAGTACAGAAAGCTGACTTACACAACAAATATAGTCCTGAAATGATATCAGTTAAATTTCAATAAAGATACCATTTCTCTATTGATATATCATTTCCTAAAATAGAACTTCAATTTCTGACTGACATTTAATTAGATACCACATTGATTTTATTTATTTTGTCCATTTGACAGTGATTAAGAGGGTAGATTTTTTGAAATATGATCTCAGGCTTACTGAAATCAAATCTGAGCCCTGTCATATGGAAGCTGGTTATTTAACATGTTATCTTTCCAGTCTGTGACTTAAATGATTTGCTTGCTCACTCTTATTTATTTATAAAACTGTACTTAAGAGCCAGGAGTACACAGGCCCAGGAGTGGTGAAGCAGCTGAGACAGGGTCCTTCCAGTCTCTATTGCAGCCAGAAGCTGGGGTTGTTCCACAGTCCTCTGTGCACGGGTCCTGCCAGGGGAGAGCTCATCTCCAGGGAGTGTTCTGACTCCTGGACTAGGAGGTGAGATAGCCATTTTCTCTCCAGTGACTATCTAAGGCAGGACCAGCCAGGAGCACACAGGGCAGGCCCCAAAAGCAGTGGGATAGGGTCCTTCCTGCCTCCAGCTGTACCCAGGAGCCCCTCTGTGCACAGGTCCTGCCAGGGGAGAGCTGGTTACCCAGGAGTGCTGACACAGGCTTACAGGCCCACAGGAGGGACAAGCTCAAGGAAGAGACAGCAAGACCAACTAACACCAGAGATAACCAGATGGCAAAAGGCAAGCACAAGAATCTTACCAACAGAAACCAAGACTACAGGGCATCATCAGAACATAGATCTCCCACAATAGCAAGCCCTGGATACTCCAACACACCAGAAAAGCTAGATTGGGATTTAAAATTAACATCTCATGATGCTGATAGAGGACTTTCAGAAGGACATAAATAACTCTCTTAAAGAAATACAGGAGAACACAGGTAAACAGGTAGAAGCACTTAAAGAGGAAACCTAAAACTCACTTAAAGAATTACAGGAAAACACAACCTAACAGGTGAAGGAACTGAACAAAACCATCCAGGATCTAAAAATGGAAGTAGAGACAATAAAGAATCACAAAGGGAGACAACTGTGGAGATAGAAAACCTAGGAAAGAGATCAGGAGTTATAGATGTGAGCATCACAAACAGAATATAAGAGACAGAAGAGAGAATCTTAGGTACAGAAGATACCAGAGAAAACATTGACACAACAGTATAAGAAAATTCAAAAAGCAAAAAGCTCATAACCCAAAAATGGAGGACATGATGAGAGAACCAAACTTAAGGATAAGTATAGAAGAGAATGAAGATTTCCAACTTAAAGGGCCAGTAAATATCTTCAACAAAATTATAGAAGAAAACTTCCCTAACCTAAAGAAAGAGATGCCCATGAATATACAAGAAACCTACAGAACTCCAAATAGATTGGACCATAAAAGAAATTCCTCACATCACATAATAATCAAAACACCAAATGCACAAAACAAAGAAAGAATATTAAGAGCACTAAGGGGAAAAGGTCAAGTAACATATAAAGACGGACCTATCAGAATTACACCAGACAAGAAAAAGCAAGAAAATAAACTTGTAACAAACCAAAAGGAAGATAGACACATATATATAACCCCACCTCTAATAACAAAAATAATAGGAAACAACAATCACTTTTCCTTACTATCTCTTAATATCTATGGACTCAATTCACCAATAAAAAGACATAGACTAACAGACTGGATATGTAAACAGGACACAATATTTTGCTGTATACAGGAAACCCATGTCAGGGTCAAAGACAGACACTACCTCAGAGTAAAAGGCTGGAAAGCAATTTGGTCCCAAGAAACAAGCTGGAGTAGCCATTCTAATGTCGAATAAAATCGACTTTAAACCAAAAGTTGCCAATAAAGACAAGGAGGGGCATTTCATGCTCATCAAAGGTAAAATTTACCAAGATGAAGTCTCAATTCTGAACATCTATGCTCCAAATGCTAGGGCACCCACATTCATAAAAGAAACTTTAGTAAAACTCAAAGCACACATTGCACTGCATGCAATAATAGTGGGAGACTTCAACATCCCACTCTCATCAATGGAAAGATCCCAGAAACAGAAACTAAACAGAGACACAGTGAAACTAACAGAAGTTATGAAACAAATGGATCCAACAGATATCTACAGAACATTTTATCCAAAAACAAAAGGATATACCTTCTTCTCAGCACCTCATGGTACCTTCTCCAAAACTGACCATACAATTGGTCACAAAACAGGCCTCAACAGATACAAGAAGATTGAAATAATCCCATGCATCCTCTCTCATGCATCATGAACCAAGTCTGGTCTTCAATAACAACAGAAATAATAGAAATCCCACATACAAGTAGAAGCTGAGAAACACTCTACTCAATGATAACTTGGTCAAGGAAGAAATAAAAAAAGAAAATTTTTAGAATTTAAAGAAAATGAAGCCACAACATACCTAAACTTATGGGACATAATGAAAGCAGTGCTAAGAGGAAAACTCACAGGTCTGAGTACCTACAAAAAGAAATTGGAGAAAGCATGCAATAGCAGCTTGACAGTACAACTGAAAGCTCTAGAACAAAAGGAAGCAAATAGTTCCAAGAGGACTAGAAGGCAGAAAATAATCAAACTCAGGGCTGAAATCAACCAAGTAGAAACAAAAACAGCTATACAAAGAATCAACCAAACCAGGAGCTGGTTCTTTGAGAAAATCAACAAGATAAATAAACTCTTAGCCAGACTAACAAGATGGCACTGAGACAGTATCCAAATTAACAAAATCAGAAGTGAAAAGGGAGACATAACAATGGAAACTGAGGAAATCCAAAAAATCATCAGATCCTACTACAAAAACCTATACTCAACAAAATTGGAAAAGCTGGATGAAATGGACAATTTTATAGACAGATAACAAGTACCAAAGTTAAATCAGGATCAGATAAACCATCTAAACAGTCCCATATCCCCTAAAGAGTAGAAACAGTCATTAATAGTCTCCCAACCAAAAAAAATCCCAGGACCAGATGGGTTTAGTGTAGAGTTCTATCAGACCTTCAAAGACCTAATACCAATGCTTTTCAAAATGTTAAACAAAATAGAAACAGAAGGAACATTACCCAATTCATTCTATGAAGCCACAGTTACTCTGATAATTAAACTACACAAAGACCCAATAAAGAGAACTTCAGACCAATTTCCCTTATGAATATCGATGCAAAAATACTGAAGAAAACTCTCCCAACACGAATCCAAGAACACATCAAAATGATCATCCATCATGATCGAGTAGGCTTCATCCCAGAGATGCAGTGAAGATTCAACATATGGAAATCCATAAACATAATCCACTATATAAACAAACTCAAAGAAAAAAAACACATGATCATTTCATTAGATGCTGAGAAAGCATTTGACAAAATCCAACACCTCTTCATGATATTAGCCATGAAAAGATCATGAATTCAAGGCCTATACCTAAACATAGTAAAAGCAATATAGAGCAAACTAGTAGCCAACACCAAATTAAATGAAGAGAAACTTGAAGCAATCCCACTAAAATCAGGGACTAGACAAGGCTCCCACTCTCTCACTACCTGTTCAATATAGTAATATAAATACTAGACAGAGCAATTAGAAAACAAAAGGTGGTCAAAGGGATACAAATAGGAAAGGAAGAAGTCAAAATATCACTATTTGCAGATGATATGATAGTTTACTTAAGTGACCCAAAAATTCCACCAGAAATCTCCTAAACATAATAAACAACTTCAACAAATTAGCTATATATAAAATTAACTCAAACAAATCAGTGTCCTTCCTCTATTCAAAGGATAAAGAGGCTGAGAAAGAAATTAGGGAAATAACACCTTTCACAATAGTCACAAATAATATATCTTGGTGTGACTCTAAGTAAATGAAAGATCCATATGACAAGAACTTCAAATCTCTGAATAAAGAAATTGAAGAAGATCTCAGAAGATGGAAAGGTCTCCCATGACTATAGATCGGCAGGACTGATATAGTAAAAATGATCATCTTGCCAAAAGCAATCCACAGATTCAATGCAATCCCCATCAAAATTCCAAATCAATTCTTTTTTATTAGATATTTTCTTTATATACATTTCAAATGCTATCCCGAAAGTTCCCTATGCCATCCCTCCACCCTGCTCCCCTCCCCACCCACTCTTGCTTCTTGGCCCTGGCATTCCCCTGTACTGGGACATATAAAATTTGCAATACCAACAGGCTTCTCTTCCCAGTGATGGCCGACTAGGCCATCTTCTGCTACATATGCAGCTAGAGATAAGAGCTCTGGGGTACTGGTTAGTTCATTTTGTTCCACGTATAGGGTTGCAGACCCCTTCAGCTCCTTGGGTGCTTTCTCTAGATTCTCCACTGGGGGCCCTGTGTTCCATCTTATAGATGACTGTGAGCATCCACTTCTGTATTTGCCTCATATGAGACAGATATACCGGGGTCCCTTCATCAAAATCTTGCTGGCATATGCAATAGTGTCTTGGTTTGGTGGCTGATTATAAGATGGATCAAATAACCCTATTAAAATGGGGTACAGAGCTAAACAAAGAATTCTCACCTGAGGAATACCGAATGGCCGAGAAGCACCTGAAAAAATGTTCAACATCCTTAATCATCAGGGAAATGCAAATCAAAACAACCCTAAGATTCCACCTCACACCAGTCAGAATGGCTAAGATCAAAAATTCAGGTGACAGCAGATGCTGGTGAGGACATGGAGAAAGAGGGATACTCCTCCATTGTTGGTGGGATTGCAATCTTGTACAACCACTCTGGAAATCAGTTTGGTGGTTCCTCAGAAAATTGGACATAATGCTACCAGAGGATCCAGCAATACCTCTCCTGGGCATATATCCAGAAGATGTTCCAACTGGTAAGAAGGACACATGCTCCACTATGTTCATAGCAGCCTTATCTATAATAGCCAGAAGCTGGAAAGAACCCAGATGCCCCTCAACAGAGGAATGGATACAGAAAATGTGGTACATTTACACAATGGAGTACTACTCAGCAATTAAAAACAATGAATTCATGAAATTCTTAGGCAAATAGATGCATCTGGAGGATATCCTGAATGAGGTAACACAATCACAAAAGAACTCACATGATATGCACTCACTGTTTAGTGGATATTAGCCCAGAAACTTAGAATACCCAAGATACAATTTGCAAAACACATGAAACTCAAGAAGAAAGAAGACCAAAGTGTGGATACTTTGCTCCTTCTTAGAATGGGGAACAAAATACCCATGGAAGGAGTTACAGAGACAAAGTTCAGATCTGAGATGGAAGGAAAGACCATCCAAAGACTGCCCCACCTGGGGATCCATTCCATATTCAACCACCAAACCCAGACACTATTGCATATGCCAACAAGATTTTGCTGACAGGACCCTGACATAGCTGACTCTTGTGAGACTATGCTAGTGCCTGGCAAATGCAGAAGTGGATGCTCAGAGTTATCTATTGGATGGAACACAGGGCCCCTAATGGAAGAGCTAGAGAAAATACCCAAGGAGCTAAAGGGGTCTGCAATGCTATAGGAGGAACAACAATATGAACTAACCAGTAACACCCCCCACTCCTGAGCTTGTATCTCTAGTTGCATATGTAGCAAAGGATGGCCTAGTCAGTAGTCAATGGGAGGAGAGGCCCTTGGTATTCGGAAGATCATATGCCCCAATACAAGGGGAATCCCAGGGCAAGGAAGCGGGATTGGGTGGGTTGGGGAGCAGGGCAGGAAGAGGGTATAGGGGGCTTTGGGGTTAGCATTTGAAATGTAAATGAAGAAAATATATAATAATAAATGCCTTAAAAACAACAACAACAAAAAAATGGTCTCCTGTGGCTATAGACCATGGACATCATGCCCTCTGTGTGACTGCTCTGTGGGCCACAGATAGCACCATAGCCCTAAGTGTCAACATAGGCCAAGGCCATTAACATGGTCTCAGGTGGCAACCCCAAGCTACTTTTATCAACATGGCCTTGGAGGCAGCACAGCCCATAGCCATTTAATGGGTTTAGACTGCAGTACAGAGCAAGGACATTCACACAGCCTTCAGTGGCAACATGATCCACAGAAATCAACAAACCCCTGCTGCAGTAGGACCATCCAGACATTGCTCCAGTGGTACCATATACCACAGACATCTGAATAACCTTTAGTGGTAGCACAGGCCACAAACATCAACACAGGTCCTGGATAGGGTAGGATGATGGACTCAGATATCAATCAAGATGGCCTCAGGTGGCTTCCCAGGCTACTCACAACATTGATCCAGGTAGAAGTACAGTCCATAGATATCAGGATGGCCTCAGGTGGTTGCCCAGACCAAGGATATCCATATAGCTTTCAGTGGTAAGTTCGGGCCAGAGACATCAACAAGTCTCTGAGCTGCTGTAGGATCACAAACATCTACCTGAATCTAGGCCTTCAATAGAGCCTGGGGCAGCAGACCACAGATACTAAAGTGGTCTCCAGAGGCAACAGTGATCATAGAGGGATTTCAAGGAGATCCAATTCAGAAAATGTACTGTTCGTCACCTTGGAATCCTGTTATTGTTCAGAACCAGAGTGACCATGAGTCTGCACAGCATGTCTGGGGACTGAGTAAGATTGCAAGGTTCAATCTGCTGCATACCACTGGGCTGGCCCTACTCACCAACACCGCATTCCTTTTTCCACCACTCGCTCACTGCTACAGTCCTCTGTCTTTCCCACCTCTCTATCAAATATTCATCCATAATAGTAGCATTAGAAACTGCAGTGTCTCTGTCTGTCTGTCTGTCTGTCTGTCTGTCTATCTCAGACAGCTGTGCATGCAGATATTCATTGCAATGAGGTGGTGGTCTGGATCAAGGTTTCTGGTTTCTATTACACCATAAATATTGGACCATTGTTGAGATTTGTCTCAGATATCCTATTGTTTCGTTTCCCAGAGTCAGGATAATGTTGGAGCTAGGCAGGGTGTCAATAACTGGGGCTTTGGGGAGGGATGGAGGCTGGGGTAAGTTGTGTGGGAGCTGCTGGCAGTCACACACCTCCCTGCCCTCAATATCTGCCACCATGAGGCTCACCAGGTGTGACCTTTTGAAGCCTGTGTACAGTGATGCTGCTCAGCACTTTCCACGTCCCAGCAGGACAGGAAGCATGGGGTTGCAGCTTCAGGGCCTCCATGTTGGGTGCCTAGGGCCTATGCTGGCCCTATTCAACAATAATGGATTTCTGCAGGAACTCCAGGGGGCAGCACATCTCCCAGTCCTTGGTGTCTATACCCCAATGCTCATCAGAAACACATTTTGTTCTTGAAGCTGAAACTAGTGGCAGTGAAGGGTACAAATTCATCATTCTCTGAGCCAGCTCTGTTCAGCCATTTTTCCTTCTGATTTCATGAGTTCACAGTTTAAAAGCACTTTTTCATAAGACTTGTCTATTTTCCCCCTTAGTTGTTCTGGAGCTATTGCTGGCCCTGCAAACTCCTGCCCTCGGGCCACTCCTTGGAACCTCCTTGGGTCTCTGAAACTCCAGGATGCTCTGCTGCAGATCCAGGCAGCTGCTGCCATCTTTCTTCTAGACAACAATTTGAACAGAATGGTGACAGTGAATATGGAGGAAATGAAGACATCTGGCCTTTATCACTCATTTGGATTATATTTCAAGGAATGTGATATCCTTCATTATATGATACTGATTTCATAATTTTTTTATCTGGTCAATTTGCTGCTACCTTAGTTTTGTCATGAAATAAGATCAGATTATATTTACCACTTTAGCCCCCAAAATATTTCTTCTGTCATTAAAACTATCCCATGAGTTCCAACTCCCCAGAAAATCATTTAGTTGAATGATATTTATTTCACCACTTTACCTATATTTTTAATTCATCTCCAGTCCCATTAGTTTTTAATTTTTAAGGACATAATTTATGGCACATAATGATATAAATCCTTATATATTATTTATTGATCTACAGATCATATTTTTTTTTTTTTTGGTTTTTCGAGATGGGGTTTCTCTGTGTAGCCCTGGCTGTCCTGGAACTCACTCTCTAGACCAGGCTGGCCTTAAACTCAGAAATCCGCCTGCCTCTGCCTCCCGAGTGCTGGGATTAAAGGTGTGTGCCACCACGCCCGGCTTACAGATCATATTTTATCCCTATAAGAGTGAAAGTCCGATTACAATGAGCATGGTGTTTTCATTTACTGTCATGAACAATGCACGGAAATAGATACTTTGCTATGGTCTTAGTGCATTTTCTACAGAAGAGAAGGAGCTTTATCAAGTTCAGCCTCCAAGTCCTTAGTTGTGTTAACAGAATTTTCTTTGCACAAGAGATTTTTTTTATATTCAAGTGTTTGAATTAACATACACAGTAATTAAGTTCCATTTGGGCATTTTAAAGCAAATTTTGTATTTGTTGTTGCTCTCCCTCCCCTTTTTTTCAACTCTCTTGACCCCACTCCTCCACCTACTCCTCCATCTACCACCCATTGCTTCCTCTTTCATGTCCCATGTGCCCTATACTGTTCCCACAATGCCTCATTAGACTTCTCATGGTTTCCCTTCTAGTTTTATAATTTGTTCCTATACTCTCCTCTCTCTCTCTCTCTCTCTCTCTCTCTCTCTCTCTCTCTCTCTCCCTCCCCATCTCCTTCCTCCCCCTCTCCCTCTCCCCCCTGCTCTCTCTCTCCCCCACCCCCACACACCTTATAAACAAGGGTGAGTTATGAAATAGAACATGTACGTTTTGTCTTTCTGAATCTGAGTTACCATACGTACTATGATGCTTTCCTGCTCCATCCATTTTGTTTTATTAATTAGTTAACTCACAGCACAGAAGACAAGTACTACATTTTGTCTGCTCCTTGGCTTAGACTTGTAACTTCCTTCAATATATTCAAAACAAAGTCCCTCCCCGGGACATTTCAATTAACAAATGTCTCAAAAATAAAAACCTTCCATAATGAAGTACATCCTGCTTAAAACAAGCAGGACTGTATAATCACACAAAGCGTCACTAATGTACCTCGCAGTTGCTTTCAGTTGCTAGGCTACTCATTTGTGTGACCACGCAAAACAAAAATAACTTCTAGGCAAGGCTCTGTAACCCCTCTTCTTCCATTAAGTTCAAGTTTCCTTAGTAGCTGCTGTATGTCTTCTGGAACACTTAATGTTATGTTTCCTGAACACAATTAATAGGGATCAAAACTCTTCAGAGATCGAATATGACAAATTTTGCCTGATTCACTTTTCTATTTCTTCACTTACACCATCTCGATCCCAGTGGCATTTTCATATATAATCCTTTTTTCTTATCAACAAAGAGGAAAGGTTCTGATAGCAGCTTTCCATATCTCTGACCATTCCAGTTTGTATTTGGCTCCCTTGGTGGAAAATACAGCAGGATAGAACTTGGCTATAGACCCTTCTGGGAACAAAGTTAGCACTATAGCTTCTTCCAAGACTTAGCACCCGCCTTATACCCAGATCTTTACCTGCCAAACTCCCTTCTCATTTCATTTTTAACTTACTAATTCAATCTTACCCTCTCCACTATGATATTCCAAGCTATATAACTCAAGTTCTGCAATAGCACATTTATTGGTACCCTTTTGATATTTGTACTCTTTGTCAAAGCTTTGGATGATAAACTATGACAACAAATTGTCATTTCTTTTTAAATCATAGGCTTTCTACCTAATAGATAAAACTTTATATCTAGGATACGCCATACACACACACACACACACACACACACACACACACACACACACACACACACAAAGTGACTACAGGGCACTTAGGAGTGTCATTCAAAGAAAAACAATGTAGAAAAGAGAATCCTCATTATCAGACTTCACTAAGACATTCAAAAACACAATTAACTTCAACTTAATGAGAATCCCTGTATAGCAGCAGCTGGCAACTTTTAATTCACAAGTCAAGTTAGTAAAACAATAAAAGTTCTACAGGTAACTACTGGGTGCTTTGTAATTTATAGTGGAATATAATATCTTTGTTGTAACCACCAAAATGATTGTATTGCAAAAGCAGTGGCAGACAACATGTAAAAGAAGGAATATGGTGGTATTTCAAATATATCTTTATTAACAGACAGATAAATAATGTGTGCTGGTAAGGTTGAGAAAAAAATGAGAAATTTCACAAATTTCTGCTGACTGGATAATATTAGGATAACATAGACTTGTAATTTAATCCAGCAATTCTACCCCTATGTGTAGAGATAAATGATTACATATGTCCACACAAACATCTGTACATGAATGTTCATAGATGTATTATTTGTGTATACATATGTCTGTGTGAACACATTTGAGTAGGCAGGCATGTGGAGGCCAAAGTTTGATAAAATGAGTGTTGTTTCTCAGGAAATATTTACCTTGTTTTATAAGGAAATATCTCTCATTGGTCTGGTGTTGTTTCTTCAGCTTGACTGATAGAATGCAAGGTGAAACTCAAGAACCTTCCCACCTTTGCCTTCCCAGTGCTAGGACTATAAACATGGACCATAGCACCTGGCTCTTTGACTTGGGTTCTGGGGATCCAAATCTAGGTACTACCACTGAATCATTTTCCAACACCCCAGGTGTGTTGTTATACTGGCTAAAATATAGAAACAACCAAAATGGTCTAAAGTTAAATATAGAAATAGTTAGACCTTTCATAGAATATGATTTTAAAAAATAAATCATGTAACTAAATCATGTAACTTTAGGTGGATTCTAGTGTGTGTGTGTGTGTGTGTGTGTGTGTGTGTGTACACGTACATGCGTGTATGGATTATATCTTAGCAAGGCTGCTTCTATAAACATTTTTCAATTTGGTATGGGGTTAAGCCCCTTTCCCAGTACTTTGAAGGCAGACAGATGGAACTATGAATTCATGGTTCTAGGCTAACAAGGACTACATAGTCACACTCTGCTTCAAAAATAATCATGTTGTTGTTGTTATTGTTATCGATGGTGATGTTGTTCTTGTTGTTGATGATAACAATGATGATGATGATCAGGTACTGAAAAAACCCTGAGAGAAGCATTCTATGTTTTTTTTTTTAACATGAAGGAATGTTAGATTTTATCAAACACCTTTTCAACATTTAATGAGATGATCATGTGATTATTTTCCTTTAGTTTGTTTACATAATGGATTATATCAATGAATTTTCATACATTGAACTACTCCAGCATCCCTGGAATGAAGTCTACTTGATTATAGTGAATGATGTTTTATTAAATTGGGTATTTATTTCATTTACATTTCCAATGCTATCCCAAAAGTCCCCCACACGCTCCCCCACCCACTCTCCCACCCACCCACTCCGACTTCTTGGCCCTGACGTTCCCCTGTATTGAGGCATATAAAGTTTGCACGACCAATGGGTCTCTCTTTCCACTGATGGCCAACAAAGCCATCTTCTGATTCATATGCAGCTAGAGACACGAGCTCCGGGGGCTGGGGGGGGGGTAACTGGTTAGTTCATATTGTTGTTCCACCTGTAAGATTACGGATCCCTTTAGCTCCTTGGGTACTTTCCCTAGCTCCTCCATTGGGGGCCCTGTGATCCATCTTATAGCTGACTGTGAGCATCCACTTCTGTGTTTGCTAGGCCCCGGCATAGTCTCACAAGAGACAGCTATATCTGGGTCCTTTCAGCAAAATCTTGCTAGTGTATGCAATGGTGTCAGCGTTTGGAAGCTGATTATGGGATGGATCCCCAGATGTGGCAGTCTCTAGATGGTCCATCCTTTCGTCACAGCTCCAAACTTTGTCTCTATAACTCCTTCCATGGGTGTTTTCTTCCCAATTCTAAGAAGGGGCAAAGTGTCCACACTTTGGTCTTCGTTCTTCTTGAGTTTCATGCATTTAGCAAATTGTATCTTATATCTTGGGTATCCTAAGTTTCTGGTTTAATATCCACTTATCAGTGAGTACATATTGTGTGAGTTCCTTTGTGATTGGGTTACCTCACTCAGGATGATGCCCTCCAGGTCCATCCATTTGCCTAGGAATTTCATAAGTTCATTCTTTTTAATAGCTGAGTACTACTCCATTGTGTAAATGTACCACATTTTCTGTATCCATTCCTCTGTTGAGGGGCATCTGGGTTTTTTCCAGCTTCTGGCTATTATAAATATGGCTGCTATGAACATAGTGGAGCATGTGTCCTTCTTACCAGTTGGAACAACTTCTGGATTTATGCCCAGGAGAGGTATTACTGGATCTTCCAGTCGTACTATGTCCAATTTTCTGAGGAACGGCCAGACTGATTTCCAGAGTGGTTGTATAAGCTTGCAATCCCACCAACAATGGAGGAGTGTTCCTCTTTCTCCACATCCTCACCAGCATCTGCTGTCACCTGAATGGTTGATCTTAGCCATTCTGACTGGTGTGAGGTGGAATCTCAGGGTTGTTTTGATTTGCATTTCCCTGACGATTAAGGATGTTGAACATTTTTTCAGGTGCTTCTCAGCCATTCTGTATTCCTCAGGTGAGAAATCTTTGTTTAGCTCTGAGTTCCATTTTTTAATGGGGTTATTTGATTTTCTGGAGTCCACCTTCTTGAGTTCTTTATAAATATTGGATATTAGTCCCCTATCTGATTTAGGATAGGTAAAGATCCTTTCCCAATCTGTTGGTGGTCTTTTTGTCTTATTGACAGTGTCTTTTGCCTTGCAGAAGCTTTGCAATTTTATGAGGTCCCATTTGTCGATTCTCGATCTTACAGAACAAGCTATTGCTGTTCTATTCTTTATGTAAAGAAAGGCCATTGACTTGTTTGAGTTAATTTTATATCCAGCTACTTCACCGAAGCTGTTTATCAGGTTTAGGAGTTCTCTGGTGGAATTTTTAGGGTCACTTATATATACTATCATATCATCTGCAAAAAGTGATGTTTTGACTTCTTCTTTTCCAATTTGTATTCCCTTGATCTCCTTTTGTTGTCGAATTGCTCTGGCTAGGACTTCAAGTATAATGTTGAATAGGTAGGGAGAAAGTGGGCATCCTTGTCTAGTCCCTGATTTTAGTGGGATTGCTTCCAGGTTCTCACCATTTACTTTGATGTTGGCTACTGGTTTGCTGTAGATTGCTTTTATCATGTTTAGGTATGGGCCTTGAATTCCTGATCTTTCCAAGACTTTTATCATGAATGGGTGTTGGATTTTGTCGAATGCTTTCTCCTCTTCTAAGGAGATGATTGTGTGGTTTTTGTCTTTGAGTTTGTTTATATAATGGATTACGTTGATGGATTTTAAACTGTCCACTTCATTAATTCAGTAGGGCATACCCATCATCTAAACTTTTTTCCAGTGAGCTCTCAACTTTTATCGGTCCCTCAGTCTCCAGGGGCTCTCTCCTTCTCAGCCTCAGTGCCTCAGAACTCTGGTGTAATTGGTCTTGGACATCATTTTGCCATCCATGATCTTACTGATAGTTGTCCTCTTCATAGTTTGCATGGAGTTGCTGGAGTCCAGGGCACCATTGAGACTCTCAGCCCATTCCCACGAGGCCTGAAGATCCAACAGAGCCATCCCAGATGGAGCAAGACAGGGATATCCCAGATCCAGAGCCCCCAGCACCTGTATAGACACTGGCTGGGCTGCTGGTAGGCTAGACCCACTGGCTGGGAGTCTGCACAGTGCCCAGGGACTGGTAGTTGGTGGAGAAGGTAGTGGAGAGGATGGTGAAGCTCATATTGTCTGAAGAGGAGAGCAAAGCAAGAGAACAGGACAGGAGTTCTGTCGTCTCATCATCTATATTTAATTCCAATTCATTTTCATCTATTCTCAAGGAAGTGTTTATTAATCATCCATTCCTTATTCTTAGTTCTCATCCTATACCAGTGCCTAAAAAATCATGAATCTGCAGTCTCCATGGATTTACCTATCGTGGGTCTTTAATACAAATGGAATCATACCTTTTGCATCTGACTTCTGTCATCTGGCATAGTACTAAGGTTTACCCATGTCACAATATGTACTAGTTCTTCATTCCTTTTGGTTGCCACACAATGCTCTTGTGTGTGTATGTTATAATTTGATTATCTATTCATTCAGCAGTGAACTTTTAGATCGTTTCCAGCTTTGACTATTGTGAATAATACTGCTATGAACATTTTTGTAAAAGTATGTAAAGAATAGCCATTTCAGCTTTTAAGGGCATGTACCTGCAATGGCGTGAATGAAAATGATACTCTAATGATAATACCATTTGAATGCTTGTTTCCAAGATGGTGGAAGGATTTTGGGAAGGATTAGGATCTGTGGCATTGTTAAAGGAGATATGTCATAGGAAGTTGGATTTGTGGTTTTAAAAGCCTAAGCCCAGTTGTTTTCTCTGCCTCTAAATTGCAGATAAAATGTAAGCTCTGTTACTGCTCCAACAAGATGCCCAAATGGCCATTGCCATGATCTCCACTGTGATGATCTTGAATTAGCCCTCTGAAGCTGTAAGCAGCCCACAATTAAATGCCTTCATGTAAGTTACCTTTCTCATGGTGTCTCTACACAGCAATAGAAAATTAACTAAGGCAGTACCTATGAATGAAAATTTTATATCATGTGATGACTTATTTGCTTAATCAAACTACCACACTTGAAGTTTTAGATTCCAAAGATGCCAATATATTTTGTTCCAATTTCTATGAATCCTTCTAAAAACTACTTTCAGGTTTTTTTAATTGTACGCATCATTAGTGAAATGTGAAGTGACTTTCATTTTCATTTTCCTAATGAGTAATAATACTGAACTTCTTCACATATGTTTGTTGGACATCTGTACTTATTTTTGAAATATATTGCAGCCTGTTTTAGAAAGCACTTTTTTTTCTTTTTTTTCTTTTTATTTTTTATTAGATATTTTCTGAATTTACATCTCAAATGTTATTCCCTTTCCCAGTTTCCCCTCTGAAAGTCCCCTATCCTCCCCCCTCCCCTTGCTCTATAACCTACCCACTCCTGCTTCCTGGCCCTGGCATTCCCCTATACTAGGGCATAGAACCTTCACAGGACCAAGGGCATCTCCTCCCACTGATGACCAACTAGGCCATTCTCTGCTACATATGAAGCTAGAGTCATGAGTGCCACCATGTGTTTTCTTTGATTGGTGGTTTAGTCCCAGAGATCTCTTGGGGTAACAGTTTTAATACTACACAGACACACTCTATTCTGTATTGTCTATGGAAGCTTACTATCAGTACAGTTGAACGTTATTTCTTCTCTGGCCCTTTGTAAAAAGAAAAAATGTTCCCAACACTGAAGTAGAGTTTTAGGCTTTAACATTGCAGTAAACATTTTTATTCTAGCATTCTGAAGGCTCAGGATCATTCATTGGTTTGTCCTTACAATTTCTAAGACAAAACAACAAAATTGATGTAGCAAGATGCAGACTCAAATAGAAGGTTATTTTAACTGTAATCCAAAAGACAGCCAAAAAAACTTATGGGATGCATGAACTGGTGAGTATTTTATTTAACAAAGTATAAAAATTCAATGAACCTTGCAATTGGTGAAAATCATAGTATATAGTCATTGTTTCCTTCTATCTTAGTTATGATTAAAAAAAAAACACAACCATACAGTCATCAAAGGAAGTCAGGATGGGAACTCAAGGCAAGAGTTTGATGGCAGGAACAGAAACAGAGACCATGGAGGGACCCTGTTTACTGTCTTGCTCTCCATGACTTAGTAAATTTGCTTTCTTACACAACTAAGTACCACCTGCCCAGGGGATAGGCCCTCCCATGTCAATCACTAATCAAGAAAATGCCCTATAGATTTGTTTACAGAGAATCTGAAGAAGGCATGTTCTCAATTGAGGTCTATCTTTCCAGATGACTCTGACTTGTGTAAGTTGACAAAAACCAACCAGTAAACTCACTACAAGTTTTAGAAGGTTTATTCACTAAGTGTCTCTAAAGAGGAAAATGAAGGGGCACATAAGAGCTAGAAGTGTCAAAACAGATGATCGATGAAATACTGAACAAGTACGCCTGGTATTTTGGCTCTCAAACCTTCAGTTGTATAATACTGAGAACAGTATTTATCACTGTTTGTGAATCTGGGGATTATCTTTTGCCCCAGTTATATCTTTCCTTAATCAATAGTATTAGAAACAAATAGCAAAGACATATTTCATTTAATTGTAGCTACAGCTAACTTTCTGTTGATTCAAGTGTTTAATGTAGACAACTATACAGAGAGAGCTTGTTCTCATCAGTATTTCTAAAGTCTCATCATAGTAAATTCAAGTTTTGTGTAATATTTCATCAATCAAGCAAAAGTAGCCTGGGGGGGCTTACATTGTCAATATTATCTAAAAGGTTTGAATTAATAGAGAAACCTCATAAACTCAGCTAAACATGGTCCCTCCATAACTTTGAGGAAAAGGGAAATTTACTGTGTTACAAAATAGAGTAGTGCCTTTTAATATCAGGGTAATAAAGCATACAAAGAGGATCTACATACAAGTTTACTACTTTACTGGTGATACATGCCAAAACTCCTTTCTTGAATGAAATAAGGTATAGCTTGTGGTCAGGTACTGCATATGTAACAGTACCCACACACATTTGACTAAAAGCTTTTCAGAAGTCCTTCAATATTATTCAATTAAATTGCTTTTAACTTACATGTATAATTTATAAGTCATTCCTAACTATAATTTTAGTAATTTGTAAAGCAATCTCACAAAATACTTTCCCCATAAATATCACTTTTATATTTCCCTTGAAACAGTCTCACTATCTTACATGTGGTCACATTGAACTTATGAAAATTCCCCTGCCCCAGTCTCCTGAATGCTATGACGACAATCATGCACCAACACCAATGTACCTGGCAATTCTCATAAAATTCACACAATATCAAAAATAAGGTAACATTATCTGTCTTGGCCTATGGCTCTGGTCATACACATGAAACATAAAAAAGTGACAAGACCACTTAAAAGATTATAGTAAAAATGATAGTCAGAGATCACTGTGTCCATATTTATAATTAAAGACATTCTTCTTTTAATCTTATATTGGCTTATTAAACAAATAAGTGAGCTGCATTAATCCCACTGGTGGTAATTTTCAACCCTGCCAAATGCTAAGCTAAGCATCCCTCTTCCCTGGGGCCTCAAGTCTCTACAGGATAAGGTGCATTCTCTCCCATTAAGGCCAAAAAAAGGGCAGTCCTCTGCTACAAATGTGTTAAGGGCCACAGACCAGCCCATGTATGCTCCTTGGTTTTTGGCTTAGTCTCTGGAAGCTGTGAGGGGTCCGGCTTAGTTGACACTGTTGGTCATCCTATGGGGTTGAAATCCCCTTCAGCTCCTTCAATCCTTCCCCTAACTTTTTCCTTGGGGTCCCCAGGCTCAGTCCAATGCTTGACTGTGAGTATGGGGATCTGTACTAGTCAGGTACTGGCCAAACCTCTCAGAGGACAGCCATACCAGGCTCCTGTATGCAAGCACATCTTGGCATCTGCAATAGTGTTGGGGTTTGTTGTGCATGCATGGCATGCATGGGATGGATCCCAAGTTTGGCCCACCACTGCTTGGCCATTCCTTCAGTCTCTGGACCATTTTTATCCCTGCATTTCTTTTAGACAGGAGCAATATCATTCTGATATTAACTCAGACCCAAAAGGGCATTCATGGTATGTACTCACTGGTAAGTGAATATTAGCCATAAAGTACAGGATATGCATGATATACCCCAAAAGAATCAAAGTAGTTAAACAAGAAGGAAGGTCCAAGTAGGGATGCATAAATCCTACTTAAAATGTCTAATAGAAAATGCCTGAAAAATTAAAAAAAAATAAAAAAAAGAGTTGGTAATTAAAAAAAAAAAATGAAGGGCAACCAAAATAGTTCTGGGAGCCAGAGGGAGGGAGGGATCTGTGTGGGAGACATGAGGAGAGAGGAATGGGGTTGGGCAGAATTAGGTATAGGGAGAGACAGAAGAGAAGCTGAAAGGGTCAGGAGAATGAGTGGAAATATGCAGCTGCTGGGGGAGGGGGTATAGGGAATCTCTAAGAAATTCCAGAGACCTGAGATGGGGAGGCTCCCAGGACTCAATGCAAGTGACATTAGCTGAAATGCCCAACAGTGGGGATATGGAACCTGAAGAGATCGCTTTCAGTAGCCAGACAGAACCCCCAGTGGGGTGATGGGAACACCAATCAACTTACAAAATTGCCAACGATTTAAAATATTTTAAATTAATTTAAATTCTGTGTAACAGGGTCAACAAGATTGCTTGATGAGTAAATCTACTTGCTGCACAAGTCTGGAATCCAGAATTTAATCCCCAGAACCTATATAAAAGGTGGAAAAAGATAGCTCCACAAAGCTGTGCTCTGATCTCCACATACACACTGTGATACGTAACTACACATAGGTACATCATGTACACACACACACACACACACACACACTTAAATTTTTTATATACTAAATATGTAATGGCCACCTAACTCATTAACTTGTTTTATCAGGTTAACTAGTATGGATTTTTTGAGGCACATTGCTAACTAACAAGGTCAGACTTCCTTTCACGAATATATAGTTTTTAAAATAATTATTTTCATTAATTCTTTAGAATTTTATGCATGAATATGTGTATTGAAATCATATTCACATTTCTGCTCATCTAAAATTTTGAGACACAAGTACAATATTAAGCTTTACTGGCATCAAATTTATGTCTTTGTCATATTATAACAATTTGTTGTAAAATAACAATTAAAGACTTTAATACATATCCATTCCTATCTATACATTATGCCTATTAGAATTTTTCTTATATATTTTTTTAAAATGTATTGATTCAACTTGGAAATAAAGTTAACTGTGAGTCTTCTATTCATTTAGTTTTTACTTTTGAGATTGCAATTTAGCTACAATCTCATTTATATACCTGCTCATTCTCCCTCAAATATATGATCTCTTTTTTATTATTATTACATGCATACATTTATTAATATATACATATGTTGTCCTAAAAGTAACCTGTATATTCCTCAATATAACCCATTAAGTCCAGAGTCTTCTATTAAGTTTCAAAATTAATGATCTATGACTAGCAAGTAGCTATTACTTTTGTTGTCTTTTATAGTTATGAACAAATCATAATCTCTATACTATATAGAATAGATTTTGATATAGCTATAGAATATATCTATCATCTATTACTACTTCTTCCAATTTTTGGTACCCTTTAAAGTGATTATATTAAACTTTTGTAGCTTTAATATCACATGTTAAAATTGAATTTCCCAAGTAAATTAGACAAATTAGACATATTTTCTAGAGATAATGCAATAAATTTGGTGAAATATGCTACAAATAACTTACAACATAATATGCTTTGAGTCAATGTGGGATTATTTTCCCTTAGTCATTGGGGAAATGCAAATCAAAACAACTCTAGATCCCATCTAATTCTCATCAGAATGGCTAAGATCAAAAATTCAAGGGACAGTACATGCTGGTGAGGATGTGGAGAAAGGAGGACACTTCTTTGCTTGTGGGAGTAAAAACTTGCACAACCACTCTGAAATCAATTTGGTGTTTCTCAGAAAATTTGGAATAGTTCTTCCTTAAGACCCAGCTATACCACTCCTGGGTATATACCCAAAGATGGTCTATCACTATCAGAAAGACACATGCTCCACTGTGTTCATAGCAACTTTAATTGTAATATCCAGAAGCTGGATAAGACCCAGATGCCCGTCAACTGAAAAATAGATACAGAAAATGTGATTCATTAACACAATGGAATGCTACTCAGTTATTAAAAACAAGAACATCTTTATTCATTGCTGCCCTATTCATAATACATAGAAATGGAATCATCAAACATATCTACCAACAGATCAATAAATAGTAAAGTGTGGCACGTGTATACAATGTATTTTTATTCCGCTGGAAAGAAAAGCAGAATTTGTATAAAAATGAATGGAACTAGAAAAATTATATTGAATGAGGTAACTCAGGCTCAGAAAGTCAAATGCCATATCCCCTTTCTCATATGTGGAACACAGCATTTCATTTTTTAGATTTGGTTATCATGGTATGCCTGTAGAGATATGGAAGCAAGAAAGGGGTCATGGTGAAGTAGGAAAGAGATTTGAAGAAAGGTAAGAAAGGTAGTATACACATGATATGGAAACATTGGAAAGAAATACTGGCAGTGGCAAGTTTAAACAAGGATAGGCATGAAAGATGGGGAAGAAGATGGAATTCGTGGAAAAGACTAACCAAAGATAAGTATTCATAATGAAACCACATGGAAGCCGACTACTTTCTAAGCTAATTATAATATATAACTACATATATATTATAATTAGCTTATAAAGCATGCATATATATGCATATACATATATACACACACACACGTATACGTATACGTATACGTATACGTATACGTATACGTATATGTATATGTATATGTATATGTATATGTATATGTATATGTATATATATATTGGATGGATAATGCTGATCTCAGAAGTCATAAGTTGTTCAAAGAAAATCCAAGTGCCAGATATGAGGCACCTCCTTAGATGCTGTTGAACAGAAAGGTCCCAGAGTCCTCAAAAACTATACAAGTTGTCATTGGTTACCCAGCAAAATTGGAAGGTAAGAGATTATTTTTGAAGATACTTTGTATGCAAATACAGAGAAATTGTGATAGAACTGAGCTAGAAGCTTCCTTCCTGTTGGTTAGTCCTCTATTGTGGTTTGAATTGGATAGCAGATGACTCCATATTCCCAGGCATTTGAATACCTGGTCCCCAGTTCGTGGGTCTGTTTGTGACCTTGCTGGAGAAAGTATGACACTAGGGGTGGGTTTTGAGAGGTAAAAGATTTGCACCATTTTGAGTCCACTTTCTCTTCCTGTGTTTCTTGCATGAGGTTAGAGATATGAGTTTTCAGCTGTTCCTGCTGCCATGCTTCTTGCCCATGATGGTGATTGACTATTTTCCCTCTAGAACTCTACGCCAATACAAACCCTTTCTACTATAAGTTGCCTTGGTCATGGTGTTTTATCACAGCAACAAGAAAGTAACTAAGGCATCTTTATTGTATTTAGAAGTTCCCATGCAGACAACTGGAGGAAAAACTAAAAGGTCAGCAACAGTCATCCCCAATTACATGTTGTCCTACTAATTTTGCAGATGATAGTTACTTAATGGTGCAATAGTGGCATGATTATTCTGAATACATCCAAGGCTTACTCAGCAGAGCAGAGTTCACGTTCAGTACTATGTGCAAGGTTCTGAGAAAAATCACAGAAGATTGGGTATATAGAATTTATGAGCTGAGTGATGATAAGGTAGGTTGATGAAGAGTGGTTTGGGGGAATGACATGACTAACAGCTACACTTGCCTACACAGGGCCTGCACAAAGCTGATTCAGTAAATATTCAGTCATAGATGAACAAAGGGGCTACAGGGTCTTTGTTCGCCCTACTACATTGCCCTACTACAGGAGATGACTGCAGTATAGGATGACTAGTGAAGAAAGTCATTGTCTTCAGTTATGTAGTCAATTGGTAAGTTATTTATGCTCCAGGAGATAGCTTCATTGCCATTCCCACTAAGGTAGGCTTGATTGAACAAAGTGAGGAGCAAAGCAAAACTAAAAACAAAGCAAAGAGACGAAAAAAGTCAAATAGGGACTTGGTTACAAGAAGGCAAGGGAGTTGTAGGGGTGGGATAAAGATAAAACAGAGCAGATAAATGCATTTGACTAGAATGTATTATAAACATGTAAGATTATCAAAAAGTAAATAAAACAACCACGAAATAATTAAAAAATAAAAATGGGACAGTCTGTCAATAGTAATCATGCCTATAAAAGTTCCAACCTTAGTGAGAGTAGGAAGAGAAAGGATGAGGAGAAAGAATGGGAAAAAATGGAAAGAAAAGAAAGAGAGAGAATAAAAATATAAGGGAAAGAGGTGGGGTGGATGGTTCAGTTGATAAAGTGCTGCCTATACAATCATAGATACCTGTGTTTAGCTCCCCAGGAGTGATGTAAAAAGACAAAAAACAAGTACAGTGCTGTGTACCTGTTATCCCAATGCTGGGGAGGCAGGGACAGGCAATCAATTTCCTACCAAGCAAGGCTTAGAGAATAAGAGACACTAAGAACTTAAGAGTCTGTAAGTGAGTGGGGAGGAGAGCTGTGAAATAATGACTCTGGTCATGATATGAGGGCTGCAGGTGCCAAGCAATTGTGGTTTCCTGCACAATACCTGCATAAGAGCTAGCCTGCCAAAATTCCAGCATGGACAGAGGACGGGCTCTATGGCACCATAACTTTTAGAGTAGTCATTGACTGTTGATAGCTGCTGATGTAGAGTCTGTTTTCTTTGGGTATTTGGCTACTTGAAAGTTGTTCATGTCCCGGTACAATGTCATACACACACACACACACACACACACACACACACACACACTCCGTGTGCATATAAGTGGAACCAAATGGACTAAGGGAGCAGTAGTTATTACGAAAAAAAAAATAAATAAAAAGAGGACATGAAGCTGGGAGCAAGATAGTGTGTTGTCACTAGAGGGAGCTGAAGGGAGGTGGTGGTGGGTGGATATGATGAATACACATTCTATAAATGTATGGAACCTTTGGTTTTGCTTTTGTTTTACCCATATTCATTTTTCATTTATTTACTTTACATCTCAGTTGCAGTTTCCCTCAACTCCTCCCCTCTCAGTCTCTCCTCTCATTACCCCTGATCCATCCCTCCTACGTTCTCCTCAGAGAAGGGGAGGCCTCCCATGGATATCAACCTGCTTTGGCATAGCAAGATGCAGTAGAACTAGACACATCTATTGAGGCTAGACCAGGCATCCCAATTAGGGGAAAGGGTGCCAAGGCAACAGAGTCAGAGAAGGCCAATGCTCCCACTTCAAGAGTCCCACATGAAGATCCATCTGCCCAACTTTTACATATGTGCAGAGGGCCTAGGTCTGTCCCATGCATACTCTCCCTGGTTGGCAGTTCAGTCTTTATGAACCCTTGTTAGCCCAGGTCTGTTGATTCTGTAGGTTTTCTTGTGATTTCCTTGAGCCCTCTGGTTCCTTCAATCCTTCCTCCCCCTCTTCCACAGAACTCCCCAAACTCCACTTAGTGTTTGGCTGTGGGTCTCTGCATCAGTTTTCATCAGTTGCTTAATAACAATATGGAGAGTAAGGAAAACATCTGACATTGACTTCTGATCTCAAGATGTATGCACACACACACAAAATTGTACACACATATGCACACATAAGAACATTTATACATATATATAGCATGTATAGATACCAAAAGAAAGAAAGAAAGAAAGAAAGAGCAAAAGAAAGAGGAAGAAAGACAGAGAGAAAGAGAAAAAGAGAGAAAGGAAGAAAGAAAGAAAGAAAGAGAGAGAAAGAGGAGAAAGAGAAAGAGAGGAAGAAGGAAAGAAAGAGAAAAAGAGAGAGAGAGACTGAAAGCAACACGAAAACATATTTCATCATACATTGAAGAGAAATACGCATATGAAAAGATGTTCCACCTCATTAGCTGTTAAACAAATGCAACTTGTATCAATAATGGGATATCATTACAGGCCTGAGAGACTAAAATAGCTAGCAAGACAGCTCAGAGCACTTGTGACATAATCCTGATGATTTGAGTTCCAGGAACGCATGGTAGAAGGAAAAAATAGCTCCCAAAAGTTGTCTTTTGATTTCCCCACGTGTGACAGACATATATGTGCAGGCACATGTATTTACACATGCATGTGTGCATGTAGACAGTAAAGGTAAATGAAATAAAGATTACTGATAATATCAAATGCTGGCAAGATGGGATCCCACATTGTTGGTGGGACTATAAAATGGCACAGATAATCTGAAAAACAATTTGGAAGTCTCATATAAAACAAAACAATGTAACCAGAATTGCTTATACTCTTGAATAATAATTCCAGAGAAATTTATGCTTATGTAAGGGAACTTTATATAATAGTTCATATCATTATAGCCAAACTGGAAACAGACAAAATGCCCTTAAGCTCATGAATGGTTATGATTATACAAGGTTTTTTTAGTTTTAGTTTTTGGTTTTGTTTTCCTAAGACAGGGCCTCTCTATATAGTTCAGGCCAATCTTGAACACACAGAAATTCACCTGCCTATACCTTCAGAGTACAGTAATTAACAATGTATGCCAACACATGCACATATGGTTATAGCTAAACAATCCTAAGTGATCAGCCCTAAACACAAGTACATACAAACAACACTAAACGAACTTTGTAGAATTTATATATACATACATATATAGACAATATTTATAATAATAGTTATCTAGGAGTGACCATGTTTTAGTGTTAAAAAAAGATTTAGTTGTTGATTGGTTTTAATGAATATTAAAAAATGGGAAGGCATGGGCTTGACCCTAAAATGTAGGTAGTAAGAGGTAGCGTTTTGTGGTTGATATGTTTCTATGTCTTGGTTGATTATAAAAATATCATGTGATAAAATGGCAGAAGGTATATGTATTAGTTAGGGTTCCATTGCTGTGAAGAGAAGCATGACCAGCATGGCGAGTCCTATAATGGAGAACATTTCATTGGTGCTGCCTTACAGTTTCAGAGATTTAGTTTATTATTAGCATGGTGGGAAGCACGGCAGCATGCAAGCAGGCATGATCCTAGAGAAGGAGCTGTGAGTTCTATATCTTCATATATAGGCAATAGGAAAGAAGATATCTGCCACACCAGGTGCAGCTTGAGCATATAAGACCCCAAAGCCCACCCCTACAGTGACAGACTTCCTCCAGCAAGGCCACACCTACTTCAACAAGGACACACCTAATAGTGTCATTCCCGATGGGCCTATGGAACCAATTACATTCAAACTACCACAATATATATAATTAGTATACCAGTATCAGTTTCCTGCTTTGATATTATACTGTAGCTATACAAAATGCAACCACTGTGAGAAACTGACCTTTCAACTTTCTGAAATTTACTGCAGAGTTTTAAAAGTAAAAGGTTATGTTAAGATTTTTTAAAATAAAGAAAAAATAAAGTGAAGACACTGGAAAAACTCAACAAACAGGAAGGATAGTTGAGAATGGATATGATGCTGTTCTGTTAGGGTTTTCTTGTTTGCTTTCATTTTGTCAAATCCACACCAGTCAAATTCAACCAAGAAAAAAATGCCTCAATTAGACTGGGTGCAAGTTGGGGTGCTCTTTTTCATTGATGATTAATGTGGGATTGCCCAGCTCACTACGGGTGCCCTGGGCTGGTGGTCCTAGGTTCTATAAGAAAGTACTCAGAAGGACTGGAGAAATGGCTCTAGGTAACATATTCACTAAGGAACTCACACAATATGTACTCACTGATAAGTGGATATTAGCCCAGAAACTTAGTATACCCAAGATATAAGATACAATTTGCAAAACACATGAAACTGAAGAGGAACGAAGACCAAAGTGTGGACACTTTGCCCCTTCTTAGAATTGGAAACAATCACCCATGGAAGGAGTTACAGAGACAAAGTTTGGAGCTGAGACAAAAAGATGGACCATCTAGAGACTGCCATATCCAGGGATCCATCCCATAATTAGCCTCCAAACGATGACACCATTGCATACACTAGCAAGCGTTTGCTGAAAGGACCCTGATATAGCTGTCTCTTGTGAGACTAGGCCCGGGCCTAGCAAACACATAGGTGGATGCTCACAGTCAGCTATTGGATGGATCACAGGGCCTCCAATGGAGGAGCTAGAGAAAGTACCCAAGGAGCTAAAGAGATCTGCAACCCTGTAGGTGCAACAACATTATGAACTAGCCAGTACCCCAGAGCTCTTGACTCTAGCTGCATATGTATCAAAAGATGGCCTAGTAGGCCATCACTGGAAAGAGAGGCCCATTGGACATGCAAACTTTATATGCCCTAGTACAGGGGAATGCCAGGGCCAAAAAATGGGAATGGGTGGGTAGGGAAGTGGGGGGGAGGGTATGGGGGACTTTTGGGATAGCACTGGAAATGTAATTGAGGAAAATATGTAATAAAAAAATATAAAAAAAAAAGAAAGAAAGTACTCAGAGAAAACCACAAGGAGCAAGCTAGGCAGCAGCTCTCCTTCACGGCCCCTGTATCAGCTTGTCCCTCCAGGCTTCTGCCCCAACTTCCATCAGTGATGAGAATGTGCCATGAGAGTTGTAAAATGAAATAAACTCTTCCTTGTCCAAGTTGCTTTTGGTCATGTCGTTTTGACAGAAACCCTAACTAACACAAATGCTATAGACCTGAGAAGCATCCTAGACTAGAAACAAAAGCATAATAGTAGAAAGTGATAACCCCCAACTATGTACTGTTTGTTTTAGTCTGCTTTCTTCTGTTATAACAAAATACATGAAACATGGTAATTTATAAAGAATACAAGTTTGTTTACATCATGGTTCTAGGAGCACGGAAGTTCAAGACCATGGCATTAGTATCTGTTCATCATCCACTAGGGTCTTTATTCTTCATGATAACCCAAATGAGGTATCAAGGCCAGAAACAGCAAGTTTGATAGCTTAAGTCTTTTTTTTTCCTGTTCATATAAAGGTTCTAACACCAACATAAGTTCCCAGAATCTTGACAGACTATGGTTTACAATATTTAGTTCTAAATGACTGTTGTTCATAGAGTGGAGTGTAATAAATTATTTCCTGTAGAAATGAAATAGTTTAAGAACCATTGTTCCAAAGCACCAATTTCTAACTGTTAAATGGTTCTGTGTGTATAACAATTTAATTTGGAAATCTTATCTAAATCATTTTACATAAAGTGACTTCAAATTAATTTTAGTTTGATAATTTCATGGTAACCACTGAGAAGATTATAAATATCCTGGGATGCCACCCTAGATGACAGGGTGTCAGAATGATTGAGATGTGACCCAAAGAATACTATTTCTCAGATAAGCAAAATTATTTCAGTCATTTATGAGAATCCTTTTATAACAAGTATGTATAAGATTATTTTATAAGGCATTTATTTGCACAGTGTCAGTAAAGAAAGGTAAGATGAAAATTAGGCAGTATTTTTCAAAACAAGTAAAATGGAAGCTGGATAGTTCAGTGTCTTAGTTAGGGTTTTATTGCTATGAAGAGACACCATGACCAAGGCAACTCTTATAAAGGAAAACATTTAACTGGGGCTGGCTTACAATTTCAGAATTTAGTCCATTATTGTCATGGTAAGAAGTATGGCAGTGAACAGACAGACATGGTGCTGGAGGAGCGGAGAGTTCTACATCTTGAATTGTAGGCAGCAGTAGGAGACTACATGCCATACTGGATGCAGCTTAAGCATAGGAGACTTCAAACTCTGCTCCCACAGTGACACACTTCCTCCAATAAAGCCACACCTAATCCAACAAGGCCACACCTCCTAATAGTGTCACTCCCTATGGCCAATCATTCAAACATATGAGTCCATAGGGCTATATCTATTCAAACTACCATACTCAGACACCTATACCATGCTCAGACACCTAAGGTAGAACCAAACACAACTGACAAAAAGAATTAATGAAACAATTCCTAAGGATATTTTGCTATGTTCATAGACCAGTACCCAGGCCAACAATCACCAGAGAGGATTCCTTCAGTAGCTGATGGGAGCCAGCACAGAGACCCACAGCCAAGCACTATGCAGAGCTCAGGGAACCTCTCACAATAGTGGGAGGAAGGATTGTAGGAGAGCCAGAGAGTCAAGGACACGAGGAAAACATGGCCCATAGAATCAAATAAGAAGGGCTCATGGAGACTTCTAAAGCAACAATAATAGAGCCTGCATAGATCTTTGCAAAGTTCCTCTGCATATATGTTATGGTTGTGTAGCTTGGTGTTCTTGTGAGACTCCCAACAGTGGGACTGGGGTTGTCTCTGACTGTTTTCCCTGCTCTTGGGACTCACTCTTTTACTCCCACTAGGTTGATTTTCTTCAGTTTTTATGCCTAGTATTACTACATCTTGTTATGCCATGTTCTGTTGATATCCCTAGGAGGCCTGCTTTTTTCTGAAGTGAAATGGAGAAGCAGTGGATCTGGGGGGGGGGAGAAGAGGTTGGAGAAGGACTAAAAAGAGGGAATGGAGGAAAAGCTGTGGTTGGGATGTGTTAAATAAGAGAATAAATAGAAAAAAAAAACAAGTAAAAAAAGATAAGCAAAGTCATTCTTGATGTTTTTCTTTAATTATGTGATTCATTAATAAGCAACTTCCAAAAAGACATAACTTTTTTAAAGCTTATGGATTAAAGCATAAATGGGAGCAGTTATGGTACAAGAAAAGTTAAATAAGGATCACTGATCTATAAGTTCCATTCTCAGAATAAAATAATGGCAAAGGAAGGGTGAAGAGGTATGGAAGTTTCATTTTGATATCATCTCATTATCTGCTCTACAGATCGAAAATGTCCACCCATCTGACCCTTTCTGTCTAGCTCAACTCTTATACCTATTACATCTGCTGATGCTTAATCAAGATTTATTATAGCAGAGTCTCACAACAGTTGCCAGTCGGTCAATTTGGTTCACTAAATGAAAGTTCAATGCAGTTAACAGATGAAAAGTAATTGAAAACCCAAAAGTATACATCTCATTTGTTTATATTATAGCCTACACTTGATACCCACTCATCATCATCTACAGGAAACTAAAGCTAATGGATACATCAAAGAAAATTCCAAACTGTGCTGCTCTGGTTAAATTTGCAAGTCTTTCAAATATCAGGGGCTGACCTCACAAGCATTATACCATGTAAAGTATCTGTAGCACTACCTCCAAACATAACACATCAAGCTACTCATTGTCTTTATTCAATAAGTGAGGCTGTTTATAAATGTTTAGTCATTTACCTTTATTATATTGCTAGAGTTGAGGTCACATAAAGGAGCGGATGCTGTATTCTAGAGACATAATTCATAATTTACCATTTTGCCCAGATACTTCAGTTTCTTTGAAATATTTTTGAAGTGATAACCTTGATTATCTTTAGAGAGCAGAGCACTTTCACCCTTCAGAGAACACCTTTTCACTTACCAATAAGCATCTCATCAGGATCATTGGAATGCCTACTAACTGTATGTTCCTATAATGGACACTTAGATATAAAAGAAAAAAAAAACAGATTTCTCTCTGAAAAGTCAGCCCAAAATTTATTTACCAACATGTTCACATGCAAAACATAACAACTACTAAAGAAAAAAGGTGTGGTGGTTTGAATGAGACTGTGTCCCCATATGCACTAGTATTTGAAAACTTGGTCCCTGGTTGGTAGCACTGTTTGAAGGAGGATGCAGGCTTGCTGTAGGAAGTATGTCCTGGGGAAGGGCTTTGAGTGTTTATAGCTTCACTTCAAGTTTGCTCTCTCTATTTCCCACTTGTGGCTGAAGATGCAATCTCTGTTTTTTGCTCTTGCTACCATTTGCTACCATTTGCTGCCATGCCTTCCAAATATGATGGGTACTTACCCCTCTGGAACCATAAACCAAAATAAACTCCCTCTTTTCTGAGCTGCCTTTGGGCATGATATTTTATCACAGCAAACTGACAAGTAAATAATACAAGGAGACTCCAGGAAACTGACCTCCAGGATCACTGGAAGGCTTGGACGTCCTATCTATTTCCAGAAAATACTTTCATGCCAGAAATGGATTTATGCAAGGGCATTTGGACATGTATCTTACCAATCATCTCATAAATCTTACATTCCATTGTGAGTTCCAAAAAGCATCAAACCAAAAATATTTTCCCAAAGCCCAATTCAAAGGCAGAAGTTAGTAACATTACAGCTCCATGTTTTTCATAGACCACAGAAATTCCAAAGTCATTCCCATTTTTGTTTACATTAGGTGACGCATATGTAATTTGTAACAGTAAAGTAATTATTTTACCTTAAATTATATAGACAAAAATAAGCACTTTGCCTTCTCATTCAATACAATCTTTCCTAAGACAATTTTAAAACCAAATGTTTTAGCTAGTGACATCAACTTTTATTAATTTCGTACTTCACAGAGGATGAAATCTGCATCCTTTTATCTCATTTTCATCAAGTTCCATTGAATTAATGCATATACTGATTAGCCACAAATTTTCCATCACCTTATACATAACTTAAAAAGTAAATTTGGAGAGAGCAGGCCTAGCACCCTACCTTGTCTGCACAGTAGAGCTACCCCAATAGCATAAGATGGGAGAGCTGACCATGGTGGTTCCAGTGCAGGAGAGCTGGTGGGCTGACCAACTCAGCTACCACCCAAGCCCAGATCCAGGGTCTTGAGTTGGCCCACCTCAACACATACCCCATCTATGATCTGCTAGAGCACATGCAGGGACTATTTTACAGAACGAAAGCTGCCTGATCTTTCTGACACAAAGCAACAACAGGATATCTGAGAGAAGCCCTGGTGGGGATCCTGTATTAATAATGTAGCAGAAACCAGAGACCTTAAACCAGACAAATGACTCATTGCAATGAACATTTGCAAGCAAAGAAGAGTGGACAAATATACTGTGTGACACGATATGCATGACACACTGCAGCTTCTGCTGCAGAATGTGTTTTCTTCAGGTGGGAGGTTGCAAGGGTGGAAGGTGGATATGAAGGAACAGGCTGACTAGTAGGATTGGGATGCAGGATGTGAAAATCACAATGAATAAAAATTTAAAAAAATACCATTTCTATTCAGACACAACATATCTGCCCATGTTTACAATTCTCACATCTGAATTTTATGTATACATGGAACTGAGTACTATAAGACTATTCAGCCAGCTGGAGACACAAATTTTACATGAAGTGCAGTGCTACCTATATAAGAGCAATGTCCCTGTAGATGGCCAATACATATTTATGTCAAGACTTATCCAAAAATGGAAGGGAGGTTAACGAGTAAACCTAGGCAGAGAGGGCTATATGGGAAGCTTCAGTGACTATTTTGGGAAGACTTACAGGGAGACAAAAGGTAATGTCTTCAATTTTTCAAGCAAAAAAGACTGGAAAAAAAAGAAATTAAGTACTCCTATGGAATAAGGTACATTGGGCAGTCACTTCAAACCTTCAATAAATAGCTTTCTAAAATTTCACAGAATCCTGTTTGCAGAGTATGGTAACAGGAATATGAGAGACAGACAGATAGACAGACACAGATTGAATGCAGGCCAGAAGTCAATGGTTAGTGTGTTTTTCAATCACTCCTCAATTTATTTTTAAGACAGAGTCTCTTACTGAACCTTAAGCTCACAAATTCAGCTTAAGTGGCTGATCAGCCAGCCCTAGGGATCTTCCTGTCTATGAGTCCCAAGCACTGGGACTGAAATCATACCCTACTACTCCTGCCTTTTACAGGAGTTATGGGGATCTCAACTTAGATCCTTAGGTTTCTGTGTACCAACTGAATCATATGCTTGGCCACAGTAATGTTTTATTTAAAGTAAGAGTCAAGCCAGGTGTCATTGCCTGTAATTTCAATACTTAGGAGGTAGAGGCCAGGAGATTATGAGTTTGGGTTAAGTCTGAACAATATAGCAAGACTTTGCCTCAAAAAAATAAATAAAAACAAAAGTATTGAGTACTACACTTATTAATTAGATATGTTTATATAGATCAGTTAATCACAATGTCTCAGTTTTTTAAAAAAATTGTAAAATGTAGATAGTGCTATTTCCCATGCAGAAATTTCACAAGGACAAAATAAGACAGTGTATAAAAGCACTTCAAAAAATATGTCCTACTCTCTATTTCTTTGTTGTATTTCCTCCAAAATGTAACAATAAGAACTCAAAATGTAGCTGCCCACAGGTGGTAAAGAAATATAAGAATATCTCACTTCTGGAGGTAATTTACCTAGCACCTTCAACTATCCAGAATTAGCTAACAACATAGAAAACGAGCGAAAATGTATATTCAAATAATGAAAACATTAGTTAGGTTTTGTATTATCGGATGAAAGTCCTATGTACTTACCTACTGATTAGAAGTAGGGAAGCTGCAAGATACATCAAATAGTAACAGCTCAGAGCAGCGAAAGTGATTTAAAAAGGATAAAAAAAAGAAGATAGGACAATTTATAAGAATAGAAGTCTGGGGGATATTTAGTGCCCCAGCAAGCAGTGTCATTCATATCAAAAGATTCCAGGTCAACAATTGTATAAAGCAAAGTAGAAAAAAAACATAACGATAACAATACTGTTAACTTGTCCCAACTTAGTCTTCAAGTAATATTACACAAAGAGCTCTATGGTAAAGCACTGTGGTTTCATATGGAAGAAAGCAAAGAACTTATCAGTTATATCACATTACATAGATTAGTTCATCTAAGCCCCAGGTTTATTAAATTGTAAAATGTGCTTACTACTACTTTTCATGTAGGAATTACACAAAGACAAAATAAGTGAGTTGTGTGAAAGCACCTTATAAAAAATGAGCTACACCCATTTTCTTTGTTGTATTTGCTCCAAAATGTAATGATAAGAGCTCAGAGCAGAACCACCCACCAGTCTGTTCTACACCACTTCAATCTATCCCACTCTGTACACGACTTCACATGTCTTTTTCCAAAGACAAGCCAGGTGAGTGAGTCCCTCTGACTTTCTGATCCATGCCTTTTGCGCCTTCCATATCTAGCACAGGTTTCAAAAGCACTGCCTCTACCTAGTGTGAAGCCACACCTGCATTTCTGCTACTACTCACCCTACCTACAATCACTCACAGGCCCCTTCTGTACAGTCTTGAGCCACCCTGCTTAGCACCCAAATGTCCCATGTTCTTTCTCTTCCATATTCTACCCTAGTGAGTCTCTCTGAAATCCCCACTTAAGCCTTTCCCACAACCCACCAGATCTAGCACTGGTCTCTCAACCAGTGCACAAGGCTAGTCTGACCATCCCTGTGCCTGAAGCAGGCTGGTGCAAACCTTGTCCACACTGAGGTGGGGCCACCTGCAGTGTAGCTTTCCAACTTGGCTGGCTTCTTTTGTTGTGTCAACTGCAGCTGGGCTTCACCAGGATCCTGCTGCCTGCTGAGACACCTTTGAGACAATCCACATTGCACAGTGTCTTCCTCTTCAGGCTGGATCCAAGTGCCTGGATGGACTCCTGGGGGGATGGGACTACCCCCTATATAAGCTTAGACTCTAAGTAAACTTTAAGGTGCCTTGAACTTTTGTCTTGGCGTCTTTATTTCTCTTCCTGTCTAGTCTCTTTCAGCCCCAGCTTGCCTTTCAGGAGTGCCCGGTTCATGTAGGCCATGGGCAGTTCAGAACTACAGATTGGCGCCACGAACACGGACTTGAAAACCGCGGGGTAAAACTGAAGGAACGCTGTCTTATCGGGCACAGTGAGCAACAGGTATTTATGATAGCGCTGGCTTTAAACTTCATTTTTTAAAGTGTTGCTGGAGGTGCGATAGGATACAGGCTAAGTTGGAACAGTGCTGACCCAGCGCTGATTCCACTTAGGGTTGGCATCGAAATATGGGTCTAGAAACTTCCAAACAGGCAGTTGTCCGCAGCCTTCAAGAGCTCCTACAGGTGAGAGGAGTAGGGTTTGAAGAACAATTGTTGGAAAAAATTTCAGATAAGATAGATTCTTGTTGCCCATGGTTCAGGGAAGAAAAACCTTTAGATAGCAGAACCTGGGAGAGAGTTGGAGAAGCTTTGAAAAACACCCAAGCAGATGCTCAGACAAGGATTTTTGCCTGGTCATGGGCTAGGAAAGAAAGGACAAGGCATTAAGACTTTCGAAGGTCCTAAAACTCACTCTAACACAAGAGGTTTGGGGTATTTTCAGTAATGGCTACTATCTTGCCTGCATCCCATGCTGATAAAATTCAATGGCTTAATGATATTCCGGTGTGGGTTGATTTACCAGTGGTCTTTACCTAAAGAGAAAATAGAAGCCGCCTCGCTAGTGCAGGAGCAATTAGAGGCAAGACATTTAGCAGAATCTCAGTCTCCTTGGAATACTCCAGTTTTTTTTTTTTATCAAGAAAAAATCTGGTAAATGGAGATTGTTACAAGATCTAAGAAAGGTTAAAGAAACCATGGTACCTATGGGAGCTTTACAACCTGGGCTTCTGTCTCCAGTAGCCATTCCTAAAGGATATTATAAAATTGTGGTAGATCTGAAGGACTGTTTCTTTACTATTCCTTTACATCCTGAGGATTGTGAAAGATTTGCTTTTAGTGTTCCTGCTATTAATTTTAAAGAACCTATGAAGAGACATCAATGGACAGTTCTCCCACAGGGCATGGCTAATAGTCCTACCTTATGTCAAAAGTTTGTGGCACAAGCCATTCAGCCTGTGAGACAACAATGGTCTATGATTTACATCATTCATTACACAGATGATGTTTTGATGGCGGGAAAAGACCCCCAGGATTTGCTTTTGTGTTATACAGATTTACAAAAGGCCTTAGCTGATAAAGGACTACAAATAGCTCCTGAGAAGATATAAACTCAGGATCCTTATAATTATTTGGGGTTTAGACTTACAAATCAAGCTGTTTTCCCCCAGAAGATAGTTATTCGCAAGGACAACTTAAAAACTTTAAATGATTTTCAAAAATTGTTAGGTGATATTAATTGGCTTCACCCCTATTTAAAGCTTACTACAGGGGAATTAAAACCTTTATTTGGTATTCTTAAAGGGAGTTCTGACCCTACCTCTCCTAGATCTTTAACCTCAGAAGGATTGCTGGCCTTACAACAAGTGGAAAAAGCTACTGAAGAACAATTTGTTACTTATATAGATTACTCTTTGCCTTTACACCTGTTAATTTTTAATATGATTCATATGCCTACAGGGCTGTTATGGCAAAAGGCACCTCTAATGTGGATACATTTGAGGATTTCTCCTAAACGTCATATCTTGCCATATTATGAAGCAGTAGCTCAGATGATCATACTTGGAAGGAAGCAGGCACTAACTTATTTTTGGCAAAGAGCCAGATATCATTGTTCATTCTTATAGTGTAGATCAAGATACTTGGCTGAAGCAGCACAATATGGATTGGTTGCTTGCTCAAATAGGATTTATAGGAACTATAGATAATCACTATCCTCAAGATAGGTTGATAGAATTTTTAAATGTACATGAGGTGATATTTCCTAATATGACTTCTTTACAGCCTTTGTATATTGCTCTTTTGATTTTTACTGATGGCTCCTCTAAAGGACCAGCTAGTTATCTTACGAATAATCAACAAGTAGTCATAGAGACTCCTGGCCTCTTAGCTTAGTTAGCAGAGTTGACAGTAGTACTGAATGTTTTTCAGTCTGTACATGATACTTTTAATATTTTTACTGATAGTTTATATGTTGCACAATAGATTCCCTTATTGGAGACTTGTGGTATGTTTAACTTTAATATGCCAGTAGGATCTCTGTTTTCACAATTGCAAAACATCATTCTTGCCCGAAAACATCCATATTATATTGGTCATATAAGAGCTCATTCTGGTCTTCCTGGACCTTTAGCTGCAGGCAATGATTGCATAGATAGAGCTCTAATAGGAGAGGCCTTAATTTCAGATCCTGTTGCTTTGGCTAGATGTGATCATGATAAATTTCATCTCTCTAGCCATACCTTAAGGCTCCGACACAAGATCACTAAAGAACAGGCAAGAATGATTGTAAAAGTTCTAAAAGTATTACATTATCTCCAGTGCTGCATTTAGGAGTTAATCCACGAGGTCTTATGCCTAATCATATTTGGCAAATGGATGTAACTCATTATGTGGAATTTGGAAAATTAAAATATATACGTGTTTGTATTGAGACTTGTTCGGGATTTCTTTTTGCTTCTCTACATATGGGAGAGGCCTCTAGAAATGTAATTGATCATTGTTTACAAGCCTTCAATGCTATGGGATTGCCTAAACTCATTAAGACAGATAATGGGCCATCCTATACTGGCAACAATTTTACTTCATTTTGTAAGGAATTTGGTATCAAACATAAAACTGGAATTCTTTATAACCTCATGGGACAAGGAATTGTTAAACGTGCTCATTGCACTCTGAAAAATTGGCTTTTAAAAACAAAACAGGGACAGTTATACCCCCCAAGGTCACCAAAAGCACATCTTGCTTTTGTCTTGTTCATTTTAAATTTTTTGCAAACTGATGTTAAAGGTCAGTCTGCAGCAGATCGCCACTGGCATCCAGTTACTTCCAGTTCTTATGCCATGGTTAAATAGCGGGACCCATTAACTAATTCGTGGAATGGTCCAGACCCCATTTTAATCTGGAGAAGAGGTTCGGACTGTGTTTATTCACAAAAAGAAGATGAATCGAGATAGCTGCCTGAAAGATTGGTTCGTCAAGTGGACACAGATCCTGAATCTTCTAGTAAGTATGATTCTAACCTTTTTAGCCAGAAGAGTTAATTTGGAGTACAACCTCCACTTCCAGAGAATTTACAGTCTTTCTGTTAATTCTCAAAGCCACCTCCCCCACACCTTGAGGTCAGAGTCTGAGCTTGATCTTTGCTAATTTGCAACTGAATAAAGTACCTGGACATCCCCAAAGAAGCTATTATCCTGTTGTTTTTCAACTGTTTCTACTTTGTTTTTCAAGCAGGTCAGTCTCTCCTTACAGCCTGATTTCAGCAAGCGTGCAGCCTCGCCTCCAGCAAGCGCAGGTGGCAGAAATGAAGAAGCATTTTAAGTATATATTGTGGCTTTGGTCTGATTTGGGAATAAGGTGTGCTATGAGGGCTGGTCAGCCAATGACAGGCAACCAGATTTCGGAACTATATCAGTCTAAGACAGGGTTATGCTAAGAGGCCGTGGTTTGTTAATAATACACCACAGAGCAATGTTTGTGTAAAATAAACACAAACAAGCTGCATATATATACTCCTTGATAGATAAGAATAGTTAGGGAAAATCTGAGATTTCCCAAGCCAGGCGCGGCCACCAGCCACAATAACTCCCAGGCAGGACTATGGAGCAGAAATAAATTTTATGTCTCGGTCCAGCTATTTTTATTATATACTTGAAAGTATAACAAAGTAAAAGCAAAATTCTAGGCCTTTAGGCACAGGCTTGGGAATGTGACCTCTGTGACTCAATGCTCCAAGGTATGCTAATCATAAAACAGATAGTGACACCCCTCCACCCACCCACTTCCTGGGTTCAAGGTCATTCAAAGAAAGTCACCCTGACCCACTCTGACCATTGCAGGAACCCGCTATGCAAATGTGCTATTGTTAGGGGCTCTTAGAAACTGTTTTGAGAAATAACCCTCACAATTACCAGGTATTCCTCATGACTCTTGTGACTTTGCACTTCCCTGTGAATCTTAACTGGTATTTTTGGTATTTTCCAACAACGCCCTCCTCACCTCCTTGAGTTGTGGTTTCTTCCTTTAAATACCCCCTTATCCAGCTACTCGGGGCGCCACGGTCCTCTACCCCTGCATGGTGTATGAGAGTGCTCTTGAATAAAAATCCTCTTGCAGTTTGTTGGTGATTTTGGGGTGTCGCCTCTCCTGAGTCAGAACGTGGGGGAGTCCTCATGTGTTGGGTCTTTCATACTTAGGGAGGAATTGTAGCCTCCCCAGCCTGAAGCGGGCTGGTGCAGACCTTGTCACCACTGAGGTGGGGCCACCTGCAGTGTAGCTTTCTGACAGAAAGACAAAAGCTTTTCTTTTGTTGTGCCAACTGCAGCTGTGCTTCACCGGGATCCTGCTGCCTGCAGAGACACCTTTGAGACAATCCACTTCCTCTTCAGGCTGGAAGGCTGGATCCAGGTGCCTGGATGGACTGGCGGGGGGGGGGGGGGGGGGGGGGAGATGGGCCTACCCCCTATATAAGCTTAAGCTCTAAGTAAACTTTAAGGTGCCTTGAACAGAGTACTTTTGTCTTGGCATCTTTATTTCTCTCCCCGTCTAGTCTCTTTCAGCCCAGCCTGCCTTTCAGGAGTACCTGGTTCATGTAGGCCACGGGCGGCTTACAACTACACATCCCCTCTTGCACTTTAGCCAGCCTCTAGGCTTTCTTAGGGTCCCACATCCCTTGCCCCAGTCTAGTCTGACCTTCTATGCCTGTTGCTCAAACAACTTCAGGATTATACCAGGACCCGTCTTACTGCAACCACCCACAAGTCCCTTCTGCATAGCTTCCAACCAGCTCATTCATTATGCAAACTTCCCATATCCCCATCAAGGTCCCGTGAGTCCCCTTGACCTTCCAATTCATCCATGCCTTTTCCACAACCCACCAAATCTAGCCTGGGTCCCACAACAAATGCATCAGCTTAACCTGACCTCTCCTGCCTGCACAGGGAAGGAACACTAGGCTTTGGCTAGGATCCTTCCTAGCTATACTCTAACCCACAGTATTCTTCCATGACATAGCCAACCTTTTGCACCTAGACTGGTCTACCCTTATACTCCAGGCCTGGCATAGGAAGCATATTCTGTAGAGCAGTCCTGTCCCAGTGTTGCTGTGACTTCATTCCACACCTTGAGACCCAAACCACTTACACAAATTGTCTTCTTCCCCAATTTACTCTGTCCATATCAGACCCAGAACTAACAGTAAAAGTCCACATTCCCAGATATCATTGCAAAAATACCAACAATATGATAGATCAAGCCGGTATCTTCTCTCTGAAATTTAAAAGTTGTGTAGAAATGTTTGATAATGAGAATTACCTAGATGAACTCCAGGAAACAGAATTTAAGAGAACAAGTATAAACTCTAACAAGAATTGGGAGAGTTTAATGAAGACACAAAGAAACAGCTCTATGAAATTAAGAAGAAAGAGCTCAAAGAGAACAAACTACTGAACAATGACCAAGAAACAGAAACATAGGCTGATGAAGACAATACATCACTTGAGAACAGAATTCAGTCAGGAGATATAAATGAAGAGGACTCAAGCTGAAATGAAAATAAAATTGAAAAATCCAATAACTCAACTAAGAACTAAAGGAAAGCCTTACAAGTAGAACTAATCAAGCAGAAAATAGAATATCAGAACTCAAAGATAAAGTAGATGATCTAGACCAAATAATAAGCAAGGAACATATAAAAAAATAAAAATAAAGGAACACACAGAAAATATGAGACGCCATGAATAAAAAACCAAAAAACAAGAATTATAGGTGTAGATGAGGGAGAAGAATTCCAGGTCAATGGCATAAACAGAAAATCTTAAGAGAAATGGATGGATTTTTTAAATTCAGCCAAACCACCAAAATTAAACCAAGAAGAAGTCAACAGCCTAAATTAACTAATAACAAATGAGGAGTCTGAAATAGTAATTAAAAGGCTTTCAGCAAAAAAAAAAAAAAAAAAAAGGAAATCCCAGGATAAGATGGATTCTTAGCAGAATTCTATAAGACATTCAAAGTAGATCTCCAACCATTTCTAAAACTATTCAAAAGCAAAACATAAAAAAGAAGAGAAGAAGCAAATACCCCAAAATAGTGTGTACCTTTAACACCAGCGCTTGGGAGGCAGAGGCATCTGAGGCTAGCTTGGTCTACAGATCAAGTTCCAGAACAGCCAGTGGTACATCATGAGACCTTGTCTCAACAACAAAGAAGGAGAAGGAGGAGGGAGAGGAGGAGGAGGAAAAAGAAGAAAGAAAGAAAGAAAGAGAGAGAGAGAGAGAGAGAGAGAGAGAGAGAGAGAGAGAGAGAGAGAGAGAGAGAGAGAGAAAGAAAGAAAGAAAGAAAGAAAGAAAGAAAGAAAGAAAGAAAGAAAGAAAGAAAGAAAGAAAGAAAAGGAAGAAAGAAAGGAAAATCCTTTCACGGAGACAGAATCATTCTTGATGTGTTTATAAGAAGATAAAGAGATATAAGAATATGTTCTCTGGGAGGTGGTGGTGAGGTATGGGGGAAGAGAATGTCTCAGCAGAACCATGCCAAGGCATCCCTCCCCCGCCCCCAAGGGACCAGCCATATAACAATGGTATAGTATAGAATAGAGTTTATTCAAAGCATTGGGATAGGAGTTAAGAGGATAGTAGAGACAGAGAAAGGCAGAGAGGGGGAGAGAGTAGAGAAGTAGAGGCCAGCCATGGCCATAAGCACATGGAGAGGAGCGTGAGAGAATGGGGAGAGAGAGGGAGCAAGAGGCAAGAGAGAGGGCAAGAGAGAGGAGGCGTCAAGCAGTCCCTTTTATAGTGAGTCAGGCATACCTGGCTGTCGCCAGGTAACTGTGGGGAGGAGCATACCTGGTTGTTGCCAGGTAACTGTGGTGTAAAGCTAGGACAGAATGCTAACAACTCTAATATCCAGTTACAGGTAAAGACACAACAAAAAGAAAACTGTAGGCCAACATCTCTGATAAACCTACATTCAAAAATACTGAAAAATGCTTACAAATAGAATACAAATATGTATCAAGATTATACACTATGACAAATTTACTTTATCCCTCAAAAGCAGGATGCTTCAACATGTGCAATTCCATAAACTAAGTAAACCACATAAATCAATCTAAATATAAAAATCACATGTTCATGTCAATAGATGTAGAAAAAGCCTTTGATAAAATCCAGCATGCCTTTATGATAAAAGTTCTAGACAATGAAGGACTAGAGAGAACAGTCCTCAGCATAATAAAAGCTATATAGAGAGAAGCCCACAGACAACATTACCCTAAATGGAAAAAGAAGCAATCTTACTAAACTCAGGAATGAGAAAGAGATGTCCAACATCCACACTCCATTTTAATATGCTTGTAGCAATAGCTAGAGTAGTAAGGTAAGAGAAGGAAACTAAAAGGATGCAAATAGGAAAATAAGAAGTCAAACTATCTCTATGTGCAGATGACATATTATACATTAGACATCCTAAATAGTGTACTAGAAAATACCTAGAAATAATAAACAAATTCAGCATTATGGCAGCAGCATATAGAATCAACTTACACAAACCAACATATTTTCTATAGAATCACAACAAACATACAGAGAAGGAAAACATGAATACATTCCCCTTTACAATAAACCCTCAAAGAAAACAAAGTATCTAGAAATAAACCTAAACAAGAAAGTGAAGTAACTCTACAACAAAAACTTTAAAATTGTGAAGAAATAGAGAAAAACACTAGAAAATGGAAAGATATCCCATGCTTACAGATTGATAATTAACATTATGAAAATGACTGTTTTACTAAAAAAAAAAAAAACTATTTACAGATTCAATGTGCTCTCAATCAAAATCTGATACTATTTTTCACAGAAATAGAAAAAAAACTCTTAAAATTTATATGGAAGCACAAAAGACTCAAGACAGACAAAATAATATTGGAAAAAAGAACAACACTGGAGGAAATAAAATCTTAATATATTACAGAGTTATAGTAATAAAAACAATATGGTACAGGTACAAAAACCAGACATATAGACCAATGGAACAAAATTGAAGACCAAAGCTTGAATATATGTAAATACAGCCATTTAATATTTGTTGAGGATGCCAAAAACATACACTGGAGGAAAAATGGACTTTCAACAAATGGTGCTAAAAATGGATATCCACATATAGAAGAATGAGATTAAACCTATATCACCTTACACAAAAACTAACTCTAACTTGATCAAATACCTCAATGTGAAACCTGAAACACTGAAACTACTAGAAGAAAATAAAGGCAGTATTTACACAATATAGGTGAAGAAAAAGACTTCTAAATAGGACTCCATTTCCCCAAGAATTGAGACCAACAAGTGACACATAGGGCCTCATGACAATAAAGGGCTTCTGCAGAGCTAAATAAACAATCAACTGGGTAAAGAGGAAACTTCACAGGATGGGAGAGAATGTTTGCCAGCCATGCACCTGACAGAGGAGCAATATCTAGAATCTATAAAGAGTTCAAGAAACAAAGAAAAAAAGACTCCAAATGACTCATTTGAAAAATGGGCCTGAGACCTGAACAAAAAGTTCTAAAAAGGACAAAGATGGCTAAGAAGTATCTCAAAAAATGTCCATGGTTCCTAGCAATTAGGAAAATGCAAAAGGAAGTCAACTTTGAGATTTAATTTTACTCTAGTCAAAAAGGCAAAGATCAACGAAATAATAACAATAAATGCTGGAGAGATTTGGGGGAAAGGGAACCCTCATTCACTGTTGGTGGGATAATAAACTGGTGTAGCCATTCTGGTAATAAGTGTGAAAAACCTTCAGAAAGATAAAAATAAATGTACAATACGACCCAAATATAGCACTCCTCAGCATTTGCCCAGAGGACTGACATCCTACTCTATAGATACTTGCTCAGACATATTCAGTGAAGCTTTATTCACATTTTCTAGGAAATAGAAACAACTAAATGTTCTCCAATTAATAAAATGTGGTACATATGCACTATGAAATAATATTCAGCACAAAGAAATATAAAATAATTAGCTTTGCAGGTAAATAGATAGAAATAGAGATCATTGTAATGAAGTAATTCAGATCCAAAAAGACTCTTTAAAAGATCCTAGCTCCAAATGTTCACATGTGAGGATATACCTTAAGTAACTACAGAAATCAAGTAACATAAAATAGGAGTGTTTCCCAGGTTTGGGGAGCAATACAGAAGGGAATACTAGGGTGCAGGTGATATGATCAGGGAATTATGACAGGATAGGGTTTTTTAGTGATGGGGGGTAGATGAGGGTTTCTGAAAAAGCCATAAGGAAACAAACTACTGACTACTTACCTAATGAGCTTTTCTTATCTGTACTGAGAATGCTCCCCCAAGAGCCAAAGACCAATTAACCAAAACTCTAATAACAGACATGAAAAGTCCTCTTTTGAATTGTTGTCCAGGAGTTGCCCTTGGTTGCCTGCCAGAGGTGGAAGGTAAGTCTCTATTGCTGAAGACACCACACACTTCAGAAGCAGGGCCCAGAGACCCCTGAGCTGGAATTGACCTAAAGTCTTCATCCTCAGGACTAGCTTTCATGATACCAGAAATTGCCATGAAAGCTTCCAGAGTCAGGAGGCAGTTCTACCCAGCTATGATGCCTATGAACTCTATCAACATCAACAACCAGCATAGCAGGATAATCCTAAGGTTACAATAATAGCACACATACCTTGCCAGTAACCAACAGCTCTCTATGTGGGCTTAAGAGCTGCTCAGCAAGAGGGAAATCATGTCTGGTATTGGAAACTTAGCCAACTACTCAGTGCTTATGGAGTCATGTAACTTGGAGGAGAATGCAAAACTACCACTTTACTAAATCAGCATAATTCCTAACTACAATCTAAATGTTTGTCTTTATAGCCATAGAGAAGTGTAGTCTTCACCCCTTATCAAGGAAACTTCTCTTTGCAACAGATGGAGACCACTACAGAAAACCACAATCAATCAAAATGCAGAGTTGTGGAGCCCAGTCCCAATGGATACAAAACACTCTGAACTTTATGGCTCAGGGGACATTACAGAAGAGGTAGGCAGAAAGATCATAAGAGCCATAGGACTGGGGAGTTCGCTATGAGGATGAATCTCCTAGTAAAATCAGAGTCCACATTCATAAAGACTCATTAACATGACTGCCTAAATATAAGCTGAACATAGATGACACATATGTCATGTAGATGGCATGTCAGAGTGGATGGTAGAAAGAGCTCATGAGGCCTCAACCCTACACACACACACACACACACACACACACAGAGCAGGCAACTGAGGAAAGCTGAAAGCAGGAGAGGTGTTTTCCCCCAGAGACTCCAATTGATTGTCCAGTATCAAATGGTTAGCCCTGAAAACAAACAGAAGTAACATTATATGGACTTTGTAGGTTATATTTATGCACACAAACACACACACACAGACAGACAGAGAGAGAAATAATACACACACACAGGAGAGAGAGATTGGGGAGGAGAGACAGACAGAAATTTCTCACAAATTTTAAAAAGCTGTGCTTCTCAGCTTATTGACACCTGCAAATCCTTTCGTTAACTCTTCTGTTTTTTTATGAGTCTGGTGAGAAGCATGGCACCTATGTCAGAGCATAAGTATAAAATCCTTAACTTTATGTGTTTATTGTACTATCCTTATCTGATTCCCCTTTAACTTACATATATTTTTCTAACAGGCTCATTTCTTTGTCAATGTGTTAAGCTTTTTGTTTGTTTGTTTTTGTTTTTGTTGTTGTTTAGTTTTTCAAGACAGGGTTTCTCTATATAGCCCTGGCTGTCCTGGAACTCACTTTGTAGACCAGGCTGGCCTAGAATTCAGAAATCTGCCTGCCTCTGGCTTCTGAGTGCTGGGATTAAAGGCGCGTGCCACCACGCCCAGCTTAAGCTTTTTTTTTTTTTAATTTAAACAGTAAATGCACTGAAAGCCTTATTGAAATTAGGCAGAATATAAAACAATATTGTTACATCAAAGCAAATGCATGACATATAAATGCAAAGGTATAGATGAGGCTGGAAGCAAGTGAGAGGGCAGGGATGATGGCGATGAGAATTTCACTGACATGAAGATGTGTGTATGTTCAAAGAAAGGGTAATCTCTGTGACACTCATGAGGAGAATTTGCAATGAGCTTGTAAAAACATGGAAACAAATGAGACATTTATAATCAGATAAATTCCTTATAACATCTCTGTAATGGAACATTCTACTGATAATCATTTGACTTAAAATATTATATTAACCAAAATTTTAATAAAATCAAAGTTAAGCAAAATATGATGACTGTATGTACATTTGTACTGCTTTACTGCTTATGAAGCACATATAGAATCTCACTGAATTGTTTCAAGCCTGCTATACTCTTCCTTCTGCTATCGAAGCCAACACTGTGGCAAGAAAGCTGTTGCAAGCTGCATTCTCAGAATCTGTGTCTTTAAAGCTGTGGTATTCTCTGTAATTCAGAGCCTTATTATAGAATGTTTATAGAATGTCTCAATTCTCCTCTGCTGGCATTTTTTCTCTTGTTCACTAAATCTCCAAGCGCTGTAATGTCATCAGTCTCATCTCTTTGCCCATTCTTATGCTGAGCCTCTTTTCAGACACATTGTCCAATCTTCATTTCCTTATCCCTATTCACCAGTCTCAAAGAAGCTTCTATCCTCCTTCAACTCTCTCTAACCCTCACCTTATTTTTAAGTATTTAATCTATGATGGCCACCCACCATGGGGATCTCTTATTGTTCTCATTCCACATTGGAACAAACTTGCATCTTTAGATTGTAAGCTCTTCAGAGAAAGGATTTTCTCTTTTGTTTAGTGCAATCAACCCATTGTAAAGCACTGTGCATATTCTAGACTATCACTAATACGGTATTCTTCCTGAGTTTCACCAGAATTATATGTGGAGTCCTGTGACTTCAGTTTGGTATCATTTTTCTTTCCCTGCATTATCTTGGGCCCTTCTTGCATATTTTTAAAAGTAAAAAAATGGAACTTCCAGTTTTCAGGAGTGTTATCAGCTACAGATCTGAGTGTACATGCTTCATCCTGCTGCATTTCTTACAGATAAGAATATCAAATTAAATACCCTTCAAGATGCTCCTCTAAAGGTAAAACACAGGCCATTTTCCTTCAAGCTTATCTACAGATGAACTTTTTCCTCCAGTCTTATAGAAAATCAACCCGGTTCCACTTGGGATTGAACATATCCTAGCTATCATCAGTTACAATGCTCTACCGGGAAACAATTCTGCTTTTTAAAAGTAAAGCCACTGATTTCCCCAGAGCAAAGAAAATCTTAAGATACAGATAGTTGCTGAATAATAAAACCCATTCTGCCATGAAGCCAAACATTTAGAGACTCACAGTAGCTCTAAACATCAAAATGAATTAGAAGCTAACTGGATGAGACAGGTCATATATTCTTATGTGGATCCAGGATTCAAGTGTGATCCATAAACTCCAATACCGCAGCAACTAGTTTCACAAGTGTCCATATGGAAAGAAAAGGATGCGATCACTATGTGATTTCTGTTTTTTTCTTATCTTTTTTTTAAAAGGCATACTTGCCCATCTAGATTTACAGTTAAACAACAAGTGCACTTAATCATCTCAGGGTCGTTTTGATTTGCATTTCCCTAATGACTAAGGACTCTGAACATTTCTTTAAGTGCTTCTTGGCTATTCAAGATTTCTCAGTTGTGAATTCTCTGTTTAGTTCAATACCCCATTTTTTAAAAAAGTGGGTTGTTTGGTTTTTTAAGATTAGCTTCTTGAGTTCTTTATGTATTTTGAATATTAGCCCTCTATCCAATATGGAGTTAGTGAAGATATTTTTCCCAATCTGTAGGTAGCTTATTTGTTCTATTGATATGCCCTTTGCCTTACAGAAGAATTTCAGTTTCTTTTTTTTTTAATATTTTTATTACATATTTTCCTCAATTACATTTCCAATGCTATCCCAAAAGTCCCACATAGCGCCCCCCACTTCCCTACCCACCCATTCCCATTCTTTTGGCCCTGGCATTCCCCTATATTGGGGCATATAAAGTTTGCAAGTCCAATGGGCCTCTCTTTCCATTGATGGCCGACTAGGCCATCTTTCGATACATATGCAGCTAGAGACAAGAGCTCCGGGGTTCTGGTAAGTACATCATGTTGTTCCAACAATAGGGTTGCAGATCCCTTTAGCTCCTTGGGGACTTTCTCTAGCTTCTCCATTGGGAGCCCTGTGATACATCCAATAGCTGACTGTGAACATCCACTCCTGTGTTTGCTAGGCCCCGGCATCATCTCACAAGAGACAGCTATATTTGGGTCCTTTCAGCAAAATCTTGCTAGTGTATGCAATGGTGTCAGCGTTTAGAAGCTGATTATGGGATGGATCCCTGGATACGGCAGTCTCTAAATGGTCCATCCTTTCATCACAGCTACGAACTTTGTCTCTGTAACTCCTTCCCTGGGTGTTTTGTTCCCAATTCTAAGAAGGTGCACAGTGTCCACACTTTGGTCTTCATTCTTCTTGAGTTTCATGCGTTTAGCAAATTGTATCTTATATCTTGGGTATCCTAAGTTTTGGGCTAATATCCACTTATCAGCGAATACATATTGTGTGAGTTCTTTTGTGATTGTGTGATTTCACTCAAGATGATGCCCTCCAGGTCCATTCATTTGGCTAGGAATTTCATAAATTCATTCTTTTTAATAGCTGAGTAGTACTCCATTGTGTAAATGTACCATAATTTCTGTATCCATTCCTCTGTTGAGGGACATCTGGGTTCTTTCCAGCTTCTGGCTATTATAAATAGGGCTGCTATGAACATAGTGGAGCATGTGTCCTTTTTACCGGTTGGGACATCTTCTGGATATATGCCCAGGAGAGGTATTGCTGGATCCTCCGGTAGTACTATGTCCAATTTTCTGAGGAACCGCCAGACTGATTTCCAGAGTGGTTGTACAAGCTTGCAATCCCACCAACAATGGAGGAGTGTTCCTCTTTCTCCACATCCTCGCCAGCATCTGCTGTCACCTGAATTTTTGATCTTAGCCATTCTGACTGGTGTGAGGTGGAATCTCAGGGTTGTTTTGATTTGCATTTCCCTGATGATTAAGGATGTTGAACATTTTTTCAGGTGTTTCTCTGCCATTTGGTATTCCTCAGGTGAGAATTCTTTGTTCAGTTCTGAGCCCCATTTTTTAATGGGGTTATTTGACTTTCTGGAGTCCACCTTCTTGAGTTCTTTATATATATTGGATATTAGTCCCTTATCTGATTTAGGTTAGGTGAAGATCCTTTCCCAATCTTTTGGTGGTTTTTTTGTCTTATTGATGGTGTCTTTAGCCTTGCAGAAGCTTTGTAGTTTCATGAGGTCCCACTTGTCAATTCTCGATCTTACAGCACAAGCCATTACTGTTCTATTCAGGAATTTTTCCCCTGTGCCCATATCTTCAAGGGATTTCCCCACTTTCTCCTCTATAAGTTTCAGTGTCTCTGGTTTTATGTGAAGTTCCTTGATCCACTTAGACTTGATCTTAGTACAAGGAGATAGGAATGGATCGATTCGCATTCTTCTACATGTTAACAACCAGTTGTGCCAGCACCATTTGTTGAAAATGCTGTCTTTCTTCCACTGGATGTTTTTAGCTCCCTTGTCGAAGATCAAGTGACCATAGGTGTGTGGGTTCATTTCTGGGTCTTCAATTCTATTCCATTGGTCTATTTGTCTGTCACTATACCAGTACCATGCAGTTTTTATCACAATTGCTCTGTAGTAGAGCTTTAGGTCCGGCATGGTGATTCCACCAGAGGTTCTTTTATCCTTGAGAAGAGTTTTTGCTATCCTAGGTTTTTTGTTATTACAGATGAATTTGCAGATTGCACTTTCTAATTCGTTGAAGAATTGATTTGGAATTTTGATGAGGATTGCATTGAATCTGTAGATTGCTTTTGGCAAGATAGCCATTTTTACAATGTTGATCCTGCCAATCCATGAGCATGGGAGATCTTTCCATCTTCTGAGATCTTCTAGAATTTCTTTCTTCAGAGACTTGAAGTTTTTATTATACAGATCTTTCACTTCCTTAGTTAGAGTCACGCCAAGATATTTTATATTATTTGTGACTATTGAGAAGGGTGTTGTTTCCCTAATTTCTTTCTCAGCCTGTTTATTCTTTGTGTAGAGAAAGGCCATTGATTTGTTTGAGTTAATTTTATATCCAGCTACTTCACCGAAGCTGTTTATCAGGCTTAGGAGTTCTCTGGTGGAATTTTTAGGGTCACTTATATATACTATCATATCATCTGCAAAAAGTGATATTTTGACTTCATCTTTTCCAATTTGTATCCCTTTGATCTCCTTTTGTTGTCGAATTGCTCTGGCTAGGACTTCAAGTACAATGTTGAATAGGTATGGAGAAAGTGGACAGCCTTGTCTAGTCCCTGATTTTAGAGGGATTGCTTCAAGCTTCTCACCATTTACTTTGATGTTGGCTACTGGTTTGCTGTAGATTGCTTTTATCATGTTTAGGTATGGGCCTTGAATTCCTGATCTTTCCAAGACTTTTATCATGAATGGGTGTTGGATCTTGTCAAATGCTTTTTTCCGCATCTAAGGAGATGACCATGTGGTTTTTGTCTTTGAGTTTGTTTATATACTGGATTACGTTGATGGATTTCCGTATATTGAACCATCCCTGCATCCCTGGGATGAAACCTACTTGGTCAGGATGGATGATTGTTTTGATGTGTTCTTGGATTCGGTTAGCAAGAACTTTATTGAGGATTTTTGCATCAATATTCATAAGGGATATTGGTCTGAAGTTTTCTATCTTTGTTGGGTCTTTTTGTGGTTTAGGTATCAGAGTAATTGTGGCTTCATAGAATGAGTTGGGTAGAGTACCTTCTGTTTCTATTTTGTGGAATAGTTTGTGAAGAACTGGGATTAGATCTTCTTTGAAGGTCTGATAGAACTCTGCACTAAACCCATCTGGTCCTGGGCTTTTTTTAGTTGGGAGACTATTAATGACTGCTTCTATTTCTTTGGGGGATAGGGCTGTTTAGATCATTAACCTGATCTTGATTCAACTTTGGTACCTGGTATCTGTCTAGGAACTTCTCCATTTCATCCAGGTTCTCCAGTTTTGTTGAGTATAGCCTTTGGTAGAAGGATCTGATGGTGTTTTGGATGTCTTCAGGATCTGTTGTTATGTCTCCTTTTTCATTTCTGATTTTGTTAATTAGGATGCTTTCCCTGTGCCCTCTAGTGAGTCTGGCTAAGGGTTTATCTATCTTGTTGATTTTCTCAAAGAACCAGCTCCTTGATTGGTTGATTCTTTGAATAGTTTTTCTTGTTTCCACTTGGTTGATTTCGCCCCTGAGTTTGATTATTTCCTGCCGTCTACTCCTCTTGGGTGAATTTGCTTCTTTTTGTTCTAGTGCTTTTAGGTGTGTTGTCAAGCTGCTAATGTGTGCTCTCTCTAGTTTCCTTTTGGAGGCACTCAGAGCTATGAGTTTTCCTCTTAGAAATGCTTTCATTGCGTCCCATAAGTTTGGGTATGTTGTGGCTTCATTTTCATTGAACTCTAAAAAGTCCTTAATTTCTTTCTTTATTCCTTCCTTGACCAAGGTATCATTGAGAAGAGTGTTGTTCAGTTTCCACGTGAAGGTTGGCTTTCTATTATTTATTTTGTTATTGAAGATCAGCCTTAGGCCATGGTGATCTGATAGGATGCATGGGACAATTTCAATATTTTTGTATCTGTTGAGGCCTGTTTTGTGACCAATTATGTGGTCAATTTTGGAGAAGGTACCATGAGGTGCTGAGAAGAAGGTATATCCTTTTGTTTTAGGATAGAATGTTCTGTAGATATCTGCCAGATCCATTTGATTCATAATTTCTCTTAGTTTCTCTGTGTCCCTGTTTAGTTTCTGTTTCCATGATCTGTCCATTGGTGAAAGTGGTGTGTTGAAGTCTCCCACTATTATTGTATGAGGTGCAATGTGTGCTTTGAGATTTACTAAAGTTTCTTTAATGAATGTGGCTGCCTTTGTATTTGGAGCATAGATATTCAGGATTGATAGTTCCTCTTGGAGGATTTTACCTTTGATGAGTATGAAGTGTCCCTCCCTGTCTTTTTTAATGACTTTGGGTTGGAAGTCAATCTTATCAGATATTAGAATGGCTACTCCAGCTTGTTTCTTCATGCCATTTGCTTGGAAAATTGTTTTCCAGCCTTTCATTCTGAGGTAGTGTCTATCCTTTTCTCTGAGATGAGTTTCCTGTAAGCAGCAAAATGTTGGGTCTTGTTTGTGTAGCCAGTTTGTTAGTCTATGTCTTTTTATCGGGGAGTTGAGTCCATTGATATTAAGAGATATTAAGGAAAAGTAATTGTTGTTTCCTGTTATTTTTGTTGTTAAAGTTGGCATTTTGTTCTTGTGGCTGTCTTCTTTTAGGTTTGTTGAGGGATTACCTTCTTGTTGTTTCTAGGGCGTGGTTCCCGTCCTTATATTGGTTTTTTTCTGTTATTATCCTTTGAAGGGCTGGATTCGTGGAGAGATAATGTGTGAATTTGGTTTTGTCGTGGAATACTTTGGTTTCTCCATCTATGTTAATTGAGAGTTTGGCTGGGTATAGTACCCTGGGCTGGAATTTGTGTTCTTTTAGTGTCTGTATAACATCCGTCCAGGATCTTCTGGCTTTCATAGTCTCTGGTGAAAAATCTGGTGTAATTCTGATAGGCTTGCCTTTATATGTTACTTGGCCTTTTTCTCTTACTGCTTTTAGTATTCTATCTTTATTTAGAGCATTTGTTGTTCTGATTATTATGTGTCGGGAGGTATTTCTTTTCTGGTCCAGTCTATTTGGAGTTCTGTAGGCTTCTTGTATGTTCATGGGCATCTCTTTCTTTAGATTTGGGAAGTTTTCTTCTATAATTTTGTTGAAGATGTTTGCTGGTCCTTTGAGTTGAAAATCTTCATTCTCATCCACTCCTATTATCAGTAGGTTTGGTCTTCTCATTGTGTCCTGTATTTCTTGGATGTTTTGAGTTAGGATCTTTTTGCATTTTACATTTTCCTTGATTGTTGTGCCGATGTTCTCTATGGAATCTTCTGCACCTGAGATTCTCTCTTCCATCTCTTGTATTCTGTTACTGATGCTTGTATCTATGGTTCCAGATTTCTTTCCTAGGGTTTCTATCTCCAGTGTTGCCTCATTTTGGGTTTTCTTTATTGTGTCTACTTCCCTTTTTAGGTCTAGTATGGTTTTGTTCATTTCCATCATCTGTTTGGATGTGTTTTCCTGTTTTTCATTAAGGACTTCTACCTGTTTGATTATGTTATCCTGTTTATCTTTAAGGATTTGTAACTCTTTAGCAGTGTTCTCCTGCAATTCTTTAAGGGATTTTTGTGCTTCCTCTTTAGTGTCTTCTGCCTGTTTAGCATTGTTCTCCTGCATTTCTTTAAGTGTGTTATTAAAGTCCTTCTTGAAGTCCTCTATCATCATCAGGAGATATGCTTTTAGATCCGTGTCTAGCTTTTTCGGTGTGTTGGGGTGCCCTGGACTGGGCGAAGTGGGGGTGCTGGGTTCTGATGATGGTGAGTGGTCTTGGTTTCTGTTAGTAAGATTATTACGTTTACCTTTCGCCATCTGGTAATCTCTGGGGTTAGTTGTTATCGTTGTCACTGTTTAAAGATTGGAGCAGAAGCTGTGTTCCACTCACCAGCAGTCCCAAAATCCTGCGGCGGGGGGAATTTCAGTTTCATGAGGTCCCATTTATCAATTCTTAATCTTAGAGCCTGAGCCACTGCAGTTCTGTTTAGGAAATCCTCTCTTCCTGTGCCAATGAGTTTGATACTCTTTCCGAATTTCTCTTCTATTAGATTCAGAACACTTCTCCATTGCTGGTGGGATTGCAACCTGGTACAACCACCCTGGAAGTCAATCTGGAGGTTCCTCAGAACGTTGGAAATAGATCTACTTGAAGACCCAGCTATACCACTCTTGGGTATATACTCAAAAGATGCCCCACCATGGCACAGGGGCACGTGTTCCACTATGATTATAGTTGCTCTATTTGTGATAGCCACAATGTAAGAATGGATACAGAAAATGTGTTTCATTTACACAATGCAATACGACTCATCCTATTAAGAATGAGGACATCATGAGTTTTGTAGGCAAATGGATGGAACAAGTAAATATCATTCTGAGTGAGGTAACTCAGACCCAAAAGGATATGCATTGTGTATACTCACTCATAAGTGTAGTATTAGCCCAAAAGTACAAAATACAAGGATAAAATCTGCAGAACTCAAGAAGGTTAACAAGCTGAAGGGCCCAAGTGAGGATGGCTCAATCCCATTTGGGAGGGAGAAGAAAGCAATCACAGGGGGCGCAGGGAGGGAGAGACCTGGGTGGGAAAGGGAACAGGGAGGGGAAGAGGGGAACATGATCAGGTATGGTGGGGGAGACAGGAGAGAAGCCCAGAGGGCCAGAAGAATGAATGGAAAAAGGCAACCTCAGGAGTTGCGTGGAGGGACCCTCTAGAATGGACCAGAGACCTGGGAGGTGAGAGACTCTCAGGACTCAAAGGGAGGGACCTTAGATAAAATGCCCAACAGTGGGTAGAGGGAATTGTAGAGCCCACCTCCAGTAGAAAGACAGGGCATCGATTGGAGGGAGGGTGTTGCTATCCCACAGAAAAAGACTCTGACCCAGAATTGCCCCTGTCTAAAAGTACTACAGGGACAAAAATGGAGAAGAGACTGAGGGAAAGGAGGTCCAGTGACAGGCCCAAATTGTGATCCATCTCAAGGGGAGGCTCCAAGGCCTGAAACTATTACTGATGCTATAGTGTACTTATACATAGAAGCCTAACATGGCTGCCCTCTGAGTGGCCCAATAAGCAGCTGACAGAGTCAGGTGCAGATACTTACAACCAACCAATGGACAGAAGTCAGGGACCCCTGTGGATGAATTAGAGAAAAGCTGGAAGAAGCTGAGGAGGAGGGTTATCCCATAGGAATCTCAATTAATCTGGACCCCTGAGATCTCTCAGACACTGGACTACCAACCAGGCAGCATACACCAACTGATATGAGGTCCCCAACACATATACAGCAGAGGACTGCTGGGACTGGGTTTGGTCAGAGAAGATGCGCCTAACCCTCTTGAGACTTGAGGCCCCAGGGAGTGGGAAGGCCTGGAAGTGGGCATATCCTCTTGGAGATGGGGCAGGGGGAATGGGATGAAGAACTAACTGTTGGAAGGCAAACCAGGAGGAGGATAACAACTAGACTGTAGAAAAGATTAAAGATAATTTTTTAAAGTGCATTTAAAAAGTTTTCTATCTACAAATAGTGTTCCCTGGGCCAAGTAACAGTTAAAGAAAAACATTCAAATGAGAACAGTATCAGAGAGAAAAGCAAGCACACAATGATTATCTATAAATTCTGATTGTTCAGCTTGTTCTTTCTAAGGACATTGGAAGTACCAGCTCTTTTTTCCTTTTCTGTCTACACCACTAGAGCATTTCATATAAACTTCAATATAAACTCTACTTCTGAGTGATATACAATAAAAACACAGACAAATCACTTGAAAATGACTCCATACCCAAAAGATGCTGACAAGTTCCTATCTGTACCCACATAAAGAACATATTCCATACAGAGACTGAGCCCAGATGGAGATCTTTATACACTGTATGTTAAACCTACTCTCCAGCAATACCTGGCAAAGCAAACAAATTAGGACAGGTGTAGATTCTATCACCACTGCCTCTTACCGAGCCTCTCAGAAGTGCGTGGCTAATAGGAACTGAAATAGGATCTGACAGGTGAAGTCAGTATGATTAAAATATGGATTATTAAAATGACATCTTGACACACTATCCACAATGGCTTCATTATGAAAGTTTAGTTTTCTGTTCACAATGCTTTACAGTACCCCTCGGGGCAGAGTTAAATCTGAACATGTTGCTGCTGAGTAGCTATCATAGTATCTGCTGAGATGAAGTTAGAATATTTTTAGTTATAAAGAAAGAAATATGGACTACATTAGAGACTTAATGCCTACCAGATGATACCCTTTACCTCCTAAAAGAAATACGCTGGCTTAAGATGATTTAATATTGAGTACTCAGGATCATGCAATCAGTATTAGCTTAAAAAGAGAGATTTTTAACTAATAGTCAATCTTGGAGTTAAGTTATCTAAGCAGATATGAACTGTGAAGTATCACATTTCATCAACCATGGTGGGTCAGCATGTCCACTAATTATCTGATCATATGTAGCACTCACTTTAACTCCTAAAGAAATACAGCTTGAGAATCCTTCTTAGCCAACAACATCTACTACGAAGTTTTTATGGGCTACATTCTGAAAAAAAAAAAAAACGTGAAAATCAAAAGGACCAGAAGATTTCAAATATTGAGAAAGACACATGGAATTGTTAAATAGAGATAACAATTATCACTAATTGATATATCCTTTGTCAGCCTTCATTTTTATCAGTTATTTCTTTTTTTTCCCTTCACACAGGTCATTTTTAATGTTGGAGAAATGTTTTCGTACAGTTATCTAATGTGTTCTGATCAAACCTGCCATCTACTAGAGCATGGGGAGCTTTCTAGTGGCTACATCATTGAAGAAAACTTCCTCTCGCCTCCCCAGCAACTATTAATTGCCAAACACTTCTCAGCTAGGGTTTGGAATATATGAACACCTCCTGTTCTACAATGAGGTTTTTCCTGGCTTGAACTTGTGCCACTATCAGATCGGGTCACACAGGCTTGTTGTTGCTTGCTTGTTTGTTTGTTTTCCAAATATACATAAAGGCTTCGGAGTCCACGGTGCTAACCATTATGTTATGGAACCTCGGACGAAAGGGTTTTAAATAACATGTTTTTGTCAACCTCTTAAAAGTAAGTTGCCAACATAAGGGTTCATTGTTTCCCCTTTTTCATTTTAAGCATGTATGCCAGTTTCATAAAGGTATACAATGTATCATGAATATATTCAATATTCACCCCATTATTTTTATCAGCTTCCACTCCCACTTGAGTCCCTTGCTCCCCTTCTACTTTTGGGTATATGTACTCATGAACTTGCACACAAAGATTTTGTGCAGCTAGGCATAGCTGTTGTGTGCTTATGATTGAAATAGACATGTCATCTCCAGAAAACCCATTTCCAAGCTCCCTTTCCGTCCTTCAGCTCTTACAATCTTTCTGCCCCTTTTCTGAAGTGTTTCTTAGATTTTAGAAGACATGACATAGATATTCTATTTAAGAGACAAAATAGTCACCTTTTCTCAGTGTATTGGTAAGTTATGAGTTTCTGTACTTACTACTGCCTTCTGCAAAAAGAAACTTCTCTGATCGAAGTTGAGAATGGCACTAATACACAGGCTTGAGGTTCCTCTTAGACTGAAAACAATACCTGATTAGCGAGAACTTTGACTCTATGTGCACATCACAAAGTATTAGTAGTAATTTCTCCCTTAATGCCTTTGAAATCTGCAGCCATAAGTTTTCACAGAGGTTTACAGAATCAGGCATATATCACCTCTTGTGGAGTGGTCTTCACATATAATCATAATGTGTTTTGTTAATCTCCAAACATTCATGATATTATGACATAGGTGGGCATATTCTGCCCGGATGATTAGCACTATACCGTAGAATCTTTGTCTTTTGTTGTTTTGTCTGATGTTTTGAGACAGTCTGTGTAATGTGCAGGCTTCCTTTGAAGTGATCTTTCTGCCTCAGCTTTCCAAGCATCGGGATTACAGACACACTAAGCCTGAATATATATATATATATATATATTTTTTTTTAATTATTGTATTTCTAGAAATTATATTACAGATCCATGGGCTCCCAAAGCAAGAGAGGTCAATGTCAATGATACATCAGCAAGTGATCATAGCCTAGCAGTAAAGAACAAAGATTATAAAACAAACTTCTTATACATCCCCCATACCTTTTATTCCTTTTCCTCTCACAACACACACACACACACACACACAGACACACACACACACACACACACACACACACACACTTAGATATATGTCTTGTAAACTAGCGGATACAGAATTAGGGCAAGGAAAAAAAAAGCCTGCTTGAATAGGCTTGCTTGTAGTAATGTAGTCCATTGTACTCAGTGCAACAAAGCGCCTTTCCTATAAAACATCTGAAGAAAGAGGAACGATATCTTTGTAATGAGATTTCACTTGAATAAAAGGCAAAATGTCTTGACTGTGAAAGTTCTCAACACCGAAATGACTTAGAAGGAGGGTTATGAAATTTAATTCTCAAAGGCCCTTTAAAAATAAGTCATCTTTCTAGAAATGTTAGAGATAAGCATAGAGGGAGGAAGATATATGAGACCACTACAAACCTATACAGTCCTATATAGTCCTATAACTTTAAAAAAGGCCTTGTTTCTGCTGTACTGCACAGATGGGGTAAGATAAAACAGCCACTTATAACTACTATCTTGATCCATCAAGAGATGCTGCCTTTTGCAATCTGATGCTCATAACACACCACTTGGTAGTTCATCTAATATATAAAGAATCCAATTATAAATCTTTTGGATGGGGTATTTGTAATAATACAAGAAGATAAAAGAAATGTCCTCATTTATAAAGGAAACAGTATACATTATGTGATCAGAAGAGTGCAGGGTCACTTTTATGACAAAGATAAAGCAAGACAAAGATTTTTCAAACTTCATCAATTCTTTTGAACCACTCTCCTCCTGATTTCTGACTTTTCCTGACAAAAAAAGAAACCTTGGTAAGGAATAGTTTCCATAAGGACACAGTGAGAGTCACACCTACCTTTGAAAAATAGTGCTTTTAAGAAATAAATACCTAATAAAAAAAAGAAATAATATCCTATTGAATTTTATGTCAACAGGAAGTTATTTAACTACCTGTATATAATTTAGTACACTGAGAGAATCTGGGGATTCTTCACCTGTGCCTGGAACTCAAGAGTCTATCGAAACCTTATCAACTCCCAGCCTGAAACCAGGGTACTGCATAGTAAGCATACCAGTCCTACTCTAGAGCTTTTTCTAAACCCGAGTTCAATGCCTGCCTTGCTGACTGACCTAACCCAGTGAACCTGAATTCTGGGTCAGTCATATTCTTTGATTAGCTTCCCATCTAAACACTTTTTTTTAAAAAAAACCTTTTAAAACAAACACATAGATACTGCTCTAAGAAGGTTGTAAATGTCAACATATTTCATTAGCACAAAATCCTTAGGAGGGAGATTCTGTTAGCTTCATTTCACAGATAAGAAAAGCTTATTTGGTAGAGCAGAGATTAGACCACAGATAGATCAAGAGTCATGGTTTTAGCAATTATGTTATGCCATCCTCCCAAAGAAGAAAATAAATTATGAGGGCTGTTTTAGCAATTATCCTAAAGATGCCTTGCTTTCTTCTAAAAAATGTAAACTATTGATGTTGTAGCTCTTTCAAGGCAAACAGAGAGGTGGCAAACGTCCTAAGTTTGTTTACATGATGACTACTTATAGCATACTGCACCACAGGGCCCTTTGAGGCTTAATAAGAAAACTCTGTAAAGTCCCAGGGTTGGGAAGAACAGTACTGTGCAGTCCTCTTTCACTCGTTCTTTTCATCTCATCAATCCTCACTTTAGAAACAGAAAAATGGGGATTTCACTTCCAAAACTTTTCCACTACAGGCTTAATCTGCATCCTATGGTTTTTGAGGGAAGTGGAGAAGACTATTGAGTCACAATGAAGGTGCCAAGAAAATCAAACCCTTCTGACCCCAATCCTAGAACACCAGGTTTTTTCCTCCTCTTCTTTTCCAGACAGGATTTCTTCTGCACCTCTAACTGCTACAGAACAACAGGAGTTAAGACAGCTGAGCAACTGTCCTGACTTTAGTCTGTTCCAGGACGCTACTTCTCTTGCATTTGGCAGCTACTGAACTGACTGTTGTCAGCCTATCAATTTCAGAGCTCTGCCAGTCTCATGTGGGCTTTTATTTTTCCAAACCACTGCCCTTCCTTCTAATCCAAGGAGCACTCTTCCCACATTCTATTTCAAGCTACCCAGTTACCAAAGTTTAAAAAGACATCTTTAAATCACCACATTTATTCCCTCAGCAATTCCTGTTAACTACCTTTAAATTATCAACAAAGTCCTACTGCTTCTATCTCCTTTGTTATCTGATTTAAGCCATCATCTCAGTCTTGAATAAAAGCAACAGCTTCCTAATTAGTCTGTCTGCTTTTACTTTTGACCTCCTTCTATCCATTATCCATTCTGTACAGCATCATCTTGTTAAAGACTCATCCTCCATTTTTTCCTGCTATATCTAGAATAAAATACTCATCCCTTATTATGGCCTATAAATCTTAATCAACATGATCTGAGTTCTGTCACTATTTCCCAGTCTTCACTTATTCACTTACTCTTGGTTCCTAATAAAGGCTGGAAGTTTTCCTACTATCAGTATAATAGTACTTGCCTTTTGAACTTGCCTTTTGCTCTATCTGAATCAGTCTTTCTCAAGGGTTCTAAGTGTGCACAAATCTAAGTCTCACTTTGCGTATTATCTTATCAAAGAGTTTGTCTTCCCATTTTAATTTCCTTTTGTTATCACTATCCTATGTTTTTCTTCATCTTACATTCCTTTTGCTGTCTTTGAAAGTTGTTACCTACCCTCAGACCCACTACCCACCCCACCACCCGCCCCAGAACTAACCTAACCTCTAGGAAGGAAGAGATTGGATCTACTTACAATAGTATCTCAAGGAATTTAAACAACCACCACCACAACAAAAACAAAACCTCAAAGCCTATTTGGAGAAAGGAGGAAGCAGCTGTTTATCATAGAGCTAGAGTAACAGACTTGTAAATGATACATGGGCCTTTCTGAAGCCGCAGTTGGGCATATTATTTTCCTTCTCACACTATCTCCCCCACAGTATCCAGTATTTCCTTTGTCTCTTCCCTAGACATAAGGAAAACATGCCCACTTTTTATCCCTCAGAGGCTGAAGCCCTCCTTCAACTGCTTTCTTCTTATTTTAGAGACAGGGGTTGGGAAGTCTTTATACACACACACACACACACACACACACACACACACCAAACAAAAGAGGCCTCTGCTGCTGCTTACCTTCATGAGCCTTTGAGAGAGTCAACAAGTCTCTCTCCTTCTACTCTAAAACACTTTTATTTCTACCCCAAACCAAGATTTCAATTTGTAAATTCCCCTTCTACTCTGAAATGAAACATACTGGAAGTCACTGTTCTGTGGTGAAATGAAATAAAGTCTAAAGAAATAGCTTATTAATAAAGTCATACATGTATCTCTAAAATGATACAATGGATAAAAACTCTAGCTGAAGGAGAAACTAATTGGACTTGAGTTCTGAGACCTAATTTCTATGTAGAATTTTTTTCCTATATTATTATCCTTAGAAGATCTAGGTGTGATTCATTAATAGAGCAAGCCAGTTTGTGTAAAGGCCTACTTGCAATATTTCCATGGCAACCTGAACAAACATGACTGCTACTTAGTGTTCGCATAAAGGAGCAGCAGTTTTAATGTAAACAAAGAGGAAAAGAGGGAAAGCAGGAGGAAAGGAAAACACAATGGAGAATAAGTAAGAGAATCAGATAAAAGGAGGGGCATAGGAGGGACAGGGAGAAGTAAGGGCAGCTGAATGAAAAGGAAGTGGGGAGAAGGGGGAATACAGGATCATTCTTTTCCATTTACCATTTTATGATAGATTTACCATTTATGACAGAATGTTTCTGGGGCACTTGATATTTTGGAGCACTAATAAGTTAATTCCATTAGTGCAATATTTAGTAGCTGACTTATAGGGTCTACTCTTAATGAGAGAAAAAAAAAAAAGACTGCTTTGATGTACCAAACAACCACAGTGAAAGGATTTGGAGTGCAAAGTCAAGTATTTAGATATTTATTTACTCATTTTTCTTTGTGATAGCTGTGATTAAAGGGTAGTTAATAGAAGGGAAGAAGCAGAATCTATCAATCTAACAAGATTCGCCAATCCCCCAAAACATCAACTATAAGAACTTTTCTCACTGAAGCCTCTTTTGCTCCCAGTTGCCCAAAAGTATCTCATTTTTGAAAGTTTAATCTCATGGGTAAATTGGCCAGTTTTTGGATTTTATCAATAAAAAAATACATAGCTACCCAATGGAACTTGGGTATGTAACTATGTGACAATGAGTGCCACCCTCATTTGATAAAGCAAACGTGACAGGAAACATGTTAATTAGGACATGAAACAGTTTCGAAGATATTTAAACCTCTCCTTCACTGACTCCAGACAGATTAAGTACAGTCTGAAGAACCCCATACTACTCTCCAGTGAAAAGTTTTACAGGCTGAAGAAATATTTCTTCCTGTAACCCACTGAAAAAGAAGCAAGTAATAAAAAAGCTAAGAGGAAAATAAGTTAGTCGCAAGGACAGTGCTACCAGAATCCTACTTGGGAGGGGAAAATAGGGTATAGTAAAATGCAGGTCAACCTGGAGGATAACTATGAATACACAGCTCGTCCCCTTAAGCCAATTACTAAGCTTTAAACTCTTTATCTGAAAATAGGAATGATAACCTCTACTTATAATCAAACCAGAATCCTACAGGCACCTAGCAACTAGCCTCCCACTACCAATTCTTACAATTCTAAACCACAGTCCTTTTTTTTTTGCTGTTTCTGCTTAGCTTTAAAAACATCTCTTTTCTCTTAAGACCACCTGGTGGCTGTTAAACTTTCACTAAAGTCTTATCTGACATGTAATCTTTAATTACTTACTCCCCCTGGTAATCTTCTGGGTATAAAAGCACACTGTATTATCTTTCTAACAATGCCTTTAACAATCTGTATGCTAGAACTATCATTAGGTAACAGTGGTATGAGCAAAGATCTTAATAGTAATACTAATGATGAAGTTCTTTAAAAACAGGATATCAGTAAGACCCTGGGTCAGAATTCTAAATCTGCTATTGAATTGTTTTATAATCTTGGAAGTTACATATTTTGAACTTCATCTTTCTCTTCTATAAAACTGGAATATAGCACCTACATCAAAATGGTTTTTTTACTTTTATTTTTAAATTATACACACACAAACATTTACACACACACACACACACACACACACACACACACACACATATAGGTTTCCATACTTGATTGCATGATCAGAGTCCAGAAAAGGGTGTACAATCCCCTGAAGCTGGAGTTACAGGCAGTTGTGTGCTGCCTAATGTGGGTGCTGGGACTAGAATTGAGGTCCTGAGAATAACAGTCCATACTCTTAATTACTGAGCCATTGCTCCAGTCCCCAAACTGGTTCAGTGAGGATTAGATGATATAACATACACAAAGGGTATGTTATAGTTCTAGCACACAATCCCTGGCACACAATGATCAATATTAGTTTATAAATTATACTAAATCATCTTGTCATGATGAAAAAAATTTATACTAAAACATAAACTTCACTTGATAAAGAACATCTATACAGGGAAGGCTCAAAATCAATATGTCCAAATTACAAAAAAAATCATTTTTTCTCATAAAAAAATATGTATACCATATCACCTGTGTCCTGATAACTAGATAAGTTTCTCAAATAATACTAAATGAAGATTCTAAGAATATTATATAACAGTCTCTAAATCTGGAATCTCCATCTCACATAGCATAAAGTTTAATTTTATTGATTTAGACCAGATGGAAATGCAATATATTTCTAAAAGTAGCCACCTTAACTATTTCCAGATCTTTATAAAATAGAAAACATGCCATGGATATTCTGCTAATGCTTGGATATTGGACCCTTCTAACTACTTGGATTAAATTGCCCTAAAGTTCCATGTGGTCAATTATCATCAGTTTTATCTCAATTTTTTAAAAGATATGCTCTCACTGTATAGTCCATGATGGCTTTGAACTTAAGATACTTGCTTCAGCCTCTAAAGTACTGGAATTAAGAGCATGAATCACCATGCCTGGCTCTCAATTTTTAAAACTAGATAATTGTACAGAATTGCTAGTGCAATTTTATACTTAGTTGGTGGTATTAGGTACCAAAGGGCCAACTAGTGACATTGTGTAAAAGAATGCTTCACGGACAACTTTTAAAAGGCTTGCTATGGAAATTTCATCAAGTTACTCAACATAATGGGCATAAATGTGTTCATGGGCCAAGTAAATTAATATATGTAATCCTTTTAACTCCCAAAGTCTACCAACCTAAGGTTTGTCTATATATACACAAATATATAAGTGTTCATACATACAAAAAACAACTGTTATACAATGTCTAATATTTACAAGTAACTTAGATATGTTGATCTAGTCCACTTTTACATACAGTTCGTAAGTGATGCCCTGGAAAATTTCTCCAATGATATATGGGAAATAAAGACAGTTGTATCAGTGGTAATGATGGTGAAAAATATTGCTGGATGTAGAATTTAAAACTTATTTCAGCTTAAGTGTAAACTTTTATAAACTGTTGGCATACATTAACTCAGTCATGTTAACAACACTACAATGGTAAGAGTCTTACTATCTCTAATCCACAGAGGCCAATAATGAGGCACAGAAAAATGGAGCAGTGGCCTTAACTACTACATAGTGCCTTTTCAAGAAAAATAAAAGGAAAAAATTGATGTAAGGATCTTATATCCAGATAAGTGTAGTAAAAAGGTCAGATTTACCTTCCTTCCTTCCTTCAACAGGAAAATAGCTAGAAAAATCTTCATTCTGATATTAGGCAAGCTGCACAAAACTGTAATTGCTAAGGAAAGACCAGGCAAATTATTATTATTCCAGTTTATGGCACTGAGGCAGTTTTCAAGCCACAGGCAAGAAGGAACTGAAATAGAGAACCAATGTATTCTCAGGACTGAAGAAACAGACTGAAGTTCCTACTGGTCAATATGTTTTATAATTGTGAATGAGAGAGCCACAGAATATAAGAACTTCAATGATTTACTTGGGTAAGGGGAATCTCCATGAGTAATTAGCTGATTATTCAATCTGTATATGCATGACCAGGAGCTACCCAAAACTGAGAAAAAGGATTTTCAGGGAAAAAAAACAGAAGGAATGATTTAAGGATAATAGCATACACCACTGGTCACTCTCAACCCAGATAGATAACCAGAGTTAGTGAAAATTATAAGAAGCAATTGTAATGAAACAGAAAATTGGGGGCTAGGATGATGGCTAAAATGTGTAAGAATGCTTACTGATGAACCAAAAGGACCTGAGTTCAAATCTTTAGTAGTTATGTAACTGACCATGGCCATGTTCACCTTTAACCTGTAACCTCAGTGCTGAGAAGTAGGAGACAGGTAGCACCTGAGAGTACACTAGTTACCCGGCTTAGTCAAAATTGGATCTCTAGGTTCAGTAAGAGATTCTACCTCCAAAACTAAGGTGAAGAGTATCCTAGTTTGTTTCTCATTCCTGTGATAAACACCATGACCAGGAGCTACTTAGGGAAGAGAAGGATTTGATTTGGTTTACAACTTACCTTCTAACATGAAGGGACGTTAGGGCAAGCACTCAAGCATGACAGGAGCACAAACAGGGCAGGAACCTAAACAGAAGCCATGGGGGCACTGCCTATTGGTTTCCTTGCCACACATTGCTCAGCCTGCTTTCTGTTACCATTCAAAACTATCTAACCAGGGATGGAACCATATAAAAATGCCCCACAGTAGATGGATCCTGAAGTGGCCACTTCCTTTAGCTAAGCAGGACTTCTGGTGGAGGGATGAGGACAGCAACCCACTTACGTAACTTTTGACCTAAAATGTATCCTGCCTGCAAGAAATGCAGGGACAAAGATAGAGCAGAGATGGCGGGAATGGCCAAACTGAGATCAATCCCATGAGCAAAAACCAATTCCTGACACTATTAATGATACTCTGCTAGGATGGTAGAACAGGAGCCTAGCATAACTGTCCTCTGAGAGGCTCCACCCAACAGCTGACCAAAACAGATGCAGAGACCCACAGTTAAACATTATATGGAGTTCAAGAGTCCTGTGGAAGAGTTGGGTGAAGGATTGAGTGAATTGAAGAGGATAGGAACTCCACAGGAAGACCAACAGAGTCAACTAACTTTGTGGGGTGGTGGACCATGAAAAGAAGCCTGGTAAGGTTGAGCTAAAGGCTAGAAGCCCTGGAGACCCTGAAGGGACGATAGGAGCTTCACCTGCTCTTGGCACCAGGTACCTCTCATGTATCCACAGCCCTCTGTAGAGAGAATTGTGGCCATCAGTCATGTAGGGGCAATGCCCCAATCCCTTCCACATGTAGATGAAGAATCCCTAACATCTCAGACCAAGACAATAGGAGAAGAGACATGATTACAGTCACGTAGGCCCAAAACAGAGTTCTCCCTCTAAAGAGGTACCTAGAGGCCTGGAGGGCTTAGTCAATAAGCTTCCCTTCCCAGACATCCCTCCCTGCAAAACGTATTTAATCTCAGGTCCACCCTGAGAAGGAGGGTATCCCCAAAAATCTGCCATAGGGAGCCATGAAGAAGACCTTCACCTACAGAGCTGCAACCTAATCTCCCATAGAAGGCCTCTCTGCATTCCCAGGCACAACCACCACCAAACTGCTGCCATCAAGCCACAGACAATCATCCCCTGTGTGACAAGCTGGAGCTCCCCTTGTTCCCTAGCCCTGGGCCCCAGGCTAGACACTCCCCAGCCTGAGCCCCCAATTCCATTCTCTCCTCTTCTGCCACTCCCTGCAGTGCCTGGTTGTCCATGAGCCTGAGAACCCCATGGCCCAGGATTCATTGCAGGCCTGGAGACCTCCAACCAGCGCTGTCTTTCCCACATCTCACACTGTTTTTCCACCCCCAGAGCGGTGTCTCTGCACTTCCCTACAATCCTACATAACCTGGACCTTTGGGGAGCTCAGAGACTGAATGACCAACCAAAGAGTGAACATGGGCTGGACCTAGCCCCACCCCCCATATATAGCAGATGTGCAGTTTGGTCTTCCTGTGGGTGTCCCAACAACTGAAGCATGGCTTGTCCTTGACTTTGTCACCTGTCTGTGGATCCCTTCTCTGGCCTATTGAGAGAGCATGTGCCTAGTCCTGCAATGAGATGTGCTGGGGGTGAGGGACCCAGGAGATTCCCTCTTCTCAGAGGAGAATAGGAGGGGAGCATGGGGGAGGAGCTTCAAGGGGCCTGGAAGGAGAGAGGATCTAATATTGGGATGTAAAGTGAATAAATAAATAAATTAAAGAATGTCCCACAGACTTGCCTCCATATACATGTCCAGTATACTCATACATACATGTGCATACAGAACACTCACACACACACACACACACACACACAAAAGGGAGAAGAGGGACAGAAAAAGGTACCAGGAAATCATTCTAAGAGCATAGAACAATGAAAAGCATTTCTTTAAAACTATCAAAAATATCAAAATATTTATTAATATCAAAATATTTATACAATATCAATATGTGGCACTTAAGACACTATTATCACCTAGACTCCAACCCATTTCCCCAACTTCTAATGACAAAAACTACCCTAGACAATTATAAACAAGAACACAGGCAATACTCTCTCTCTCCAGTTTGCTGTATCTAAATCATGGTGTTGTGTGACATAGTGTAGAATGCGGAAAGTTCATACATAGCACCCAATGTTGAGTTTCAGAAATTGTAATCCAATCCAGGTAGATACGGCTAAGAATCTGAGACTCCCTTCTTTTACTGAGCTACCACTTTATAAGCTCCTCTTGAAATAGTTGGCCAAGAATTGTGGGTCTCATATTTCCTTAACTCAATTCTCTCATAAGGTGAATTACTATGCAGAGAGGAAAACCAAGGAGTTCAGAAGATGGTACTCCCAGCAACAAAGTATAACTATGAGAAGAAAAAAAATAACGGGCTATTTTCACTGCCTCCACCTCTGAAGAATGATAGACACCTTTTCCCATAGGGACAGCACAGCCATAAGCAGAAAGGACTCCGTGTAACTCTGCCATAGGTGATTGATTTTACTTAGAAAAGAGCATGGGGAGAAGGTTAGTCCTCAAACACTACATTATATATCTAAAATACCTATGTTTCTTTTTCTGGTGCTAGGGATAGACTCGCAGGCCTTGTACATGGTATGCACGTACTCTATCACTGAGCTCCATCTCCAACCGCAAATGTCCAGTTTTAAACAAACAAACAAACTTAACAGATATCTAAAGGAACAGATTAATTACTGAGTGAATGTATATTGATAGCATGTCAAGGACTCAATTCAAATATATCAAAATATGGCAATTGGGATGCCTTCTCCTGGTTAAAGAAGGATGTCAACCAAAAGTTCCTACTTCCAGAGGACTTCAGCAGGAAACTACTCCCCAACAGAGATCACCCATGAAGATTACATCTGTTCCCTCTCCTACTCGTTCATCTGTATATAATAAACCTGCCTCCTTGTTCCACTATACATAATAAACCTGTCTCCTCCTTCTGCTGGATGTAATAAGCATGTTGAATTTCCCGGCTTCTGGTGCAACTTCAGCACAGTGCGTGGCCCACCTGATCCCAGCCTTTCTATACTTGTGATGTTTTCACTCTTTTACCCTACTCAGGTCAATTATAAAGCCAAGCAGGTCTTTTCAGATATAGAAAGAATTAATAAATTGTGGCCCATATAACTTTTTAAAAAGTAGAAAAGAGAGATTATTGTTAAAAAAAAGCACAGTTACTGACTGAGCAAAATATGTAAAGAAGACGTAAACATTTTAAAAAGCCAAAGGAAGCAATGATTAAAAAGTAAACTACTATAACTATGTCTTTTTAAACATAATCTCAATAGAAATAGGAAATATATTAACATATAATTATTGAATGTATGTAATATAATTTCAGTTTTCTTTATAAAGAGAGCAAGGGAATGTCAATAGTAGATCTGATAAAGAATTAGCAAACATAGAAAAGCAGCATATTGTGCAACTGAAAGATCAGCAAATAAAAAAAAAACAAAGTCTCAGAGAAATTCAGGACTTCATTAATAAAATCAACATACAATTAAAAGAATACCAAAAAAAAAGAGTTAAGAACTTTTTAAAGAAAAAAAAAGAAGAAATAATGAATGGAAAAATCCCAGATTTAGAAAACCAAAACTAAAACCAATGAAACATAACAAAACACAACAAAATCCATTAACCTAAACCTGATAATCCTGAAAAAGACCAAGAAGATAATGGCAATAGGATCTACATCAAGGCTTATGACAAGAGAAATAATGATCAAAGAAAAAGTCAAAATCATGAATGTAGCATATACAGGAGAACCAACTAAGTTTAAAGTGACTTCCCATCAGAGATTATAGAGGACAACAAATGGCAGAAGGATGCAATTATAAAGAAAAATAAATACAAAAGGGGTCAACCAAGAGTTCTCTCTCCAGCAAACCAACCTTTCAAAACTTAAAATGAAATGAAGATATTCAAACAAAAATGTTGCTACTTTACCTGCCTGATGAGAAATACTAAAGAAGCCTAAAATGGCACTGCAATCTCAGCACAAGTTCTAGACCAACCTGTGCACATAGCGAGATCCTCTCAGAAGAGAGAGAAGGGTGGGAGATATTACGAAGGAAGGTTATTTTTGTTGGTAATTTGATCTTACACAAAGAGCATAGGACTTGTAAAGATAACTATATAAGTATTAACTATTGTAAAATGTATATTTTTCTACTTACTTTTTTGTACATATTAATTTAATTGAATGAAGCTATAGGTTTATAATTGAATTAATGTATATATAATATATAGAAATATATTAATGACAATAATAGCACCAAGGGAATAAGGAAATGATAGCAAATGGTAACTTGAATTTTGAGGCAAAAAACATGTAAAGAACCCAGGAACACAAAGATAATAAACCCTATGAATATGTTTTGTTCTCCTTAAATCTGTCAGCTACTTTAAAATATGTCATACAGAGAAGTGGGGATATAGCTCAGTGGTAGAACACTTGCCTAGCAAGTATAAAAACATGAATTTGATACTAGTGCTGCAAAACAAATGAACAAAACATGTTATATAAAGTAGTAAATATAACAATATATTATTTCACTTGTAGGAATATCTCACTACCACACACAAAGGGGAGAGATGAATATATGTATCAGTAAACTGTTATTTAAATTAAATCAGTAAATATATAAAAGCAAAATGACAAATTACAATCTATACAAATAAGCAATGCTGAAGAATAGGTAACAGAAACAATGCAAATGGAATTATGCCAAGAAAGAAAATTGGAAATAAACAAAGCACTGGACCCATACAAGGAGACAAAGACAAAAATGAATTTAATGAAAAATATGACCAAACTTTTTCCAGATGGTTGAAAATGATAATTCTGATAACTTAATAAAGTCTACAAGCCTCAAGAAGCATAATTACAAACAAAAACACAGTAAAACATGTCATATCTAATTTAACCCAGTGATAAAAAGAAAATGTTAAAAGTACCCAAATTTAAAGACATAGGAAAAAGGTTAAGAATAATTACAAACATAATATCAGAATCTATGAGATTCAGAAGAGAGTAGAGTAACATTTTTAAGTGATTAAACAAAAATCTGTAAACCTAGATTATTTAATTCAATGAAATTGTCTTTCAAATTTAAGTGCTAAACAAATCCTATCCAAACAAAAGCCAAGAGTTGTCATTAACAGTGTGTAGCAATCTTTTAGCCTTCCCCTACTCTATCCTCAACACCACACACACACACACACACACACACACACACACACACACACAGACATAGCTCTGTATGATTTATATGTGGTGTTGAATAAAGATTTTTAAATGTACTGTGATAAATATTAACTGGTGCAACCATTAAAAACAAAGAACTAAGACTAGTGATCTAAAAGTCAAGATAAAATGAAATCATAGAAATATATTACTCTGAAAGAAGACAAGAAGAGAAGAAACAAGTCATGAAAAAGTAGATGGAATAAATAGAATATAGATAGCAAAATGGTAGATTTAAATCCAAATATTATTGTAATGATATTAAATGAAAATTATGGGCAAACATTAAGTATTGTTATTACTTCCCAGATTGCTGCCCCCTGTATAGTACCAAGTAATATTTTCTTTAAAAAATAATTAATTAGGTCCCTTCTAGGTAGGTTCTGTTTGATCTTTTAAAATGTGTGTGTGTGTGTGTGCCATGTACCATTGCCCAAAGAGGCTAGAAGAGGGCATCAGATCTCCTGCTGGTTGTGCACTAGTAACGTGGATGTTGGGAACGGAACTCAAGTCTTCTATAAGAAGAACAGATGCTTTTAACTGTTGAGCCACCTTCTGTAGGTTTTATCATTTGATTTTTATTATGACTCCAATAAGTATCAAAGTACTTATTTGAAAGGAGACCCTCAGTTCATCACTCTTTAGTCGGACTTTAAATGCTATAGGAAAAACTCCAAGGAGAAACCCAATAAGCCCTATACTGATAGATGTTCTTGTGAGTCTAGTAAGGGATTCTAATTGACTTAGATATCTTTAAATGTCCTTTGTTCTGACTTCTGGTTTTCTGACTAGGGCTTATAACTCTAAGGTATCATTTAAACTCCTCTACCTGCTCCTCGTGGGATGGAATCATTTCCTCTGCTTAAAGGGCTCCAATTTCACTTCTCTCTGACTCCTTTCTTGCTTTTTCTCCACCCTCATATCTCTGTCTAGGCAGGGGATGCTTTTCCTCCCTACACCTGTTTGGTATACAAATGGAATCACTAATGGACTTTTGAAGTCCCTTTTCTAGGCCCACTGGACGGTTTGAGGACCCCCATCCAGCAGGCATATGCCAGAACCAGTTATTGCCCAAATTTCCCAACAATATTCTCCACTTTAAACAGTTAGATGAGGACAGGAAACAGAAACAGCTTAGACAGACTTAGGGGCAGAGACCCCAAAGGGAACAGTTTTCATTCTTGTCCTTGGCCAGAAGCCGGAAATGTCCTTGGTTCTATTCTAGCCAGAGGCCAAGAATGCCAGACAGGAGCTCTTATTTCTTGTTATCTCCTCCTAAATTAGCACCCCAGCTTGGAGGCTATACATGAGGGTATGACAGAAACCACCAGTCCAGACACTAATTCCCTCTGGTAAACAGGTTTACAATTACATCTGCATTTTCATGGCAGAAATAGGTTATAACTTTTTTTTTTTTTTACTTTTGTCTATTTCTAAAGGATTTTAGGGTCTTCACTCTTTAAGAAAGTATGTTACAGAAATACCACTGAGGATAAGTATCAGAGCTCTGTTGAGGGCCATTACGATAAAGCTACTTCTTTCCTGATTAAAAAAAGAAGAAAAAAAAAAAAAGAAGAAGAAAAGAATGGGATCTGTGTCTGGCCCTGGACAGAGATGCAGAGATGCAATGTTCTGAATGGCTCCAAAGATCAGAACTCTATACACTATTGTATCCTGGAATAAGAATTAGTCCAACTGGGCCTGTCAACCACCTGCCCAAGAGTACATCCCCCCAGGATATCTTATTCACCTGAAGACATGCTGAGGAGAGTGGAGGAATAATTATTCTCTTGATTACATAATGTACTTTTCTTTCCCAGAAGTCTCTCCTCACTGCACTTACTTATGGAGTTACCACAATGTGGCTATGTGAAGCCTGAACAAGGTTTTTTGTGTGTTGCAGATAAAAGCAAAAAAAAATTTTTCTTTATCTATTTTTCCAAAGTCTCCGCATGCTTTCCCTGACACTGGGTTTTCTCAGTCTTTCTCTGAAGCTTCCCCCACCTTCCCACTACATGGCTGCTTACAAATGAAATGACTTGTCTGTTTTCCTACTCTAAGTAGCTGCTGAGATTTACAGCTTTCCTGCCTTGTAGTTTTTCTCTCAAACTAATAAAATTGTCCACAAGCTTTTAAAAAAATTATCTGAACATCCAAATTAAATGTCAAAATTGAGGTTAGGTTAAAAAATAAGTACATTATGTGCTGTCTCTAAGAAACCCACTGTAAATGTGCAAATATGTTATAAATAAAAACCTCCACTCCTCGTCAAGATGGAAGAAGCTCACTAGAAATGACCTTTTGTAATAATATAAAATTCTGGAGAAAATACAAAAACCATCTACTTAAAAGGAACCCAAAACTTGGGCAAGAACTCTGCAGCCACAACACCCAGAGGAGGCTCTACTCCCAGGAACTCTAGCACCCTAAGGATCACAGAATCAGGGGTGAGTAGGACACAACATCTGTTCCAACACCATCAGGAATAACTGGGACCAGCAGGATCCAGGGACTCAGGAACCCCGCCCAACCAGTGGCTCCCATTCCTTCTGTTCTGCACCAGTTTACCATGGCTGCTAACTCCACAGCAAGTCCCACAGCATCCAGAGGAGGCTCAAATCGCAGGTGCTCAGGTTGACAGGATCACAGGATACCAGGATCCCAGGAGCTTGGTCACACCAGATTCTCAGGGTCCCAGAGGCAGCTTGACTTCCAGGAACACTGACACACCCAGAATCTCAGGATCACAGGATCCCTGAATCACAGGATCACAGAGATAGCTGGGCACTGAGAAGTTATGACACAACCAGGATTACAGGAAGGAAAGGATCCAGTCGGATAAATGGAGGGCAGGGAGCACTAGAAATAATCAGATGCTGAGAGAAAAGCATAAGAACATAAGCAACAGAAACCAAAGTTACTTGACATAATCAGAACCCAATTCTCCCACCATAGCAAGTCCTGGATACACCATCACAACAGAAAAGCAAGACTCAGATCTAAAATCACTTCATAAGACAATGATAGAGGACTTCAAGAAGGACATAACTAACTCCTGTAAAGAAATACAGGTGAGGGGCTGGCGAGTTGGCTCAGTGGTTAAAAGCGCCAACTGCTCTTCTGAAGTTCAAATCCCAGCAACCACATGGTGGCTCACAACCATCTGTAACAATATCTGATGCCCTCTTCTGGAGTGTCTGAAGACAGCTACAGTGTACTTACATATAATAAATAAATCTTAAAAAAAAAAAGAAATACAGGTGAACACAGGTAAGCAGGTAGAAGCCCTCAAAGAGGAAACACAAAAATCCCTTAAAGAATTACAAGAAAACACAATCAAATAGTCGAAGGAAAAAACCAAAATCATCCAAGATCTAAAAATGGAAATAAAAACAATAAAGAAATCACAAAGGTAGACAATGCTGGAGTCAGAAAACCTAGGAAAGAGATCAGGAGTCATAGATGCAAGCATCATCAACACAATACAAGACATAGAAGAGAGAATCTCAAGGGCAGAAGATACCATAGAAAACATTGACACAACAGTCAAAGGAAATGCAAAGTGTAAAAAGATCCTAACAAAAAACATCCAGGAAATCCAGGACACAATGAGAAGACCAACTCTAAGGATAACAGGTATAGGAGAGAGCAAAGATTCCCAACTTATAGGGCGAGTAAATATCTTCCACAAAATTATAGAAGAAAACTTCCCTAGCCTAAAAATAGAGATGTCCATGAACATACAAGAGCCTCCCAATAGAATAGACTAGAAAAGAAATTCCTCCCATCACATAATAATCAAAACACCAAATGCACTAAACAACAAAAGAATATTAAAAGCAGTAAGGAAAAAAGGTCAAGTAACATATGAAGGCAGACCTATCAGAATTACACCAGACTTCTCACCAGAGACTAAGACAGCTAGAAGATCCTGGGCAGATGTCATATATACCCTAAGGGAACAGAAGTACCACCCCATTCTACTATACCCAGCAAAACTCTCAATTACCATAGATGGAGAAACCAAGGTATTCCATGACAAAACCAAATTTAAATAATATCTTTCCACAAATCCACCCCTACAAAGGATATCAGATGGAAAACACCAAAACAAGGAGGGAAACTACACCGTAGAAAGAGCAAGAAAGTAATCTTTAAACAATCCTAAAAGAAAATAGCAACACAAACATAATTCCTGCTCTAACAACAAAAATAACAAGAAGTAACCATCACTTTTCTTTAATATCTCTTACCATCAATGGACTCAATTCCCCAATAAAAAGAAATGGACTAATAGAATGGATACTTAAACAGGACCCAACATTTTCCTGCATAAAGGAAACCCACCTCAGTGACAAAGACAGACACTACCTCAGAGTAAAAGGCTAGAAAACAATTTTCCAAGCAAGTGTTTCCAAGAAACAAGCAAGAGTGGCCATTATAATATTGAATAAAATCAACTTTAAACCAAAAGTTATCAAAAGGGATAAGGAAGGACACTTCATAATGGTCAAAAGAAAAATCTACCAGGATGAATTCTCAATTCTGAACATCTATGCTCCAAATGCAAGGGCACCCACATTCATAAAAGAAATTTTTAAAAACTCAAAGCAAACATCACACCCCATACAATAATAGTGGGGGACTTCAACACCCAACTCTCAGCAATGGAAAGATCATGGAAAAAGAAACTAAACAGAGACATAGTGAAAATAACAGAAGTTATTAACCAAAATGATCTAACAGATATTTATAAAACAGTTCATCCTAAAGCAAAAGAATATAACTTCTTCTCAGTACCTCATGGTACCTTCTCCACAACTGACCATATAATTGGTCACAAAACACGCCTCAACAGATACAAGAAGATTGAAATAATCCCATGCACCCTATCAGATAACCACAGACTTAGGTTGGTCTTCAGAAACAACAGAAAGCCCACATATACAGTGAAGCAGAACAATGCTCTACTCAATGATTACTAGGTCAAGGAATTTTTTAAAAATGAAAGGAATTAAAGACTCTTTAGAATTTAAATAAAATGAAAGCACAACATACTCAAACATATGGGACACAATGAAAGCAGTACAAAGAGGAAAACTCAGCTATGAGTGCCTCCAAAAAGTAACTGGAGAGAGAATACACTATCAGCTTGACAGCACACCTAAAAGCTCTAGAACAAAAGGAAGCAAATTCACCCAAGAGGAGTAGACAGCAGAAAATAATCGAACTGAGGGCTGAAATCAACCAAGTAGAAACCAAAAGAACTATACACAGAATCAATAAAACCAGGAACTGGATTTTTGAGAAAATCAACAAGATAGATAAACCCTTAGCTAGACAAACCAGAGGGCACAGAGATAGTATCCTAATTTACAAAATCAGAAATGAAAAGAGAGACATAACAGAAACCAAGGAAATCGAATAAAATCATCAGATCTTACTACAAAAGCCTATACTCACAAAACTGGAAAATCTGGATGAAATGGACAATTTTCTAGACAGATACCAGGTACCAAAGTTAAATCAGGATCAGATTAACGATCTAAACAGTCACCTTTCCCCTAAAGAAATAGAAGCAGTCATCAATAGTCTCCCAACCAAAAAAAAAAAAAAAAAAAAAGCCCAGGACTAGATGGGTTTAGTGCAGATTTCTATCAGATCTTCAAAGGAGACCTAATAACAATACTCTTCAAATGTTATACAAAATAGAAACAGAAGGAACACTACCCAATTTGTTCTATGAAGCCACAATTACACTGATACCTAAACTATACAAAAAAACCAATAAAGAAAGATAACTTCAGACCAATTTCACTTGTAAATGTCAATGCAAAAAATATACAATAAAATTCTCACAAAGAAATCCAAGAATACATCAACACAATCATTCACCACAATCAAGAAGGTTTCTTCCCAGGCATATAGGAATGTTTAAATATATAGATATCCATCAAAAAATCCACTATATAAACAAACTCAAAGACAAAAACCACATGATCATCTCATTAGATGCTGAGAAAGGATTTGACAGAATTCAACACCCCTTCATGGCAATAGTCTTGGAAAGATCAGGAACTCAAGGCCCATACCTAAACATAATAAAAGCAATATACAGCAAACCAGTAGCCAACATCAAAAGAAATGGAGAGAAACTCGAAGCAATCCCACTAAAATCAGGGACTAGACAAGGCTGCCCACTTTCTCCCTACCTATTCAATATAGTACTTGAAGTTTTAACTAGAGCAATTACACAACAAATGGAGGTCAAAGGGATACAAATTGGAAATGAAGAACTCAAAATATCACTATTTGCAGATGATATGATGGTATAATTAAGTGACCCCCCCCAAATTCCACCATAGATCTCCTAAAGCTGATAAACAACTTCAGCGAAGTGGCTAGATATAAAACTAATTCAAACAAATCAGTAGTCTTCCTCTTCAAAGGATAAACAGGCCGAGAAAGAAATTAGGGAAATGACACCATTCAATTCACAATATTTAAAATTTTATTACATACATCGGTGTGACTCTTATCAAGCAAGTGAATCATCTGTAGAACATGAACTTCAAGTTTCTGAAGAAAGAAATTGAAGATCTAAGAAGATGGAAAGATCTTCCGTGCTCATGGATTGGCAGGATTAATATAGTCAAAATGGCTATCCTGCCGAAAGCAATCTACAGATTCAATGCAATCCCTATCAAAATTCCAACTCAATTCTTCATTGAGTTAGAAAGGGCAATTTGCAAATTCATCTGGAATAATCAAAAACCTAGGATGGCAAAAACTATTCTCAACAATAAAAGAACATCTGGTGGAATCACCATGCCTGACCTAAAGCTGTACTACAGAGCAATTGTGATAAAAACTGCATGGTACTAGTACACTGACAGATAGGTAGATCAATGGAATAGAATTGAAGACCCAGAAATGAATCCACACACCTATGGTCACTTGATCTTTGACAAAGGAGCTAAAACCATCCAGTGGAAAAAAGACAGCATTTTCAACAAATGGTGCTGGCACAACTGGAGGTTCTCATATAGAAGAATGTGAATTGATCCATGCTTATCTCGTTGTACAAAGCTCAAGTCTAAGTGGATCAAAAAACTCTACATAAAATCAGAGACACTGAAATTTATAGAGAATAAAGTGGGGAAAAGTCTCAAAGATATGGGCACTGGGGAAAATTTCCTAAACAGAACAGCAACGGCTTGTGCTACAAGATCAAGAATTGACAAATGGGAACTCATGAAATTGCAAAGCTTCTGTAAGGCAAAAGACACTGTCAATAAGACAAAAAGGCCACCAACAGATTAGGAAAGGAGTTTTCCAATCCTAAATCTGATAGGGGACTAATATCCAATATATACAAAGAGTTCAAGAAGCTGGACTCCAGAAATTCCAATAACCCCATTAAAATGGGGTACAAAGCTAAACAAAGAATCTTCAAGTGAGGAATACCGAAGGGTTGAGAAGCACCTGAAAAAAATGTTCAACAACCTTAATCATCAGGGAAATGCAAATCAAAACAACCTTGAGATTCCACCTCACTCCAGTCAGAATGGCTAAGATCAAAAATTCAGGTGACAGCAGATGCTGGCAAGGATTTGGAGAAAGAGGAACACTCCTCCATTGCTGGTGATATTGTAAGCTTGTACAACCACTCTGCAAATCAGTCTGGTGGTTCCTCAGAAAATTGGACATAGTACTACGGGAAGATCCAGCAATACCTCTCCTGGGCATATATTCAGAAGATGTTCCAACTAGTAATAAGGACACATGCTCCAGTATGTTCATAACAGCCTTATTTATAATAGCCAAAAGCTGGAAAGAACCCAGATGTCCCTCAACAAATAAATGGATACAGAAAATGTGGTACATTTACCCCATGGAGTACTACTCAGCTATTAAAAACAAAGAATTTATGAAATTCTTGGACAAATGGATATATCTGGAGGATATCATCCTTAGTGAGGTAACCCAATCACAAAAGAAGTCACCTGATATGCACTCACTGATAAGTAGATATTAGCCCAGAAACTTAGAATACCCAAGTTACAATTTGCAAAACACACAAGAAAATAAAAAAAGGAATGAAGACCAAAGTGTAGATACTTCATTCCTCCTTAGAATATGGAACAAAACACCCATAGAAGGAGTTACAAAGACAAAGTTTGGATCTAAGGCGAAAGGATGGACCATTCAGAGACTACCCCACCCAGGGATCCATCCCATAATCAGCCACCAAACCCAGACACTATTGCATATGCCAGCAAGATTTTGTTGAAAGTACCCTGATATAGCTGTCTCGAGTGAGGTTATGCCAGAGCCTGGCAAATACAGAAGTGGATGCTCATAGACAGGTATAGAATGGAACACAGGGCCCCCAATGGAGAACCTAGAGAAAGTACCCAATGAGCTGAAGGGGTCTGCAAACCTATAGGTGGAACAACAATATGAACCAACCAGTACCCCCAGAGCTCATGTCTCTAGCTGCATATGTAGCAGAAGATGGCCTAGCTGGCCATCACTGGGAAGAGAGGCCCCCGGTCTTGCAAACTTTATATGCCCTAGTACAGGGGAATGCCAGGGCCAAGAAGTGGGAGTAGGTGGGTAGAGGAGCAGGGCATGGGGAGGGTATAGGGAACTTTCGGGATAGCATTTGAAATGTAAATAAAGAAAATATCTAATTAAAAAAAAAAAAAAGGACTTCTGCTGGAATCACAATCCCTGACCTCAAGCTGTATTACAGAACAATATGATCAAAACTGCATGGTATTGGTACAGTGACAGCCAGGAATATCAATAGAATAGAATTGAAGACCCAGAAATTAACTCACACACCTATGGTCACTTGATCTTTGACAAAGGAGCTAAAACCATCCAGTGGGGAAAAGACAGCATTTTCAACAAATGGTGCTGGTTCAACTGGCTGTCAGCATGGAGAACAGTGCAAATCAACCCTTTCTTATCTCCTTGTACAAAGCTCAAGTCCAAGTGGATCAAGGACCTCCACATAAAACCAGATACACTGAAACTTACAGAGGAGAAAGTGGAGAAGAGCCTCAAACACAAGGGCACAGTGGAAATTTTCCTGAACAGAACACCAATGGATTGTGCTGTAAGATCAAGAATAGACAAATGGGACCTCGTAAATTGCAAAGCTTCTTCTGTAAGGCAAAGGGCACTGTCAATAGGACAAAAAGGCAACCAACAGATTGGGGAAAGATCTTTAGCAATCCTACATCCAATACATGGCTAATATCCAATATATACAAAGAACTCTAGAAGTTAGACTCCAGAAAACCAAATAACCCAGTCTGGCGGTTCCTCAGAAAATTGGACATAGTACTACCGGAGGATCCAGCAATACCTCTCCTGGGCATATATCCAGAAGATGTCCCAACCGGTAAAAAGGACACATGCTCCACTATGTTCATAGCAGCCCTATTTATAATAGCCAGAAGCTGGAAAGAACCCAGATGTCCCTCAACAGAGGAATGGATACAGAAATTATGGTACATTTACACAATGGAGTACTACTCAGCTATTAAAAAGAATGAATTTATGAAATTCCTAGCCAAATGGATGGACCTGGAGGGCATCATCTTGAGTGAAATAACACAATCACAAAAGAACTCACACAATATGTATTCACTGATAAGTGGATATTAGCCCAAAACTTAGGATACCCAAGATATAAGATACAATTTGCTAAACGCATGAAACTCAAGAAGAATGAAGACCAAAGTGTGGACACTGTGCACCTTCTTAGAATTGGGAACAAAACACCCAGGGAAGGAGTTACAGAGACAAAGTTCATAGCTGTGATGAAAGGATGGACCATTTAGAGACTGCCGTATCCAGGGATCCATCCCATAATCAGCTTCTAAACGCTGACACCATTGCATACACTAGCAAGATTTTGCTGAAAGGACCCAAATATAGCTGTCTCTTGTGAGACGATGCCGGGGCCTAGCAAACACAGGAGTGGATGTTCACAGTCAGCTATTGGATGTATCACAGGGCTCCCAATGGAGAAGCTAGAGAAAGTACCCAAGGAGCTAAAGGGATCTGCAACCCTATTGTTGGAACAACATGATGTACTAACCAGAACCCCGGAGCTCTTGTCTCTAGCTGCATATGTATCGAAAGATGGCCTAGTCGGCCATCAATGGAAAGAGAGGCCCATTGGACTTGCAAACTTTATATGCCCCAATATAGGGGAATGCCAGGGCCAAAAGAATGGGAATGGGTGGGTAGGGAAGTGGGGGGCGCTATGGGGGACTTTTGGGATAGCATTGGAAATGTAATTGAGGAAAATATGTAATAAAAATATTAAAAATCAAAAAAAAATGGGGTACAGAGCTAAACAAAGAATTCTCAACTGAGGAATATGGAATGGTCAAGAAGCACCTAAAGAAATGTTAAACATCCTTAGTCATTAGGGAAATGCTAATCAAAACAACCCTGAGATTCCACCTCACACCAGTCAGAATGGCTAAGATAAAAAACTCAGGTGACAGCAGGTGCTGGTGAGGATGTGGAGAAAGAGGAATGCTCCTCCATTGCTGGTGGGATTGCAAGCTGGTATAACGGCTCTGGAAATCAGTCTGGTGGTTCCTCACATGTTCCACTATGTTCATAGCAGCCTCATTAATAATAGCCAGAAGCTGGAAAGAACCCAGATGTCCCTCAACAGAGGAATGGATATAGAAAATGTGGTACATTTACACCATGGAGTACTACTCAGTCATTAAAAACAATGAATTTATGAAATTCTTAGACAAATGGATGGATCTGGAGGATACCACCCTGAGTTAGGTAACCCAATCACACACACACACACAAAAAAAAACAACATGATATGCACTCACTGATAAGTGGATATTAGCCAAGAAGCTCAGAATACCCAAGATACAATTTGCAAAACACATGAAACTCAAGAAGAAGAAAGACCAAATTTTGGATACACTTCTTAGAAGGGGGAACAAAATACCCATGGAAGGAGTTACAGAGACAAAGACTGGAGCAGAGACTGAAGGATGGACCATACAGATACTACCCCACCTGGGGATCCATCCCATATATAATCACCAAACCCAGAAACTATTGAGAATGCCAACAAGAGCTTGCTGACAGGAGCCTGATAAAGCTGTCTCCTGAGAGGCTCTGTCAGTGCCTGACAAATACTGAAGTGGATGCTCACAGCCATCCATTGAAAGGAGAGCACAGGCTCACCAATGAAGGAGCTAGAGAAAGTACCCAAGGAGCTGAAGGAGTTTGAAGTCCCATAGGAGGAACATCAATATGAAGTAACCAGTAACCCCAGAGCTCTCTGGGACTAGACCACCAATCAAAGAAAATACAGGGTTGGACTCATGGCTCTAGCTGCATATGTAGCAGAGGATGGCCTAGTCAGTCATCAATGGGAGGAGAGGCCCTTGCTCCTGTGAAGGTTCTATGTCCCAGTATAGGGGAATGCCAGGGCCAGGAAGCAGGAGTGGGTGGGTTGGTGAGCAGGGGAAGGAGAGGGGGAAGGGGGGGAGGGGGAGGGGGAGGGGGAGGGGATATGAGATTTTTTTCAGAGTGGAAACTAGGAAAGGGGATAACATTTGAAATGTAAATAAAGAAAATATCTAATTTAAAAAAGAGAAAAATTAAAATGAAAAAATAAATAAAAATAGTAATAAAATCAACAATAGTAGAAATTTTAAAAATGACTTTTAAAACTTTTAAAGGGGAAAAACACACCAGTTTTAGTACACCAGACAGATTTTCTTTTGTTGTTGTTTTGTTTTTTTTTTTTTTTGTGGGATTTCTTTGGGTTTTTTGTTTGTTTGTTTGTTTGGTTGGTTGGTTTTAGTTTTTTTTGTTGTTGTTGTTGTTTCTTTTTTTGGTTTTTTTTTTTTTGACAATATAGTGTTTCTCTGTGTATCCCTGTCTGACCTGGAGCTCAATCTGTAGACTCAGCTGGCCTTGAACTCTCGGAGATCTGCCTACCTGTGCCTTCCCTAAAGGCACATGCCACCTAGCCCAGCTGTCTGTTATCCTTAAAGGAGTGACTTGATAAAATGTGAAATGCCTCTTGAGAGGGCCTTGTGGCAAGGAAACTACAGGCAATTTTAGTAATTGAGGAATTCAGTCCTTCAGCTTCCAGGGGCTAAATTCTGTCAACAACTATGTTAGCTCAGTAGAAGACCCCAAGCTTCAGGTGACTCTAGCAACAACTTAATTACAATAATCTAAGACCCTGGCCCTTGTAAATTTATAGATAACAAATTAAGGTTTTAAGCTGCTAAGAGCCCACAATTTTTATTTATTTATTTATTTATTTATTGGGTTTTTTTTTTCATTTTTTTCAAGCTTTTACTTCTTTGTAATGAACAAGAAGCATAGTACACAGATACACTTTGTTGCTGTATAGCTGTATAACATTTTGGTTTTTTTTCTCTTTTTTTCTTCATAGCAGCTTTATTTGTTTTTAAAAAGGGATATATATATATATATGATTTAATTTTATTTGTAATTCATTTTTACACTCCATATTCCATTCCCCACCTTCCTATCTACCCTCCAACTGCTCCACATCCCACACCTCCTCTCCACCCCCTGTCTCCACGTGGATGCCCCCACCCACCGCCCCACCTGACCTCTAAGCTCCCTGGGGCCTCAAGTCTCTTGAGGGTTAGGTGCATCATCTCTGAATGAACACAGACCTGGAAGTCCTCTGCTCTGTGTACATTGGGGGCCTCATATCAGCTGGTGTATGCTGTCAGTTTGGTGTTTGAGAGATCTCAGCGGTCCAGATTAATTAAGACTGCTGGTCCTTCTACAGGATTGCCCTTCTCCTCAGCTTCTTTCAGCCTTCCCTAATTCAACAACAGGGGTCAGCTGCTTTTGTCCATTGGTTGGTTGCAAATATCTGCATCCAACTCTTTCAGCTGCTTGTTGGGTCTTTCAGAGGACAGTCATGATAGGTCCCTTTTTGTGAGCATTGAATAGCCTCAGTAATAGTGTCAGGCCTTGGGACCTCCCCTTGAGTGGATCCCACTTTGGGCCTGTTGCTGGACCTTCTCCCCAGGCTCCTCTCCATTTCCATCCCTGTAATTCTTTCAGACAGGAACAATTATGGGTCAGAGGTGTGACTGTGGGATGGCAACCCCACAAATGCCCTGTCTTCCTGCTGGAGGTGGTGCCCACAGCCTAGCAATAGAGAGCTAATATATAGCTATGAGAATCATGCTATATGCAATAAAGGTAAACATACTAGATAAGTTTAAATAGAAAAAGAAAAACTATAAAAAGAACCATATGAAAATTTAGAACTGAGGGGTAAGGGATCTAAAATATTAAAATGATGAGATAAACTTAATAGTAAATTAGAAATGGAAATGACAGGAAAAAGGAGAATTTTAGGATAGATCAGTAGGAACTATCCAGTAAGATTAATAAAAAGAAAAAATGTTGAGAAAGTGAAGAAATGATGAGAGACTTGAAGAATAACATCGAAAATTTTAACTTCCATGTGCTAGAGTCCTAGAAGAGAAGAATGAAATGAACATAGAAAATATACCTAAACTATTACAATTGAAGACTTCTAAAACTTGGTAAAAGGCTTAATTAAAGGCTTAAGAAACTCAACAAATCTCAAACATGATAAGGACAAAGAAAATCATGGCCACAATGTTAAAAAATGTTATATATTACATAAGGAGTTTAAGGTCAGCCTTATTTACATAGTTAGACCTCCATCTTAAACAAAACAACTAAAATTATATGTAGATGGCTAGGCAGTAATGGTCTATGCCTTTAATTCTAGCACTTGGGAGGGAGAGCCAGGCAGATCTCTAAATTCAAGGTCAGCCTGGATTAGAGTGAGTTCCACCAGGACAACCAGAGCTACACTGAGAAATCCTGTCTCAAAACAGTAGTAATATGAGAATTCTTGTAAGAAAAAAAAATGGAAGTCAGAAGATAGTAGAACTTCATATTTAAATTACTTAACAAATATACGTAAGACTTTTACATACAGTGAAATTACTTTCACAAGAAGAATTGGAAGGGGAAAGAGAGAGATAGAAATTATGGAAGGTACAACACTCATATATGACATTCTCAAAAAAACTTTTAAAATATAAATAAAGGTAAATGATATTTTCAGATTAATGAAAACTAAAAATATAATGATTCTGGCCAAAAACTATATAGGAAATTCTTTTAGGTGAGGGAAAATGTATTAGATGGAAACTAAGATAATCAGAAACAATGAAAATACAAGAGAAGTATAAATCTCTTACAAATGTTACAAGTTAAATTTATGTTCTTCAAAATATGGGCAACCATTGGAAGCAAAATGTTACGAAATAGTACTTTGAATCTTCTATAATTCTCATAATACTTATGAATGCAAATAGGGTAAGATAATGAAGCCACATGGTCAGTTAAATCTTCTATATTGTACCTGAAGTAGACCATAGTAACTCAAACATGACATTGCAATATTGAGAATATGGATTGAAATTCATACAGCAAACATCAATATACAAATGTAACATACAGCAGTAACACATAAATTAAAATGGACTAATAAATATTCCACAGTGATCTTAAAGGAAGAAAATCACAACCAAGTCCAGCAAGAATAATCAGAAAGCAGATGATAAAATCCAATTATATCAATAATTACATCAAATATAAATCATCTGAATAAATATACCTTAAGAAGATAGAAATTAAAAAATCACATGTTCCATATAAAAAGCTCACTTCATAGTAATAAAACATAGACTTCAAAATACAGACTATCAGCTGAAATGAACAGAGATGATCACATGAAACTAAAAGGGTCACTTCAACTAGAAATCCTCACAATCTAGATTATGTTTGCAACTATCAACAGAGGTTCAAGATGTATGAAGCAAAATTTGGCAGAACTAAAAAGTCTAAGTAGGGAAACTGACAGCTATAGTTGTGGATGTTAACACTCTTCTCTCAGCAATCAATAAAACGACTAGGCAGAAAATCAGTAAGCATAGAGAACTGCATGATGCTGTTAGCTAATTTCAGTTAATTGACATTTATTAAAAAAAAAAAAACCTCTATTCTACATGAGCAAAAAACAGGCTTTACAAGTGCACAAAGAGTATTCACCATCTTTCATGATATTCTGGTCCATAAGACAAATCTCAAAAAAGGTTTATTTTATATCCAATTGCAGTAAAAATACCCATGTAATGCAAAGCTTATTTTTTTTTGCCATTTTTGGAAGTGTATATTTCAGTAGTATATTCATATTGTTGTAAACAGATCTTAGGGAATTTTTCACCTTGCAAAGCTGAAATTCTATGCTCATTAGATTACAACTACCCTGTACTTCCTTCCCCACTCCCGAATAGTCATAATTATACTTTCTGTTTCTATGAATTTAACTACTTAAGGTAATTCATGCAAATGGAGACATAAAATCTTTGGCTTATTTCAGAAAATATAAAAAACCTTCAAGATCCATCTATGTAGCTGCATTTCTTTCTCTGTTAAGGTGGAATTTTAAGTCTATTGTGGATATAAGCCAGTTTGTTGATCCATCTATTGACAAAAAAAATTTGTACTGCTTCTAGCTCTTGACATTGCAAATACTCATGTTACAAATGTGGGTGTGAAGTATCTTTTCAAGACTCTATTGGGATTGCTGGATTACATTATAGCTTTCTGCATTTATTTTTTGAGGAACCTCCTTGTTTTCCTTAGTAGCTGCTTAGTTTTATAATTAGACTAGCAGTACATTAAATGGACATGGGAAACTTTTACAGGAATTGAAATCATATAAAGTATGTTCTTTAACCATAATGAAATTAAACTAGAAAAAATGTATATAATATAACCCCTATTTCTTAAATAGTTGGACATTTAAAAGCATATATGTAAGTAACTTATGGATCAAAAAAGAAATCTAAGGCAAAACTTTAAAATACTTTGAGCTGGGTGAAAACAAAAATTTAGCTGAGGGAGTAGTTCAGTGGCACACTGCTTGTCAAACATGCACACGGCCCACAGTTCAATCCATAGCATCAAAATTTAGTAATGAAATAATTAGCTTATCAAATTGTCTGGGATACAATTATAGTACGTAGTGCTTAAAAATGAAAACACTAAAGCTTATATTAGAAGAAAAGACACTATGCAACTAAGCTCGCAAAACTTTCAACACTAGAAAAAAAAAAGGAAATTAAACCAAAAGGTAAAAAGAGACAAAAATAGGAATCAATAAAATTTTTATATCAGTTATTTGCATGATTTTAATCAAACCAAGAGCTAACTTGTCCTTTGGGGGGGGGGGCGGTGTTCAGTAAAACTGAGATGCCTACAACCTAACCAAGAAAACAGTAGAGAAGATATAAACTATAAGCATCAGATAAAGAAGAGGCACCATGCTTGACCCCACAGAAATTTAAAAGACAAGACTTTGTGCCTGGAAATTGGTAAAATCACACACACAATGGATGAATTCTTTCAGAGTCACAAACTATCAAGGGTCCCTGTAATGAAAGGGATGATATGAATAGTTCTATGACTTTCTTAAAGTCTGGTTTGCTATTATAAAAATTCTAGCAAGAAACATTCAAGCACTAGTTATTTCATTGATAAATTCTACCAAACATTTTAAAATAAAGAAATCATACCAACCTCTCATAAACTTGCAGAAAATATAAGAAAGGAAAACTTTCCAACCCATTTCATCTGAATCAAGTATTACCCTGATAAGAAAACCAAGAGAAAGCATTATAGGAGAACACCACTTGTGAATGTAGATGTGAATGAAACTTGTTAATAAAATGTTCAAAATTAATTAATATAATTTTTGTCACTGTTTAACAGGATAAAAAGGAAAGAGAAATGATCATCTCAATAAGTCCAAAATATATTTGATCAAATTCAACATGTATTCTTTTCTAAATGCATTTTTCTTGTTATTTATAATTTTAATAATTTTCCAGTGGTTTTTATAGCTTTGGGAAATCTCTACACAACAGTTGGATTTGCTATACACCCACCACATGGAGATTAGAAGCAGGAGATCAACCAATGCAAAGCCATCCTAAGATACTTAGTAAATGCGAAGCCAATCTGGATTACAGCAATTTTGGATAAAACTATCAGATTTTATTTTATGTGGCTAGGATATAGGGTATAAAGCAAGAAAGGGGGATGTAGTGAGATATCAAGTGTGAGTGTTGCATAAACTTGGATTGGCCATAATTTGGTGATGTGCTGAAGAGGGTCGTGAAGAAATATAAAGAGCCAGCATGCTGACGTAAAGTTCCAAGTAAGAAAGGATCAGGGAGAATGGCAGTGGGGATGGAGATTTGAGCAGCAGGACAGAGGTAGTAGTAGATAGACCACATCATCATTTCTCCAAGTAGACATTTCCTTTATAAGGAAATCAATGGTTTACTATTTTCTCCTTCGTAAACTACTTATATTTCTATCATTCAAGGTGAGGATTTAATGAAGAAAGAGCTTCTAAGAACACACACAAACCAAGGAAAATGAATCCAGCTGGGTGGAAATGGATACAGAGGTTAAGACTTAGTGGCTATGTTTGGATGACTATTTCATATTCAAATCTCTCCTTTTCATTCCTAGCTCCAGGATTCTTTCTGCAGCAAGAGAAAGCAGTCAGTACTGAGCCCTCAGGTTTCCTATCCTCATACTTACTCACCTGGATGCTTCTGTGCCAAATTCTTCTCATGTTTCTCTAGTGAACTGTCCATGCTTTAATCTAAAGCCAACTCCTCCTCCTCCTATGCATTACATTCCATCTTCATTTTCCAACAAGAGAGCACTGCTCCAGCAATTATAACCCAATTCTCTCTCCCCACATAGTCCAATCAGTCTCCTAGCAATTGTATCAAGTAAACATCATAAATACTTTCCATATGGTTTCTTATGTCCTCTGCTATTGCTTTGGTACAAATCAACACCTTGGAGCTACTCTGCACTGTTACCGCCTATGTCATTCTCATCTCTATCTAGTTGCTAGAGTGATCCTTTAAAAACAACTCATATGCTGATTTTACTCCCATCATGTGATAATGAAGTCAACAGTCTTTAATGTGATCTGCCCAAAGATATCTTTCTGGTCATTTTATTCCACTCCACCCTTTGCTCTTAGTGCCAGTCAAACTTGCTAAGCATGTTCTAGACTTGGGATGTTTGCGCTTTTTGATCTGTCTTCCTCTCCTCACAGACTAACACCAAATGGTTTGTTTTCTTATCTCTTTAGGTTTCCTTCCCAAATCCCCAATATCCTTCACGTCCTTCAATATACTGCAAGTCTTTCTAGCATGCAAAACATCCAAGTCATAAACGAAGTTTGACGATTCATCCTGCATTATTTTTCTTCATATAATATGTAAATGTTTACATTCTTACATTTACTTACTTGCTTATTTTATGTTGTTTCCTCCTAATGGAAGAGATCCTTGAGGTAGATTTTGTTTGTTCACTGCTGTATCCATAGCTCCTAGATGTATTAGGTGCTTAGTAAATACTTCCGAATGACCAGATTGATTAATAATTAGTGGCCCTGTCCTGGAAGTGAGTTTGGAGGAAGGTTCTTAAGGCATGGAGAGCTATATATAACATGGAGGGAAGATGACAGACACTGTTATTGGCAGGGTCAGTGTTCTTTATGGAGATAGGAATGTAAGAATGAGCTCTTGTGGTATGGGGGAGAGGAAGCATTTTGTCTTAGCATCATGAAATGGCAGTCAAGGTATAAATGGAAGAGATTATCTATCTATCTATCTATCTATCTATCTATCTATCTATCTATCTATCTATGTATCTATCTATCTATGTATCATCTGTCTGGATTTTTTTGAGACAGGGTTTCTCTTTGTAGCGAGCCTGGCTGTCCTGGAACTCACTATATAGACTAGGATGACCTCAAACTCACAGAAATCCAATTGTCTGTGCAGCCTGAGTGCTGGGATTAAAAGGTGTGTGCCACCACACCAGACTCTTGTCTATAAAAGCCTCTCCAATCTTAACAATCTTTAAATTGTGCCTCTTTGGGAGCTCATTAAACACTACAAGTTTCCCATTCATAAGTACATTGTTCCTTTGGGACAGGAACTGTGATTTATTCGCATATACCTAAAAGGTACTCAGAAAGTGTAAGCTTGATATTGGAAAAAGAAATTATTTGGTGTTTTGAGTGCTTTAGTTGGTGAAAAATGATCTACATTATATGGCTTTTGATCAGTAGAACAAAATCAGCAGAACACATTCATGAAAAATGAATATTACATATAGTGCATTTTCTTCTCTACTTTAATGTATGGAAAATGAATAAGCTTAACTCCTAGATATCAATTTTTCTGATTTTTATCTTTATAGTACATTTATATATGTCAAATCTCATCAACATTTTCACTAAAATTGAAGTATTTTACTACATATTAATTTTATTTAAATATTTGGTTAAATTTCCAGCCAGCCCATGTAAACCCTTTAGTATTCAGTCATTTCTATACATTCAGTTTGTTTACTAGATACATTATTGTTAATTATATAAGCATGAGCTCTGTTATTTTCTGTCTTTAAAACTGGTCAATTTCTTCTAAATGTAAAATGTATGTGCCTAAATGTGTGCATGAACCTCATTTTAATTTTTACATATCCACAGAATGTGTTATATGAGCCTCATTTTCATTCTTGATATTAGTCATATTTAAATGTTTAACAATTACATTGGTCCTCCCCACAAAGAAACTAGCTTTGTATTGCTTTCTGAAATTAAAATGGTTTCACTAAACTGAACTTCACTTAGGTCACTGGAGCATGCTGGCTGTCAGCCTAGGACCAGATTCAGTGGGAAGCCCTCTCTCAAGGAAATGAGATGGAGATTGATAGAGCAGGACAGCTGCTATTGTCCTATGCCCTCTGCAATACTGATACACACACACATACACACACACACACACACACACACACAAACTCACAACAAAAAATAAGTTTAGTATAAAATGTGAATGTTATATGAAAATCCAATTAATTTGTTAAAATAATTAATGTTTAATTTAATTAATTAAACATTTAATCCAATACTTCATCTACTTTTACGTATGTTTGAAGAGAAGTAGTATGGTGTTAAATATGTTTAGAGAGCAATAAAAATCCCTGACAATTTAAGCAGTAGAATTGAAAAAATAAATGATGGTGCTATAGACTATTCATGGTGTTAGAATTTAATGAGTATAAAATATGATTCATAATACACAAAATATAAAAACAGTTTTATAAACATGAATACAGAAATATTTCTTATGTGTGCACACAGAATTGGTAATAATATAGAAACATGTTTGCAGTTGAAGGAAATACACTCAGGAGAATATTTACTTCTGTAAGATGGAGAATAACAAGGAGTTACTTAAGTATTTCTCTGTTAATTCTCTATTGTGTTTTAAATGCTATTAAACAATTACTACCAACTGGTGATATTTAAAAGGTAGCTAAATATAAATGTTAATGTTCTAGAAATTGATGATGGCTCACATTCTACCCACTGTGTGACCTTAGATGTTTACTCTTTCCATTTCTTATAACAGGGCAATAACAGCATTGTGTTGTTAAAAAGATAGCAAAACTTAATCTCTATAAATCCCTCAGAATATAATAGTTCTTATGGAATTTTTCAATATTAGATAAAAATTTCATAAAGATGGGTAGTGTTTATGTCCTTGTTACATAAAATTTTATCATAACTCTTTATTAAAATAATTTAGGTATTATCATAGTGGAGTTTTTTATTCATTTGACTTGCTATTAAAGAATCTCTCTCTCTCTCTCCCTCCCTCTCTTCCCTCTCTTCCCCCTCTTTTTCTGTATTTTTCTGTGTCTGTGTGTGTTTGTGTGTGTATATGTGTATGTATCTCATACATATGGAGGTCAAAAGACAAACTTTACTGTTGGTCCTAACCTTGCTCCTTGACTGCAATAGCCTCTTCTTTGCTGTTGTGTAGCATGATTTTTGAGGATTTTCCTGTATCTTATCTCACAGTGGGATACCTGGGATGATAAGACACACACTAATACATCTAGCCTTTCGTGAGTTTTGGGAATCCAAACTCAGGTAATTATGCTTGAGCATCAAGTGCTTTACTCTTTGTGTCAACCTTCCATCCCCACTGCCATTCTCCCTGATCCTTTCTTACTTAGAACCTTCTTGCATCAGCATCCCAGTTCTTTATATTTCTTCACGACCCTCCCCAGCACATTACCAAATTACTGCCAATCCAAGTTTATGCAACACTCACACTTGATGTCTCACTACATCCCCTTTCTTGCTTAATATCCTATATCCTAGCCACATAAAATAATACTTGATCCCTGACTACAACCAATCTTTCAATTGTCCTGTGTTCCTACATACTATATCCTCTGCATGGAATGCTTATCTTCCAATCTTTAGAGACTTGGCTCAAATGGCTCCTTCCCAGCAGTGCCCAAGGAAAAAATAACGTCATTTATGCCTGCCTTTGTCTCCTGTAGTAGTCATCTTACCACATCGGAAGTGTTCAGGTGCTTCCCCACTGGTTCTATCACTCATCTTTTATGACAAGCTTTTAGTACAGTGCCTGGCACAGAGAACAATAACAGACGTTGAGTGAATGAATTGACTTTTAGGAACAAAAATAAGTCAAATCTATAAGTTGACATTAACTATTTACCAAAAATACCATATAACACACACATAAATCTGTGTATAAATATAGATATAATAATTTACATGCATGGTTCTCAACCTGTGGGTCATGACCCCTTTGTGGGAGCTCCAATGACATTTTCACAGGGTCAACCTAAGACCATCAGAAAATGCAGACAATAACAATGCAGCAGCAAACTAGCAGTTATGAAATCACAAAGAAAATCATTTTATGGTTGGTGTCATCACAACATGAGGAACTATATAAAAGGGTCACAGCATTAAGAAGATTAAGAGCTGGCCCCTGCATTCAGTAGCTTACCTGAGCTGTGGGAAGTACACACCCAAAGTTCAGGGGTTAGGGTTAGGGTTCTTCCTTTCAAATTTTAACCACTTGAACTCCAGTTGTCTTATGCTTCACCTAGAACTTCAAATACTATGTTTAACAGATATGGAAAGAATGGACAGCCTTGTCTTATCCCCAGTTTTAGTGGAATTGCTTTGAGTTTCTCTCCATTGAGTTTGATGTTGGCTATGGGCTTGCTGTATTTTGCCTCAACTGGGTATGCTATGTTTACGTGATATCCATGGGAGGCCTGCCTTTTTCTGAAGAGAAATGGGGGAGGAGTGGATGGGGGAGGCAAAAGGGAGGTGGGGGATGGATTGGGAGGGGTAGGAACTTTGGTCCCAATGTAAATAATAATAATAGGAAAAAATTTTAGAGGTAAAGTTTTGAAATTTTATTTGATGTGAGTACACTGCCATTGTCTTCAGATACACTAGAAGAGGGCATCAAATCCCATTATACATGGTTGTGAGCTACCATGTGGTTTCTGGGAATTGAACTCAGGACCTCTGGAAGAGCAGCCAGTTTTCTCAACCACTGAGCCATCTCTCCATCCCAGGAAAAAAACTTTTAAAGAAGGTTGAGAATTATGGATTTAAATGAAAATTTCTCATATGGACTGACAAAACTCCTTCCAAGAGACAAAGACCACATACCAACAACAACAAATCCCAACCCAAAGTATGAGAAGCCTCTTTTGAGCTGTTGGTTGGACTTATCCAAAATACTCCCCAAACATACATGCTATTGCTATTGCTCTTGGTTTTCCATCAGAGATGGAAAGCAAGTCCCTAGTCCTGAAAACACCATGTGCTTCAGATATAGGGCCTAGAGTCCCCTGAGCTGGATCTGACCTGAAAGACTCCTCCCCAAAGACCAGAAGGTGCCATGCAAGGTTCTAAGAGAAGGAAGCAACTAACAGTCTTACCCAGATATACTGCCTCTGAACAACACCAATGACAAGAATGGTACAATTACCCTAAGTATGCAATAGTGGCATGTATACCTTGGCAGTAGCCAGCAGCTTTCTATTTAACAAGAGGGAAATCATTCCTATTGCTGGAAACCTAGCCAATTACTCAGAGCTAGTGAAGTCTTGGAACTTGGAGGGGAACCTGTTTGTTGTGATATCATTTCTCCTAGTAATGTCAGAAGCTATACCTATAAAGTCTCACTAACATGACTAACTATGAGCTGAACAAAACAACAGATATTTCAAAGTGGGCAGAGGAAAATTAATTGACACTTTATTAAACCAGCATAATCCCTAACTAGATTCCAAATATTTCTCTTTATATCCATAGATGAGCAGAGTCCTCATGCCTTATCAAGGAAAGTTCTATAGACCACTAGAGAAAACCAAACCAAACAAATGCAGAGTTGTGGAGTCCAGTCTGAAAGGATGCTTCTACAAGAAAACCCCCATACCCACGGCTCAGGGATCATTGAAGAAGTAAGCTGTCTGGAGATTTTAAGAGCCAGAGAATCTGTGAGTTTGCTATGATACTGTTTCTCCTAGTAGTCAAAAGCTACACCTATCAAGTCTCACCAAGATGACTCACTAAACATGAGCTGAGTAAGAACAACAACATTAAGCATGTCAAAGTGGATGGGGGTAGGGGGAGCCAGGAAGCTTAAATACTACAAAAGGAACTACAGGCAACTAAAGTATGCTGAAAGCTGGAACAATAGTCAGTCTTCCCTGGGGAAGAGCACACCAACTGGTAATTCAATACCAAATGATGAGACCTGAAAGCATGCATACAAGTAACATTATATAGATGGAGCAGGAGATACTTAGGAATAAAAAAAATAATGAAAACTGAGGACATGACTTTGAAAGAGTATATGAGAGAGTTTGGAGGTAAGAAATGTAAGGGGGAAATGATTTAATTATATTTACAACAAGAAAAGAAAACAATATCCAATGAAATGAAGTACTTAACACATCCAAAACTAAGATTAACAGAGCAAAAAGATAACCTCAGAAAATTTAAAGACCTAGTAGACACCCCTCCATTTTCATTAAGTATACAATGGATGGAGTAAAAACTTTCAACATTTATTAGGGAAGATAATGTCTCTAGAATCTATAAATTTTAGCTCAAAATAATGTAAACACCCTAAGAAAAATAAAGAAAAAATATGTCATATGACTTTGTAGTTTATATCAATGATTTAGCATAATAAGTCTATAAGAGAATTGAACTTTCTTTCATATCTGAGGAAACTGCAATTTAGAGAATCACAAATCAAAGATAATGTAAGAAAGCAAAAGGCGCAGCTCACATAGACCCAGGTCTGACCCTGTAAATCTATGGTCTCTCTACAATTTAGTTGAGTAGATTTGCCATGGCTTCCCAACAGGGATACCTATAAAAGCCAGTCCATTGTTTGGGTTCACTGTCATTTTCTCATATTTACATATACTCTCTGTGCCTTTGCCCTCCACCCCGTTTCTCCTTCCCTTGCCCCTCCCTTTTCCATGCTGTTTGAAATCTTGATCTCAAGGAATCCTCCAAAGTTACATAGTTGTGTTAAGCTTTTTTTTTTTTTTTTTTTTTTTTTTTCTGGAGGGGTGACATTTCTAACTCTTTTGCTTGGTTCTTCAGTCAGAATATTTTTACTGGCCTATCTTCCAGTTGATTAGTCAATATTTTCTTGAGCTGCTAATTTATTGCTAAATGCATGTATCAATCAATATATTTTAATTATTATAATCCTCACTTTCAGAATTTGCTTCCCTTTTATTGTTGTTTACCGGATGTTTGTATTCTCCATGTTGAAATCGTAACCTGAAAAGCAATGGTATTAGTATATAAAAGTCCTTTAGCCATAAAGACTCTCTTAAGTGGAATTAATCCCTTTATAGACATCTGCAATACCTTCACTGTAAGGACAAACAGGGAGAATGGTCAACTATGAATCAGGAAGAGTACCTTCCACAGATTCCAAATCTAGTTGGACACAGCCTCTAGAATTTTGAAGATATCCAGTCTGTAGTACTATGTCATGCCAGTCTTAGAAGATTAATATACTGGTAAGCCCAGTGACTGTTTATTCATGTTATATATTGGTTGTTAAAAGTTAATAAAGCTCAATACATTATTGTTGTCCTCTAGAGATTTACTTATCTTTTATCAAGTAGGAAGGGACAAACCACCTCAATTCTGTCTAACATTGAACTAATTCAAATCTGTACTTTAGTCTCTATAGGGAATTTTTTTTCCAGTTCATCCCTACTCCTAGACTTTAGCCCTTTGGGGATCCCAACTGAATAATTAGGATAATTATTCAGGGTTCCTACTCGTTGGCAGGCTCTGAACTCTAATTTATGTCTCCCCAGCATTACAGAATTACTAAAAGCTCTGCTTAGCTGCTGAGCTTTACATCTGCCCCTCCCACTTATACATCAGGAACTGTTCCAAGGGAAAATAATACAAAATATTAGACTCAATTCATTTCATTGTGTGTTCTTTTTCTCTGGCAATTTGAAAGCTCAGATTTGGATCATCAGGATATCTCTTAACTCTCTTTTGTGTCTCTAAAGCCTATAAGCCCGTTGGACTCTTGCTCATTTTCTGTCTCTTTCACCACTCTGGGTTTAGTTTCTTGGTTTCTTTGTCCATACTACTTCCACTGGCAAATGCCCTGAAGGAGACATAGCACAGAATGTTGGGCTCATCTCAATTTATCATCTTTTTTTTTTCTGGAAATTTGATCCCTTTTTGCTTTGAAAACACTCAGGTGCTTTAAGCAGAAAGAAACAAAGGTACAATATAGTACAGTAGTGAGCAGGGGACATGACTGCTAGTTTGATTGTGGTCAGAGTAGGTTATGACAAAAAGAAAGAAAGTCAGGCAGAACTCTGTTTGTAGAAGGTGTTATCTGTATTCTATGAAATCTTCTTCAGATAGTTAACCTCCAGTAAATAGACATGGTTCCCAGTTGAGGCAGAGAGCCACCCACATATCTCCAAATTTTTTACCTAGAATTGTTCCTGTCTAAAGGAAATGCAAGGATAAAGATGGAGCAGAGACTGAAGGAAAGGACATCCAGTGACTAGTCCAACTTGCAATCCATCCCATGCATGCACACCAAATCCTTACACTATTACTGAAGCTATACTGTGTATGCAGACAGGAGCCTGGCACGGCTGTTCTCTAAGAGACTCTATCAGCAACTGACTGAGACAAAGACAGATACTTACAGCCAACCATTGGATTGAGGTCCAGGACCAATATGGAAGAGTTAGAGGAAGGACTGAAGGAACTGAAGGGGAAGGCAACCCCATAGGAAGAACAACAGTGTCAACTAACCCAGACCCCTCAGAGCACCCAGGGAGTGAGCCAAAAACCAAGGAGCATACGTGGGCTGGTCTGTGGCCCCAGGCACATGTATAGCAGAGGACTGCCTTGTATGGCATCAGTGGGAGAGGATGAGCCTAATCCTGTGGAAACTTGATGCCCCAGGGAAGAGGGATGCTGGTGGGGGTGCAGTGGGGATAGGTGAGTGGGTGAGAGAGCACCCTCTCAGAGGTGGGGGCAGGGGAGATGAGGTGAAGAACTCAGCTAGGGTGAAGCAGAAAGCAGGGAAAATTTTAGAATGTAAATAAATAAACTAATTTAGTAAGGATTTTTTAAAAGAAATTTATGGTAACTATTAACAATTAAAATTTAAGTTTTCTGCAGTCAAAGGCTTATAAATTCAAAGGCAACATCATCATGCATACAAAAATTACTGTCTTAAATTCAAGTCTTTGTATCATCTGACTGATTTATAGAAAAGTAAAATAAATCTTCTAAAACACTATGAGTAAATATTGTATGACCAAGAATGTAAAAGTTGAATATCCAAGTATCATTTCTGATGCCTATAAGCAAGTTCAATAAGCAGGATGAGTTATATATTTTCATAGAAGTGATTTGTATACTTTCCCCCAACAATATTACCATCTAAGAACAATGTATTAAATACTGACTTCTAATAACGAGTAACCAGAAAGTCAGAAAGCACTTCTTTATTTTATGATTTTAAAAATCTAAACAAACAAACAAACAAACAAACAAACAAATATAACTGTCCCACAAAGATACCAAGACAGCAGCATAAAACACTAAACATCTACATAAACTGACAGGGAGAAGTGTTTACATGATCTATGACTCAGGGAACTGTCACTTCCATGACACTCAGGCCAGTAGAGTTTAATGAAGGAGGTAAAATTTCTAGCTCTTTCAAGATGACACCAGAGAAATGGCTTGGCAGACAAAAGAAATTCTCTATGCATGACACAAATGGAAGCAGTCAGAAAATAAAGATTCTGCACAGAGAGAAGCCAGAATTGATGTTCTCTATGAAATACCAAGTGATGAACCCAGGGTGGCACATACCTGTAATGCAACACTCGGAGAATGAGGAATGAGGATCACAAGTTTGAGGACAGCCTAGGCTATATAATTGAACCCTCTTTAAACGAGAAGCCATGTTACTTACTAGAGCATGAACTAGAGTTTATCAATAGCTACACCGCTAAACCAAATGGCATCTTCTCCCACAGTAACTACTGACGATCAATATCCCCTTGGGAAAGGTGGGGCCTGGTGAACTTTTCCCTCACCCATAATGAAGTGTTACCAATCTCTCACCAAGACAAATAAACACCAAAGAAAGTAGGATGTGCCCTTCTTGGAAAGAGGAGGGTTTCTGAGGTTTCAGCAGGACTAGGAGGGATGAGAGAAGATGATGAGGGGCTGAAAATAACTAAAAGTCATTATATATCTGAAACTTCAAAATTAAGAAAAAAAAAAAACAAATTGGGCCATAAGTGACCTAAAAGAAATGGGGAAAGCACAGTGGTCATGGAATATCTCAAGCAGGGCTGTAGTTTGAGCAAAAGGAATGAGGTTGTTTGATCTTAGTTTTTGTGGCTATAGTTCTGTAGGAGAGAGCACAAAAGCCCCACTACTAATCAAATACTTCATTCCTCTCAGGGACTGGTGAACACTTTTCACCCATATAAAATTATATCTAGAAATCTGCTCATGAAAAAAAAAATCACACAGAAAGCCAACTATGAAGCTACTGTACATTGGCATTTCAAAGCACCAAGAAACAAAACACTAGACCTTGTACTATTTCATTTAGCTTTCTGTTGCCAGAGTCTAACTTAGTGAAATTTCAATTTGGTTGCAACAGCAGTTCTGACCTTCAAAAACAAGGTAGAACATTGGAAGGTTAGCATTAGCAAGACCTAAAGTTCTAAACATCTGCAAAAGCCTAACGACAGTTTATATTTGGATTACTATTCTCCCCAGGGGTGAGGATGGAGCACTAAAAAAATAAGTAAATGCTAGAAAGAAAGCTTGATTCCCTGCAGAAAGTGCATATCCTTAAGATTACATAATACTGCCAGGAGTAACTCAACTACAGCAAAAAAATTTCAAACACATTCCAACATGCCTCTAATTAAGGTAGTTTTGGGAGGTTCCAGAATTATAGCTATCAAACATGAAACCTAAAGAATTTACCAAGATTAAAAAGATTACCAGCTTTAACTCAAGGAAAAGTGTACTGGAAGAAATAGGTTGCTTGGGCTATTCTAATACAAATGCCTTTTTTGGCCTTCCTGAAACTGCTGGTATTTTAGGTGCAATAAGTAGTAATAAACACCTGAATTAAAACATGTTATATACTGTACAAAATATAATAATACGCATACTTAGAAGATTCAAACTAAATGTCTGGTAACTTCATTTTTTAAAGGAATGCAGATGTACTACAACCATACACTTACTTAAAATATGTCAAGAAATACAGGTAAGACATAATGAAGTGTCTAACAAGCAAAAACTTTTGCAGCATGTAGAAGCAAGCTGGGTACCCACACAAGGTATGTATTTTGAAATATTTATGGATGGTTAACCAGAAAGGCTAATTTAACACCTACACATCAATTCCATGGAGACTGCGCTGTAAAATATTTGCATTTACTACTCAGTAAGAAAATCATCACCAGCACTGTATTAAGAGTGTCAGTTGTAATTAGATGAAATTTCATAATTTAAAAGCTATGCAATCTTCCCTGAGAACTTTAATTTTTATAATCTAACTGGAAGGCTCTCAAAACTGAAATTATGACTATACAATCACAGAGAAGGAACAACCGGTATCCAAAGAAGCAACAGAAAGATTTGTCTACCACCTTGGCTTTTAACATGGATGACCACAGTTAGCATGCTTCTTCTCTGTAAGGAACTGTGTCACTTAGCTTAACGCATATTATCTTGTTTAATCTTTATAAGAAGTCTGAAGTTGGTCTGCTTGATAGCAGCAGTGTTGCTTCTACTTGACAGGTGAGGAAATAAGCTCAGAGGTTAACAACCCCAAAGCACACAGCTCTAGAGACTGCTACAGGTGAGCTCCACATACAAGATTTTTCTGACACTCGCAATTATCTACATAAGTCAGTGGACTGAGTATAAAGAACTGTCCAACGAGAACTCCAAGAGTGGCATCTATCTTCAAAACACCTAAAATGTCCAAATGACCTTAGCCTTAGAAAGAGATACACTGAAGATAATAAAAAGGAAGTCCAAACTGCAATCAGTAACAATGTTAGACAGAAAAACAAAAATGATTCAATTCCTGTATTATTTCCATATGGCCACTGTTAACAAAATCCAGGACAGGAAAGGGTACAAGAAGTATTCATAGAAGGAAGCAAAATAAATAAAATGAAATAAATTCCAGGATATAGAAAAGACCACGGGCTAAGATTTTCAAACTACTGTCTAGACAGTAATGTGAATAATGAGACATGGGCAGAAGTCTGGAAAGAGGTACACACACTCCTGATTATTTTCTAAAAAGCCACGTCTTCAAGCTGTTGAATGTAACCATGATTATAGGTAGGCACTATAGAACTTTTTAAAATCTACTCTGAGTAAGATAGTATTTTTCTCTGTTCATCTCTGCTAATCACAGAGAAAACAAAATAACTTTGAAGGGTAATAAGAGGCTGAGCTGAGCTGGGAATAGGAAAACAATAACAGATCGTGCAATCACTTACACACAGAAAAAGAATACTCATATATGGTGGGTCCAATTGTTTTAATGGCTGTTTGTTCTGTAAGACAATGTCTTACAGATTATATACCAGACTAACCTCATACTTGCAATAGCCCTGCCTCAACCTCCCAAATTCTGGAATTATAAATAGACCTGGTGTTTCTGAATCCCTGATGCCAGCAACAGAGGTCAGTTTAGGAAGGGCTCATTCCTCTCCTAAATGAAACAATACTCCTCTGACAACATGAGATGCGCACACTGTCTCTAGCACTAGCACAAAAGAGCTAGAATTAAGTAGCTAGGGAGATAAACACTCTTCTCTCATTCTGAGACTTACTTTGTATACCTAAGATATTGGAGCTTGCATATTCTACTGGGAATTACTTGACAAAACTTTAAATTAGCTAACATAAAAATGTTTCAACACCAAGGATAAACTCTCCTGAAATTAATGGAAAGAATAAACACCTTAGTAAAGATATTAATATCATAAAAGAGCTCAAAGCCTAATAAAATCTATATAAATAAAAATATAATGATGGATTTTTAAAAGACTATTGGAGGATTCAATACTACAGCAGAAATTATGAAGGACAGAATAAGTAAACTTTTGGACAAAGTGCAAAAGTTACCCAACCAGGGGTCTCAGATACCTAAGAAGAAATTTTTAAAAGTTTTCAATATTCATATAACTAGAGTTTCAAAATGAGAGAGGGAAAGCATAAGGTGCTGAAGGCATATTCAAAAAAACAATACTTCTAAGCTTTCAAAATTTGGTACAAGCCATGCATCTAGGAAGCTGAGTGAATTCCAAACAGTATAAATTCAAAAACACCCTTGCCAGAACACATTATAATTAAGATTCTCAAATCCTAAGACAAACAATTGTAAAAAGAAAACCAAAAGAAATGTGTATTGACCTATATTTGAACACTAATTCAAAAGGCTAAGGAATTTTGGTCTGAGTGAAGGCCAATGGGAAAGAGATAACAATAGTTTTCATGTTGTGAAAGCAAACAACTGTCAAACATGGATTTTGTATCTGGTATATTTCCTTTAGGAGTGTAGGGGATGTAAAACATTTTTAAATGAACAGAAACTAAAAGAGTTTATTGCTAGAAGAACCAGCCTTAAAAAGCATTCAAGGGAACTTCTTGAAACACAAGAGAAACCAACAAGAACAATCTAAAAGTACCAGAAATAGAGAAGAAAAAACTCAGCAAGAATATATATCCATGGAAACAAATTATAATACCATCTAATACTCAAGACAAAAATATTATAAAATGGCTCAGCATATAAGGAAAATTTCCAGCAAACTTGATGACATTTCTCTCCTTGGAATCTATATGGTGGAAGGAGAGAACTTACTTCCACAAGACATCCTCTAATGCCACATGCATACTAGGGAATACACATGCATATGTATGTATGTGTCTGTGTGTGTATACAGACATATACTTTAAATAAATATAAATTTTAAATTAAAAACAACATATATTATGTTGTAATTAGATGCCCAAATGTATCAATACACTAGTATTATATGTATATATACATATATACATATATATGTACACATATGTACACATTGTATATATGAATATGTATACATATCTGTATACATATAATAGTCTATTAATAGCATCATGAATACTACAATATACATATATGTGTGTGTATGTATGTATGTATGTATAAATACATATGTGTGTATATATATATTGTAGGTATTTATAAATATATGAGCATATATACACATATATGTATATATTCTGATGTGTGCATATATAATACATGTATGTATATACATATGATATGTGTATAAAATATATGTGTCATATATTATATATGGTATATATATATACAGACATCCATATATCTATGAGTATCATAGATATTATAATAACTATTGATAAAAGCAATATGTACATGCACACACACATATATAATACATATACATATGACACAAGGAGATATAGTCATGGAGAAAGCAAGCAGATAAATAAAATCCTGGGTGTGTGGCAGTGTCCCTGCTTCCCATCTAATGGAAGGAAGAAATGCTTGCTTGGAGTTTAAGACCAGGCAGAGCTAACTGATAAAACCTTAGGTCTGAGAACCCAAGATAAGAAAAGATGATGATGACAGCAATAAAAAAATAATAAATAGCACACTTGAGCATCTCTACATGTCAATAATTTTCATATATGTAAACTGTGTTAATGAGCCAATTAAAGAGAGGGACTGGCAGATGGGTAAAGAAAAAAGACTATGTATGCACTAGACTTCTCAGTTGTTTGTTTGTATTCCACAATCTCACTATGTAGCCTGTTCAACTGAACTTTTTGCATAGCTCTAGCAGAGCACAATCTTGTGATCCTTCTGCTTAGTTTAAAGCTCTGTGAATAGAGCCATGTATCACCACACCCAGCTCAAATATATATTCTTTATAAGAAACTTATTTCAAATTTAGTGAAATAGACAATTCAAAATAAAATTGTTGAGAAAGAATACTACATGAACATTTTTGATGACTGATTTTACAACATCTTAAGTATTTTTTTTAATATTTTTTATTACGTATTTTCCTCAGTTACATTTCCAATGCTATCCCAAAAGTCCCCCATACCCCCCCCCCCACTTCCCTACCCACCCATTCCCATTCTTTTGGCCCTGGCATTCCCCTGTATTGGGGCATATAAAGTTTGCAAGTCCAATGGGCCTCTCTTTCCAGTGATGGCCATCTTTCGATACATATGCAGCTAGAGACAAGAGCTCCGGGGTACTGGTTAGTTCATCATGTTGTTCCCCCTATAGGGTTGCAGATCCCTTTAACTCCTTGGGTACTTTCTCTAGCTTCTCCATTGGGAGCCCTGTGATCCATCCAATAGCTGACTGTGCTCATCCACTTCTGTGGTTGATAGGCCCCAGCATAGTCTCGCAAGAGACCGCTATATCTGGGTCCTTTCAGCAAAATCTTGCTAGTGTATGCAATGGTGTCAGCGTTTGGAAGCTGATTATGGGATGGATCCCTGGATATGGCAGTCTCTAGATGGTCCATCCTTTCATCACAGCTCCAAACTTTGTCTCTGTAACTCCTTCCATGGGTGTTTTGTTCCCAATTCTAAGAAGGGGCATAGTGTCCACACTTTGGTCTTCATTCTTCTTGAGTTTCATGCAAATTGTATCTTATATCTTGGGTATCCTAAGTTTTGGGCTAATATCCACTTATCAGTGAATACATATTATGTGAGTTCCTTTGTGATTGTGATACCTCACTCAAGATGATGCCCTCCAGGTCCATCCATTTGGCTAGGAATTTCATAAATTCATTCTTTTTAATAGCTGAGTAGTACTCCATTGTGTAAATGTACCATAATTTCTGTATCCATTCCTCTGTTGAGGGGCATCTGGGTTCTTTCCAGCTTCTGGCTATTATAAAGAAGGCTGCTATGAACATAGTGGAGCATGTGTCCTTATTACCAGTTGGAATATCTTCTGGATATATGCCCAGGAGAGGTATTGCTGGATCCTCCGGTAGTACTATGTCCAATTTTCTGAGGAACCGCCAGACTGATTTCCAGAGTGGTTGTACAAGCTTGCAATCCCACCAACAATAGAGGAATGTTCCTCTTTCTCCACATCCTCGCCAGCATCTGCTGTCACCTGAATTTTTGATCTTAGCCATTCTGACTGGTGTGAGGTGGAATCTCAGGGTTGTTTTGATTTGCATTTCCCTGATGATTAAGGATGTTGAACATTTTTTCAGGTGCTTCTCTGCCATTCGGTATTCCTCAGGTGAGAATTCTTTGTTCAGTTCTGAGCCCCATTTTATAATGGGGTTATTTGATTTTCTGGAGTCCACCTTCTTGAGTTCTTTATATATATTGGATATTAGTCCCCTATCTGATTTAGGATAGGTGAAGATCCTTTCCCAATCTGTTGGTGGTCTTTTTGTCTTATTGATGGTGTCTTTTGCCTTGCAGAAGCTTTGCAGTTTCATGAGGTCCCACTTGTCAATTCTCGATCTTACAGCACAAGCCATTGCTGTTCTATTCAAGAATTTTTCCCCTGTGCCCATATCTTCAAGGCTTTTCCCCACTTTCTCCTCTATAAGTTTCAGTGTCTCTGGTTTTATGTGAAGTTCCTTGATCCACTTAGACTTGACCTTAGTACAAGGAGATAGGAATGGATCGATTCGCATTCTTCTAAATGATAACAACCAGTTGTGCCAGCACCATTTGTTGAAAATGCTGTCTTTCTTCCACTGGATGGTTTTAGCTCCCTTGTCAAAGATCAAGTGACCGTAGGTGTGTGAGTTCATTTCTGGGTCTTCAATTCTATTCCATTGGTCTACTTGTCTGTCACTATACCAGTACCATGCAGTTTTTATCACAATTGCTCTGTAGTAAAGCTTTAGGTCCGGCATGGTGATTCCACTAGAGGTTCTTTTATCCTTGAGAAGAGTTTTTGCTATCCTAGGTTTTTTGTTATTCCAGATGAATTTGCAGATTGCACTTTCTAATTCGTTGAAGAATTGAGTTGGAATTTTGATGGGGATTGCATTGAATCTGTAGATTGCTTTTGGCAAGATAGCCATTTTTACAATGTTGATCCTGCCAATCCATGAGCATGGGAGATCTTTCCATCTTCTGAGATCTTCTAGAATTTCTTTCTTCAGAGACTTGAAGTTTTTATTATACAGATCTTTCACTTCCTTAGTTAGAGTCACGCCAAGATATTTTATATTATTTGTGACTATTGAGAAGGGTGTTGTTTCCCTAATTTCTTTCTCAGACTGTTTATTCTTTGTGTAGAGAAAGGCCATTGATTTGTTTGAGTTAATTTTATATCCAGCTACTTCACCGAAGCTGTTTATCAGGTTTAGGAGTTCTCTGGTGGAATTTTTAGGGTCACTTATATATACTATCATATCATCTGCAAAAAGTGATATTTTGACTTCATCTTTTCCAATTTGTATCCCTTTGATCTCCTTTTGTTGTCGAATTGCTCTGGCTTTAAGTATTATTTTTAAATTTTAGTTTTGAAATTACACCATCTCTCCCTTCTCTTTACTCCATCCAAATACTCTTATGTACCCCTCCCCACTCTCCTCCCAATTCACGTCCTCTTTTTTCACTAATTGGTATTGCATGACTATATATACATGTATATATGCATATATATATATATTCCCTAATGTACCATTTTAAACCACATAATGTTAATGTACATATGATTTTAGGGCTGACTGTTTGGCACTAGACAGCTAAGAACATACCAACTGGTTGTCCAGTACATTAACGCTTTAATAGAAAAATGGCTATGTTGATATAAGATAAAATAAACTTCAAAATAAAGACAACTTACAAAGTAATAAAAGACAATGCCCTAACTGTATGTGTAACAAACAGCAGAATTCAAACATACAAAACCCAAAGCCTGATAGAATTAAATGTAGGATTAGACACACACAAAGTTACATTTTGGAGGTTCACATATCCCAGTTTTCAGATGGCACCCAGTTCCTAAATCCAATGTCCACTGCAATCTGAGGAACCCCATCCATACCATTCCCAACTGCCATGCACAACTGTGTCCACATCAATCAATCAAAGACATCCAGTTGCCCAGGTTTCATCACAAAAACAAAAAATAACATGAAATATCAAACTATTTCTCTCTCTCCCCAGTTCCACTGAACCTAAAAATTGTTCTCCAACGATAACTAGCTTCATAAACTCTAGGACACAGATCTTGAAAAATCAATCATAAATGTCACTGAAAAATCAGGAAGTTTAAATAAGACAAAAACCAAACAATGAACTTAAAGAAAACACAAATATAAGGCTGAATGAAAAAGCAAAGGCAGTTCAGGATTTAAAAAACAAACCCAACAAACAGAAACATTTAAAAGAATGTGGCCTGAAATGAAAATGGACTTGAAAAACTCAACAGGCTAATTACAAAATTCAGGAGAAAGCATTATAAGTAGAACAATACATCAAGTAAAAAGCAACATCAGGGCTTGAAAATAAAATAGAGGACCTAGACAAAAGAAGATTGAGAGCACTTCTGTTAAGAAACACACCTAGCTATAAAAGAAAGCTATTACTCCAGTGTAAAAAAAAAAAAAAAAAAAAGTAAAACAAAGGATATGCTAAGAAAAAGGAACTAAGATTAAGATAAATGTTGCTGTTCTGATATATAACAAAACAAACTTCAAATCAGAATTACTCAACAGAAATAAAGAAGGTCCCTTCATATGGACAAAAGGGACAATCCATCCACACATAAGATATTACAATCTAAGCCGACATGGATATACCCTATACAATGGACATAGATATACCCTATTTCGTGAAACAAGTATAAAAGCAGTAATAGAGGGTAAGAATATTATCCTACTCTCACCAAGAAACAGGCCATCCCAACAAAAAGTAAACAGAGAAACGTCAAGAGTTAATAGTTATTTATAGAACACTCTTTTCAAATTCTGAAATACACATTCTTTTCAGTATTCCATCCACTTTATCTAAAATAGATCAAATATTAGTATACAAGGCAAGTCTCTACAAACAGTCAAATTGAAATAACTTCAGGTATCCTATCTACTACAATGGAATAAAGCTAAAAATCAACAGCAAGAGAAACTTCAGAATATACACAAACTCCTATAGAATGGAAAACACATTACAAAATAATGACTAGGCTGCTGAAGAAATCAAACAGAAGATCAGAATTTTCTAGAAGTGAATTATAATGAAAATACAATAGACCAAAACCAATGGGATGCAATGAAAGCAGTTCTGAAAGGAAAGTTCCCATCTATCAGTATCTATAAGTTAAAAACCACAGAGACCTTGAACAGATAACTTAATGCTACATCTAAGGTACTTAGAAGAATATGAATAAACAAAACTCAAAATCAGTATGTAGAAATAAATGAGTCAGATCAGGGCAGAAATAAATGATAGAAACAAGGATAAAAAAAGGACTCAAAATCAATGACACAAAAAGTCTATATACACTTTAATAAGATAGACAAGATAGGCAAAGACAAAGACAAACTAATAGAGAAATCAAAGACCCAAATTAATCATTAATTAAATTAGAAACAAGGGAGAAATTACAATGGATGTCAGCGAAATTCAGAAAATCATAATCATGCACCTTAAAAACTTGTATTTCATTATATTGGAAAACATAAAGGAAATGGGTGTATTTCTGATGCATATGACCTACCAAAGTTAAGCCAAATGAGCTAAATAATTTTAGTAGATCTATAAAAAAACAACATGACTGAAATAGTAATTTAAAAAGATCTTTCACCTACCAAAATGCAGGCCCAGATAAATTAACTGCTTATTCTACCCAACTTTAAGAAGAGCTAACACTAATACTCCTCAAATGAATCCATAACATAAAGGAGAAGGAATAGTAGAGAACTCTTTCAACAAAGCCAAAATTATTTTGTTATTAAAACCAGATAAAGACACAACCAAAAAAGCAAAAGCTAATTTTCCTTAAGGAACATAGATGAAAAAAGTTCTCAATAAAATACTTGCAAACCAAATTCAAGATTACATCAAGAGAAAATCATTCAGCATGATCAAGTTGGCTTCATTCCAGAGATGCAGGGATGGTTCAACATCTGCAAATAAATAAATATAATACATCACATAAATGGTCTTAAGGCCAGAAGTCACAGGATAATCTCAATAGGTGCAGAAAAGGCCTTTGGCAAAAATCCAACATCTCTTTATGATAAAAGCCCTAAAATTCAAGAAATAGACGCAATATAATAAGATAATTACAGAAAATTTATAGCCAGATTATGCTAAATGGAGAAAAATTAAAAGGTAATTCTACTAAGATCAGGTTGAATACAAAGGTGTAGAGTCTCTCTATTACTATTCAGTATAGTGCTAGAAGTCTACTATAGCAACATGACAGAGGAAAGAAATAAAGGAGATACTAACAAGAAGGGAAGAAGTCAAAGTATCCTTATTTACAGATGATGATTGTATACATAAGAGAACCTAAACACTCCATCAGAAAATTGTTAGAGCTGACATTTCCTGAAAAGTGGAAGGATACAAAATTAACACACAAATTTCAGGAAAAATACATACATACATACATACATACATACATACTCACGCAGGCACATGACCCAGCCAAGATACTACAAGTCCCTCTCCAGGGCCTAATCTAGTGATTATGCCTGATATTCCCCTCTCTGTACACTCCCCCAAACCCAGATCCACATCTATCAACACTCCAGGCTTGAACTAGGAAGCCACATCCTACATACCTGTCTCCTGTGTCCATACAATTTCATTCCTTCTAAGCCATTATACACCTCTAGAGCCAACCTACTCAAACATCCTCTCCTCAGCACCAAACTGCTTTCTTCATATGACACAAACTAGCAAAAAAAAAAGTTCAAATGCCCAGATATCATCACAAAAATAGAAACAACATGAACGATCAAGCCCATATCTTCTCTCCAATATCTACCAATCCAGAAAAAATGACTGTCAATGATATTACCTAGATGAATCCTAGAACATGGAAGTTAAAAAAATAATTGTAAACCGCATCAAAAATTTTCAATTCAATTTAAGCATATATGCTTAAATTTATATATATGTACATACATACATATATATGTATATATGTATGTATACACACACACACTAAACTCTGGGGCACCTGGATTTGATTAAAAAAGAAAGCAAGATTTATTTAAAGGCACAAATTAGCATCAATCTATTAATAATAGCAATGATTTAAACATCCATTTATCCATTAGACAGATCATCTGGAGAAAAAATTAAACACTGAAACATCAGAAATAAATGGCATCATATAACAAATGAACTTGATAGATATCTATAGAATAGTGCACTCCAGCACCCCAAAATGCACATACTTCTCGGCAGCACATAGAAGCTTCTCTAAAACAGGCCATATCTTGGGATACAAAACATACTTTTATAAATTAAAAAATATTGAAATAATTCCTTGGATACTATCTGAAAACTGTGCAATAAAATGTACAATTGATAACAAAGGAATTTCCAGTAAACACACAAACTTATGAAGCTTAAACAACTCATCACTGAATAGTGAATTGATAAAAAGAAATGAAGAGTTGAAAAAAATGATCTGGAATAAAATGAAAATGAAAACACACCAGAGCCAAACCTGTTGAACACATTGAAAGGAGACCTAAAAGGTGCATTTCAGGTCTAAGTGTCCACATTGAAAAGTCAGAAGAAGTGAAAAAATAGCTTAATGATACAATTCAAAAACATGGAAAAGAAATCAACAAAATAGAAGCAAAGAAAATAATACAAAGAACCAAGGGATCTAAAAGCAGGTTCTTTGAGAAGATAAAGCAGATTGACACAACCTCAGGCCAACTAACCAAAGAAAGAAAGAGAAGAGAACTAACAGAATTAAAGTGAAAAAGAAAACATTACAACAGACACCAAAGAAATTCAGAATATTGATGGGGAATATTGTTTTAAAAACCCTACTCCATTAGGTTAGAAACCTAAAAGAAATGGATACATTTCTAGATTCAGCCAAACAACCAAAATTAAATCAAGAATAATTCAACAACCTAAACTGATCCATAATAAATGTGGAAATGGAAATGAAAATAAAAAAATTCTCCAACTAAAGAAAAGCCAGGTCCAGATGAACTCAGAGCAGAATTCTTTCAAAACAACAAAGATTCACAGCCAATACTTCTTAAACTATTTTTAAAAATAGAAACAAAAGAAGCACTCCTAAATCCCTTCTATGAAGCTCGTCACGCTAATAAAAAAAAAAAAAAGTAAAAACACAACAAAAAAGAAAATTACAGGACAAGATCTCTGATGAACATAGATTCAAAAGGGCTTAACAAAATACTCAAAAAAGAGTGCATCAACATGATTATCCACCATAGGCAAGTTGGCCTTATCCATGAAAATACAAGAATGTTTCAACAAATGCAAGTCAATATATGTAAATAAAACACATTAATGGGCACAAAGAAAAAAAACATATGATCATCTCAATATCAAGGCAGAAAAGAGTCCTTGACAAAACCTATCATGCCTTCTTGATAAAAATCCTAGAGAATGAAGGACTACAGAGAACAGTCCTCAGCAAAACAAAAGCTATATAAAGAGAAGCCCACAGATATCATCATCCTAAATGAACAAATCCTGAAGCAATCCTACCAAAGTCAGGAACTAGAAAAGGGATGTCCAGTATCCCCACTCCTACTTCGTTTCAGTATTAAGCTTGAGCAGTAAGACAAAGAAGGAAACTAAAGGGATTCAAATACGGAAAGAACTCAAACACTTTCTATTTGCAGATGATATGTCATATGTGAGAGATTCACAAAATTCTATCAGAACCAAAATGCTATCTTTTTTATACCATTTTATCCCTCTAGAAATTATTTTTTTTTAAAAAATCAGCAATGGGGCAGGATATAGAATCAACAGGAGAAATAAATAGCTTCCTATACACCAGCAAGCAAGATGCAGGGATCATGGATATCATCCCATTCACAATATCCTAAAAGAAAAGACAACATCTAGGAATAAACATAACCAAGGAAGTGGAGGACATCTACAATGAAAAGTTCAAACTTCTGAAGAAAGAAATAGAAAAAAAAAAAAAAACACCAGAAAATGGAAAGACATCCTTTTCTCACAGCTAGGTAGAATTAATATTGTTAAAATAGCCATATTACAAAAACTATATATATATATATATATATATATAGTTATATATATATATAGTTATATATATATATATATATAACTATAAACTATATATATATATATATATATATATAATTAATCAAAACACCCATCTCATCACAAAATAGAAAAAACTGCCATAAATCCATATAATACCCACAAAATACCCATGATAGCCAAAATAACACAGACAAAAGAGAACAATTCCAGAAGGACTACAATCCTAGACCTTAAAATATATTAAGGGACCATGTTAATAAAAATAATATAGTATCAACACAAAAACAAGCATGTAGACCAATTAACAAAATCAAAAGACCAAAACATGAATACATATAACTTTAGCCATTTAATATTTGACAGATGCCTAAAACATATACTGGTCAAAAGAAAGCATCTTTAAAAAATAGTGCTGAAAACCCTGGATGTCTGCCTGCAGAAGAAAGAAGTCATACACTTATCTATCATCTCACACAAAAACTCCAAATGGATCAGCAACCTAACTGTGAAACACTGAAACTGCTAGGAAAAAAAAGACAGTACCTATGCAATAGAGGTGTAACAATGGACCTTTTGAATAGGACTCCATTTATCAGAGAATTAAGGCCAACAATTGGCAAGTATGACTTCATAAAACTAAAAAGCTTCTACAAAGCCAAAGAAACAATCAATAGCATGATGAGGAAACACACTGAATGACACAGAATTTTTGCCAGCTTTACATCTGACAAAGGATGAATATCCAGAGTATATGAAGAACTCAAAAAACCAAACCCCTTCAAAGCATTGACCTAAGAAAGGAGCAGAGTTTTTTTTTCAAAACAAGAGAAAGAAATGTCTAAGAAAGACACATGCTCCACTATGTTCATAGCAGCCTTATTTATAATAGCCAGAAGCTGGAAAGAACCCAGATGCCCTTCAACAGAGGAATGGATACAAAAAAAAAAAAAATGTGTTACATATACACAATGGAGTACTACTCAGCTATTAAAAAGAATGAATTTATGAAATTCCTAGGCAAATAGATGGACCTGGAGGGCATCATCCTGAGTGAGGTAACCCAATCACAAAAGAACTCAAATGATATGTTCTCACTGATAAGCCCTGAAACTTAGAATACACAAGATACAAGATACAATTACGAAACACATAAAACTCAAGAAGAACAAAGACCAAAGTGTGGACACTTTGCCCCTTCTTAGAATTGGGAACAAAACACCCATGGAAGTAGTTACAGAGAGAAAGTTTGGAGCAGAGACAAAAGGATGGACCATCTAGAGCCTGCCATATTCAGGGATCCATTCCATAATCAGCCTCCAAATGCTGACACCATTGCATACGCTAGCAAGATTTTGCTGAAAGGACCCTGATATAGCTGTCTCTTGTGAGACTATGCCGGGGCCTAGCAAACACAGAAATGGATGCTCACAGTCAGCTATTGGATGGATCACAGAGCCCCCAATGGAGGAGCTAGAGAAAGTACCCAAGGAGCTAAAGGGATCTGCAACCCTATAGGTGGAACGACAATATGAACTAACCAGTACCCCAGAGCTCTTGTCTCTAGCTGCATATGCATATGTATCAAAAGATGGCCTAGTTGGCCATCAGTGGAAAGAGAGGCCCATTGGTCGTGCAAACTTTATATGCCTTTATATACTGTATATTGTATACTTTATATACAGGGGAACACCAGGGCCAAAAAGTGGGAGTGGGTGGGTAGGGGAGTTGGGGGGGAGGGTATGGGGGACTTTTGGGATAGCATTGGAAATGTAAATAAGGAAAATACCTAATAAAAATTTTTTAAAAATATTAAAAAGGAAAAAAAAGAAATATCTCAAATGTTGTTCATAGTCCCTAACAGGGAAATTCAAATTACAAATTGATATTTCATCTTACCCAAGTTGCCAAGAATGACAAAGTTCAACAAAACAACCAATAGCAAATGGTGGAGGGATGTAGGGAAAGGGATAACTGTCATTCACTATTGATGGGACTGCAAACTGGTGCAGCCACTCTGAAAATTGGTGTGGAGAATTCTCAAAATGCAAAAATTAAATTTACCATAAGACACAGCTATATCACTCCCCACAGATGCCTTCTCTGTCATGTTCATTGATGATCTATTCACAATAGCAAGAAATAGAAACTACCTAAATATCCTTCAATCAAGAACTGTATAAGGAAGGGTCTCTAATTAGGAATGGGGAAGGAGATGAATGCAGAAGAATGAAGACATAAGGACCAGGGATCATTGTGGATGAGAGAATTAGAGACGTTGCTGTGAGACTGTCTTGATGTCAGAAGTTGCATCCACAAAGTCTTTCCAAAATGACTGCCTAAATATCAGCTGAGAAAGGAGAACAAAAGAAGTGCTAATGTGGATGGAAAGAGGCCTCAACCTACAGATGACTAAGGAATGCTAACAGTGGGAGAAATAGTCTTCCCCACAGAAGAGAACACTAAATGGTTATCCAATACCAAATGGTCAGCTCTGAATACATACACATGAGTAAAATTACACTGACTGATCAGATTGTACTTATGTATTTAAGAATATATACGTATATACATATATACCATAATAACTAATGAAAAAGGAGGACATAAATTTGAAAACTGAGGATATATGGGAAGGATGGGAATTCGGACTGTATAGCTACTTATTGGAAATTGTCAAAAATATAAAGAGAGCCTATGCATGTGTGTAAGATGGTGGGAAAATGACCTCATAGTTAATATGATTTTATTAACAAGTCCCAGGTTGGGAAACTGGATCAATGGATAAAGCAATTGCTGCATAAGTGTGAGGATTTGAGGTTAGATGCTCAGAATCCACATAAAGCCAGACTATATGTAGCACACATCTGTAATCTAAAGCACTTCTAAAGTACTGGAGGTCCAGGAAAAATCTCCAGAAGCTTGTGAGCCAGCTAGCCTGGCCCATGTAGTGGCAAAAAGGAAGGAGGGAAGGAAGGAAGGAAGGAAGGAAGGAAGGAAGGAAGGAAGGAAGGAAGGAAGGAAGGAAGGAAAATGGAGACAGGAAAGGAGAGAGGGAGGGAGGAAGGGAGAGAGGGAGGAGATAAGGGAGGAAGGGGAGGAGAGAGGGGGAAAACTCAAGGGAATGGAAGCGGAGGAAACTGGAAGGGAAAGGAAGGAAAGGAAAGGGAAGCAGGAAGGGAGAAAAAGGGAAGGGAAGGGAGGTGGCAGAGGGAAAAGGAAGGGAGGAAAGGGCAGGGAGGGGAGGAAAGGGAAGCAGGAAGGGAAAGGAAAAGGAAAGGGGAGGAAAGGAAAGGGAAGGGGAGGGAACCTACTTTAAATGCTAAGCATGGTAAAATCTGAAGACCAACACCAAGGCTATCCATACCAGAGCTATACTTTGTGTATGCTACTGAGTGCATGTGCGGGCATGTACACATGCACACGCACACACACACACACACACACACACACACACACACACACACGCACACACACACACACAGTTTTTTCCAAGAAAAATACATTGGCTTGAGGATGTGCTTAACATGTGTAAAATCCTAGACAAAATTATTCTTCACTCCATTCTTCTGCTCCTTTCTTCTTCTTTGTCATAAAAGTTACCAAGTAAAAGTTATGTTTTTATTTCTTGAGTTTAGGAATATATTTGGTAGGTTTTCATAATACACTTACAGAAAGAATAAAAATTAATCTGTTCCATTGAAGCTGAGAAAAGTGGTATTTCAAAAAGCATATTCCAAATAATGATTTCCAGATTAAATGTCAATTTAATTTCCAAACAAGAGAAGTTCACCCTTTTCAAGATTTCTATTAATTACTTATATAGCAAACAAAATCACATTGACTAAACCTGCATATGGCCTAAATGAATTAATCATCTTTCCCTTCCTGAGACAAACTACCTGAAAGAAATAATTTAAAAGAAGAAAATATTAATTTTGTCTCATAATTTCAAAATTTTAACATACTGTTACTTACCCTACTGTTTGTGGGCCTGAAATGTGGCAGATTATTATGGCCAGATGTACACAGTAGAGTGAATCTCCTCACCTCATGACAGCAAGGAGCTGGCAAGGAGTGGGGAGCCATTGGTCTAAAAATCTATTCAAGGACACTCTCTTAAAGATTTCATTTACTTCCACTAGGTTTCACCACCAAAAAGTTATATCATTTCCCAATAGTACCTGAGACCAATCCTTCAAGATATGAGAATTTGAAGAATGGTAAAGGTCCAAATTACAACATTAACATTAGAATTATTAGATGTAAAGGTTAGCATACTACATTGGCTGTGATACGATGCAATTAAAATCTGGAATACAAATTAAAACCCTTTACCAAAGGTCAAAATACAAATGAGTAGATATAGCAGCATACCTAAAGAAATGTTCAACATCCTTAGTCATCAGAGAAATGCAAATCAAAACAACCCTGAGATTCTACCTCACACCAGTCACAATGGCTAAGATCAAAAACTCATGTGACAGCAGATGTTGGCAAGGATGTGGAGAAAGAGGAACACTCCTCCATTGCTGACTGGATTGCAAGCTGGTACAATCATTCTAGAAATCAGTTTGGTGATTCCCCAGAAAATTGGATATAGTACTACCCGAGCACCCAGCTATACCACTCCTGGGCATATACCCAGAAGATGCTCCAACTTGTAATAAGGACTCATGCTCCACTATGTTCATAGCAGCCTTATTTATAATAGCCAGAAGCTGGAAAGAATCCAGATGTCCCTCAACAGAGGAATGAATTCAGAAAATGTGGTACATTTACACAATGGAGTACTACTCAGCTATTAAAAACAATGAATTTATGAAAGTCTTAGGCAAATGGATGGAACTATAAAATATCATCCTGAGTGAGGTAACCCAATCACAAAAGAACACACACTGATAAGTGGATAGTAGCCCAGAAGCTTGGAATACCCAAGAGACAATTCACAGACCACATGAAGCTCAAGAAGAAGGAAGAACCAAGTGTAGATATTTCTGTCTTATTCAGAAAGGGGAACAAAAAACCCATGGGAGGAGTTACAGAGAAAAAGTGTGGAGCAGAGACTGAAGGAAAGGCCACTCAGAGACCTGGGATCCTGGCTATTATAAATAAGGCTGCTATGAACATAGTGGAGCATGAGTCCTTATTACCTGGGATCCTTCCCATATAGAGTCACCTAACCCAGACACTATTGTGGATGCCAAAAAGTGCTTGCAGACAAGAGCCTGGTATACCTGCCTCTTGAGAGGCTCTGACAGTGTCTGACAAATCCAGAAGTGGATGCTCACAGTCATCCATTGGACTGATCACAGGGTCCCCAATGAAGGAGCTAGAGAAAGGACCCAAGGAGCTGAAGGAGTTTGTAGCCTCAGAGGAAGAAAAACAATATAAACCAACCAGTACCCCAAGAGCTCTCAGGGACTAAACCACCAACCATAAAGTACATATGATGGGACTCATGGCTCCAGCTGCGTATGTAACAGAGAATGGCCTAGTCAGTCATCAATGGGAGGAGAGGCCCTTGGTCCTGTGAAGGTTCTATACCCCAGTATGGGGGAATGCCAGGGCCAGGAAGCTGGAGTGGGTGGGCTGGTAAGTAGGGGGAGGGGCAAGGGGATAGAGGGAGGGTTTTTTCAGAGGGGAAACAAGGAAAGGGAATACCATTTGAAATGTAAATAAAGAAAATATCTAATAAAAAAGAAATTTAAAAAAGAAAATTATGACTTAATAAAACACTCAACAAATCACCATGACATCAGATTTCATTTCTTATCACAGCTTCTGTTGCAGCATTCCCCAAACACACCGAACACATTCTAGACTTAGGACCTTTGCACACTTTTCTCCATATAGCTGTATCTCTTAACTGTCTACATGGCTTTACCCATTTCCCACAGATGATATTTTTCTCTGAATCCTTTCTAACCACTTAAATGGGATAGCAACAGAGCATCCACTCCACATTTCTGTTCCTTCATCTTTTGTATTTGCTTCCAGCTGACAAATTCTAGATGTACTGCATATGAAGCTGTTGCTTGTTGGTTTCTTCCCAGCCCATCCTCCTACACCTCAGCTGACATCAGAATTCTAGTATGGAACAAAACTTTGTGTTTGTCTTAAGCAAAGACAAATACAAGTTGATTTTGCTTAGATGTATATGTATAATATGCAAATACATATAATGCAGAAGTCTCATTAGAGAACAGAATGCAAAATTAGTTAAACTGTTTTGAGAATTTGTTTCATTAGCTTACTAGTGTATCTATTTCTAATAATTGTTATAGCTTCAATACCTGATTCAGTTCATCATACATGATAGAAGCTAAATAGATTCTTACTGAATGATTAAACAATAATGTACTAGTATTTAGAAGCAATTATCACCTAAAACCACATTAAGCAGATACGAATCCAAGTAAAATATATATTCAGTGGGACTAGTCAAAGCACACTTAGAATAGTTCCTTATTTTAACAACAAAATTGGAAACTATATATTATATATATCCTAATATATATAGGATACTACCACATCCTAATCACCTTGTTTTGCATTGCTCTTTTCTTGTTTATATCTAGTACTTGAAGCCCATATATCTTTAACTGCTGTATATCTAAATGCTGGCAGTGTTTCATACCATAAGACATTTAATAAATATTTATTTAATGTCAGGTAAGTCAGAGAACAAACAAGAGTAGCTTGAACAGTGAAGGGGTTGAATACTATGTTGTTCTCCATTCAAACACCTTTTTACATACCAGACACATTCAAAGATATGATGTGGCCCGTGCCCTCAAGGAGCTCATAGTTGAGAGGATGCATAACAATACAGATTCAAAGCAATAAGGGAACAGTAGAAATAACATGCTTAGGCTTGAGGGTGGGGTTAGAGAAAATTGAGGGGAGTTCTCGTCATTGGCCGTCATATGGAAGACAATTTATGCCTGTAGAATTTAATAAGAAAGATTTTTATAACAACTAAATCAGCCTACAAATGACATGCACTATCTCTGGTGAGGTCAAGTTCTCCATTACTGACACATTTCAAGCTTAGGATGATGACAAGCAAAGCTGATTCACAAAGACAGCAAGGACTTGAGGTGGATGACCTTTGTGTCTGTTCTAATTCAAAGATTCTCTGATGTTTTCAGTCTCTTCTTTAGAAAGAGCGGAAGTGAAAAATCAATCTTTTCAAATAAAAATCCTATGCTAAATATATTTGTCCAGCTCAGTTTTAAAGATCAATACTTAAAAGAAATCATGTTCATCTATGTAGCACATTACATTTTGAGCTTATACTTCAATTCCTTGTTTTATGATATCTTAAAAATATCTCATGACAACATGCACAAGATAAATAGTTCTCTTGAAGAAACATCTGCATTACAGGGGAGCCAATGACAAGCATCTCCTTTCCACACCCTCCCCCAATTGGAATCAACCATATTAGATGCAAGGCTTACAGTCTCTGATGTCTTCAGAAACCAATGCTTTATCATCTCCCTTGTTCCCATTCTTATTAAGGATCATGGAACCTAAGGTTGATTTATTTCTTAAAAAACAGTTATTGTTTTCCCAAAGCAAAGTTAACAAATTTGTTCCACCTGCTCAATTATGTGCCTGATTACTTTCCTTTGGTTTCACTGATGCTTTTAATCCAAACCTCAAAGACAACACTCTGCACATAAATTCTAAAACACTGCTCCATATTAGTGCTGCTCAAAACACTGTGTGTGAGTGACAAAAATAGGAAGAAAACACAAAGTGACTATGTCTCATTCTCTGGTAAGCATTTTGACTAAAGTTTACTTCTTTCCAAACAAAATGATTGTGGAAAGGGGATGAGAGGGTGGAAAACAGCAAAGGTGAGAGGATTGGTAATCCCAACTCTCCTTGACTAACAGCTCTTCTGCACACATGCCCAAACCAGTCAAATCACCAAAGGATGGTGCTGGTGGATTAAAGTGACATAGGGGCCAAATGATATACTCGATTGGAACTATAAATTGTTATACATACATTATCACTTAATTATTGAATCAAACTTAATTCAGTTCCCTACTGAAAATAAACTTGAAGATACAACTGAAACTGCAACAGCTAATTACTAAATGTTTACACCATTACACTGACATGCATCTCCTCATCTGATCTGTGGAACAGATCCTGGGAAAGGCACTATTAATCCCATTCTCTTAAATGGGGAAGGAAAGGCAAAGAAAACTAATCTGATGAATTTCAAACACTAGAAAGTAGCAGAGCTCAGCGACTCTGACGTGTGTGCTTAACCACTATGGTTCCCTGTGATTTCTCTGCTACTAATTAAGTACTGAGGTTTTTATTTTCTGAGACAGGGTCGAATTTTATTTTGTTTTTTTTTTTTTTTTTTGAGAAAGGTTCTTGCTGGCTTTGAACTCAAGATATTCCTGTCTCAGCTGCTAAAGTGTAGAATTATGAGCATGCACAAACTTGCCCAGCCATCATTAGGGATTTTAGTCATATGTCCTGCATGCTCTTTTACACTGACTTCTCACTGTCTTCTCTTTTCTAATTTTGATCCTTTCCAGTACAGCTACAGTCCTTAATTAAGCCATTTTTCACTTATCTCAAAACCATATCCTTCAGTCTTCATCCTCACACTTCTTAAAATAGTCATGGATACTTTTCTACTTAAATTTTAAAGTATTCATATAATTTTTCATTTCTTACATTTACTAATTCAGCTCTTATGTCAGGTATACTTACTTTGTTCTGTTCTTTCATTTTTTTCTACTTGGTCCTTGTTCAAGTATTTGCTTAAATAAAATTCTCACTGTACAATCAGAAAATATATAAATTCATAACTTAGAGAAAGTCACTAAAATAATTGTAATGAATATTTAAGTGTTTTAAAAATTCAGGAACTATGGTTGTAACAAAGATAAAATATAGCTAGACACTGACCTGAAATAGATTATAATACAGTAGGGGACATAAAGAACAAAGGTAACCACAATTTACACAAATTAGTACATACATGAAGTCCTAAGAGCAGTTTAAAGAACTAAGTAGAAACAGACTCCCCTAGAAGATAATGTGGAGGCTACAAAACACTCTCTATATTCTAATCTTGATTTCACATATAAGGAAATAGACAGGAGAATATTCTACAGAACTGAGATTTGTCAAGGGCAAACATTTGTAAATAACAATATATAAATATATAAATATTCATTTGCATTTTGACCATTAATGTGACAAGATAATTGGGACATCATCTAAAGTCCTAACTTAGCATGTTTCCTTTAGTCTTCAAGATTTCTCCACTAAAAATTCCTCCTAAAGGACAAGTAACAATAGTACAGTAAAATCCGATCCTGCCTCCATGCTGCATTTTTTATTTTTCTGTAACAATCTCTGGTGAGCTTGCCTGTCTCTTACACCTCCTTTCACAGATACCTTCTCCCTTCCTCTGAGAATTAAGAAAAAGAACATAATGTGAGGAAACAACATGCTCTTGATTTCCATATTGGGTCATTCTCATGTGAGTCAGAAGGTCAATACTAGTTATACTTGGAAAATAAAGCCTTTCATTACCTAGGTTTCAGATCATGATTAGTTCTACAGTCCACTGGCATACAAGCTAGTCTACCTAAAAAAAAAATTGAATAACAAATGTGGAAAATGTTGGTGCTTGTAATTTAACCAATCAATATAGCTAGAAGAATAAAAATGTGTAGTATATAATTTTACCTGCCATCTCATTTTTTTCCCAATAAACCAGTGTCTAAGAAATAAACTAATCATGACATCAGCAATCCATGCTAAAGAAAACAATTATTAAATCAGTGTTCAGAACTATGATTTCAGATATACCTGCTGTCTAAAATAATGATGATAAGAAAGGGAAAGAGTCACAGAGCAGGACAGTCTATAGCATCAGCAGTCTATACTAACATTACTAGAGAAATCTCTTAATAAGTGACTTAAGCTGTATAAGCAATATATGAAGCATATGGATGTTAGTTTTGCATACTGCAATTTTAATAAGGAAATAATTAATCAGAATTGGTTACCAAGATGGCTGTCCAGAATGATCCAGCCTGAAAATAATTCATATTAAAAAGGAATAATAATAATAATGAAAACCTCAGGGTGCTTGGCATGGGAGAAAAGTTGAGAGGAACAACAAAAGGCAATTTTAAATATTGAAAGCATTATTTGAAGAATGTAGAATAGTTATTCCAGAGGCGTCAAACAAGTAAAACTTCAGAAAGCCCTATAAAATCTTGTTCATCTGTCCTCAGTAGGATGAAATAACTCATCTGTAACATTGAGAAAATAAATTAGACGATCTCTAAATACCGCTTATATAAACACTCCATGATTATATTGTTAAAAAGTATCAGGGTGTTTTTTACTTGTTTTGGGGGGCAGTGAGATTGTTCAGTTGACAAACATACATGCTACCGAGCCTACGATACTGAGTTAGTTCAACTGAGTTCAATACTTGGAACCCACACAAAAGGAGAGAACTAACTGCTAAAAGCTATGCTCCAACTTCTACGTGTGATTGTGCAATGCATGTGTTCACTCACATAAATAAACAAATATAATAAAATTAATTCAATAAAATGTTAAATTATCAGAATTTTGGTGTATCCATATATAATCAAGGAACAGACTGAGAGAACGTGTGCAATGTTTGTCTTTCTGAAATTGTCTGAAGTGTCTTAATAGTACACTTAATATGAAGAAGATCTCTAGCTGTATCCATTTTCGCACAAAGAGCATGACTTTGTTCTTTATGGCTGAAAAAAAATGTCTATTGCATTTATATTCCACATTGTATTTACTCCCCTATTAATAGACATGCTGGTAGTTTAGTAACTTAGTTATAATAAACAGTAATACAATAAATGTTGATATTCAAATGATATGCTGGCTTGGAGTTCTGTGGACAAATTAAAGTAGAATGTCTCAGTTAGGGTTTCCATTGCTGTGAAGAGACACCTTGACCAAGGAAACTCTTATAAAGGCAAACATTTAATTGGGGCTGACTTACAGTTTCAGAGGTTTAAATCATTATCATCATGGTGGGAAGCATAGCACTGTACAGGCAGCCATGGTGCTGGAGGAGCCAAGAGTTCTATATCTAGATCCAAAGGCAGCTAAGAGGAGACTATCTTCTGCAGGCAGCCAGGAGAAGACTCTGATTCCACCTTGAGCTTATATATGATACCTCAAAGCCCACCTCCACAGTGACACACTTCCTTCAACAAGGCTACACCCATTCCAACAAGGTCACACTTCCTAATTGTGCTACTCCCTATAGGCCAAGCATTCAAACACATGAGCCTATGGGGGGGGGTGCAAACCTATTCAAATCACCACATGGAATAGTTGAGTTTTACGGGACATCTATTTTTAGATTCTCAAGGAACCTCCATGCTAACTTCCATAGAGGTTGGACTAGTTTACATTCCCACCCAAAGTGTGTATGAGTTCCTTTTTGTCCCCACCCTTGCCAGCAATTGTTGCTGTATTTTAATGAATTTCTGATAGAACTTTATTTTTTATTTCTCTGATGGCTATTTAGATTGGACATTTTGTTGTTATTATTTTATTACTATTGTTATTATTAATCAATGCACAAGAAAGACAGTTGAGAGGCCTCTCTGTGATCATACACTATAAGAGAAGTCTCCCAGAACAACTTCATTTTTTAATTTATTTTTATTTATTTTTTAATTTTTTATAATTCTTCTTTTATTATTTAATTATTCAATTTATTTACATTCCAAATGTTGCCCCCTTCCAGGTTCTCCTCCCTGAGTTCTTAATCCCCTCTTCAAATCTTTTGCCTCTGAGAGGGTGTTCCCCACCCAACCTCACCCCAGCATCCCCCTTCGCTGTGGTATCTAGTCTCTACAGGATTAGGTGCATCCTTTCCCACTGAGGCCAGACAAGGCAGCCTTCTGCTCCATACGTGCTGGGGGCCGCAAAGCAGCCCATGTATGCTCTTTGGTAGTAGGCTTAGTCTCTGGGAGTTCTGAGGGCTCTGGGTTAGTTGATATTGTTCTAATTCCTACAGGGTTGCAATCCCCTTCAGCTCCTTCAGTTCTTCCCCTAACTCTTCCATAGAGGTCCCTGTCCTCAGTTCAATGATTGGCTGTAAGTATTTGCCTCTGTCTCAGTCAGCTGCTGGCAGAGCCTCTCAGGACAGCCATGCTAAGCGTCTGTCTTCAAGCACAATGTGGCATTAGTGATATTGTCAGGTATTCAGGGTTTGTTGCCTATGCATGGCATGGATCCCAAGTTGGGCCAGTCACTGGCAGCCTTTCTTTCAGTCTCGGCTCCATTTTTGTCCCTGCATTTCCTTTAGACAGGAAAAATTCTGGGTCAAAATTTTTGAAGATTGGTGGGTGGCCCACTGCCTCAAATGGGAGCCATGTCTACCTGCTGGAGGTGGTCTCTTCAGGTTCCATCTCCCATCCCCCTTTGGCATTTGGGTAATGTCACCCCCCCATTGAGTCCTGAGAGCCTCTCACATACATCCCTGGTGTCTGGGACTTTCTAGTGGTTCCCCCATCCCTCACCCTACATTGCTACATATTTCCATTCATTCTCCTGGATCTCTGGGCTTCTCTCCTGTCTCCCCTGATACCTGATCCTACCCCCTTTTCCCCTCCCCCGCCCCTCTCTCATTCAGGTCCCTCCTGCCCTCTGCCTCCCACCTAACCTCAGTTTACTCTCCCTCTACTCCTCCCAGTACCCTCTACCTCCCCTCCTCCCCAGATCTAAGCCTCCTCTGTTTCTTTTCAAAGAATAGCAGGCCTCAGGGATATCAACTGAACATAGAATAACAATTTACAATAAGACTAGGCACGAACCTTCATATCAAGGCTTGATGAAGCAACCTAGTAGGAGGAAAGGGGTCCAAAGATCAGGCAAAAGAGTGAGAGACACACTTATTCCCACTGTTAGAAGTCTCACAAGAATGACAAGATACACAACCATAATGTATATGTAGAGGACCGAGCTCTAACCCATACAGAATCCAGTGATTTTTTTTTTTTTGGTGAACCCCTTCATTTTTTGTGAACCCCTGTGAGCCATGCTTAGTTGATTCTGTGGGTCATGTTCCCATGGTGTCTTTGAGCCCTCTAACTTCTACAATACTTCCCTCTCTTCTGCAGGATTTCCTGAGCTCCATCTAATGTTTGGCTGTGGGTCTCTACAGTTGCTCTCTATCAGTTGCTGGGTGACACCTCTCTAATGACATTTGGGATGTACCAATCTATAAGTATAGCAGAATAGCATTAGGAATAATTTCACTGAGGGTTTTATTTTGATTTGTTTTGTTTTGTTTTGTTTTGTTTTGTTTGTGAGTCATGTTATATCCTAGGCCTCTGGGCTATCCAGCCTCTGATTCCTGGCCACACAGGCAAGGTCAGGCATGAATTCCCTCTCATGGTGTGGGTCTCAAGTTGTACCAGTCTTCGGTTGGCCACTCCCACAACTTATAGGCTACCATTACCCCAGAACATCTTGCAGGCAGGACAAATTGTAGGTCAAGGGTCTTGTGGCTGAGTTGATGTCCCAGTCTCACTGCTGGAGGCCTTGCCTGGTTAAAGAAGATGGCCAGATCAGGTTCCAAATCCCTCTTTACTAGAAGTCTTTGCTAGGGTCACTCTTATAGATTCCAGGGAGTTTCCACTGTACTAGGTTTTCATATCACCCCCCAAATGACCCCCCCCCCCAATTATATTAGTCTCTTCCAGTAATCTCTCCCTCTATAGCCCCGTGCATGATCCCTCCTGTTCCCATCTCCATCTGCCCCAAACACACCTGCAAAAAATCTATTCTATTTTCCCTTCCCAGGGAGAGCCATGCATTCTTCTTTGAGCCTACCTTGTTACTCAGCCTTTCTGGGTCTGTGGATTTGTAGCATGATTATCCTTTGCCTAGCAGCTAATAGTGAATACGTACTATTTTGGCCATTTGTATTTTATCTTTTGAGAACTGTCTGTTCATTTCATTAGCCAATTTACTGATTAGCCTGCTTGATTTCTTGTTTCATATTTGGTGTTCTTTGTATATTCTAAACATTAATCATCTGCCAGACATGTAGTGTGCAAAGATTTTCTCCCACTCTATAGACTATCTGTTCACTTAATTATCTTTTTCCTTTTCAGTCCAGAAGACTTGTAATTACATTAAACCCCATTTGTCAGCTGTTGCTACTATTTCCTGAGTGATTTTATGCTTTTGAGAAAGTCCTTATTTGTACCCCTATGTTTTCAGCTTCAGAGTTTCAGTGCTTGATTCAGAGTTGATAGTTAGATGGGATGAAGTAAGGATCCACTTTATATTAATCTACATGTGGATATCCAGTTTTCCCTGTACCATTTGTTGGAAAAGATGTCTTTTCTATGATGTATACATATTTCTCAAAAATCAGGTGGTTATGGCTGTGTGAGTTCATATCTGGATCTGTTATTCTACTCCATTGATTTGTTTCTGTGAAAATACCAAGCTTGGTTTGTTATCATGACTTGATAATATTACTTGAGATCAGGTATGGTGATAAACATAACATTATTCTTTTTGCTCAGGATTGCTTTAACTCTCCATGGTAATTTATTTATGAATTTTAAGAATTTTTCTATTTCCATGAAGAATGGCATAGGGATTTTGATGGGGATCATACTGAGTCTATAGGTGTTTTGGTTGTCTAGATATTTTCACAATATTAACTCTTCCAATCCATGAACATGGGAGGTCTTTCCATTATCTGGTATTATCTTCAATTTCTTCAGTATGTTAAAGTTTTCAGTATATAGGTTGTTTACTTTCTTTGTTAAATTTGTTCCAAGTTATTTTCTTTGTTTGAATCAACTGTGAATGAAATTGTTTTTCTGATTTATTTTTAAACATATTTGTTATAAATATAAGAAGCCTACTATGTTTTATATGTTAACTTTGTACACTGACAACTTGTTAAAGCAGTGTTTCTCAACCTCTGGGTCACAACTCCTTTGAGGGTTGTGTATTAAATATTCTACATATTAGATATATAACTATGATTCATAACAATAGCAAAATTACAGTTATAAAGTAGCAATGAAAATAATTCTATGGTTGGGGGGGCACCAGAACATGAAGAACTGTATTAAAGGGTCACAGCATTATGAAGATTAAGAATCATTGTGTTAATGTTAGTCAGATCTAAAAGTTTTTCTGGTGGAGTCTCTCTCTCTCTCTCTCTCTCTCTCTCTCTCTCTCTCTCTGTGTGTGTGTGTGTTTTATATATATGTGAATGTGTGTATCTGTACATATTGGTACAATGCATGTGTGTAGTGTGAATATGAAGGCAAGAGGTTAATACAACATGTATTTTTAAATAAGCTCATAAAAATGTTTACCTATAGCCTCTTCAAATATCCTTAGTGCTATTTCTCTGTCCTTCCTCCTTCTCCCCCTGTATTACTCTTTTGCCAGCACCCAGTCAAAGGCCTCCCCATTTCCTCAGTATCTGCTTTGTAGCACCTGGGTCTTATTGCCCCCTCTCTAGAGCTTTGTTTAAAGCCTTCCACATTCCTATCTTCTTCATTGACTACTCCAGATTATATTCTCAAATTGAAATTTAGAATTTATATGTATCATGGTTTAAATATGCTTGTCTTTGTCTCCTGGGATTAAAGGTATGTACAACCATGCCTTGATCTAAACTTAGCTGGGTGGGATCTTGCCCCAAAGTCCCACTCCCTTAATCTGTTATCTCCCAGAACATAGGATTCAGCTCCATTCTATTTCCCAGTGCTCCTTTAATACTTGAGCCATGTATTTTGTATTTTTTCCTTTCTCAGTTTGCTACATTTCATTAAAATGCTCTTCATTCGAGTGAACTTTAGTAACCACACAACAGACTTTATACCAGGCTGTTTTAAGGCTTCCTTTTTCAAAGCAATTAATCTAAATCTCTTCACTTTCACTTTAGCCTCAGGCAGACTCTTTGGACAATGGCAAAAGGCAGCCACATTCTTCACCAAAATACCACACACACACACACACACACACACACACACACACACACACACACACACATGTTCTCCACTGACACTTCTTGGGCCAGGTCTGCATAGTTCAAATCACTCTCAGTAACAAAGTCTTCTGTATTCCTACTAGTGTAAGCCCCACTTAAATGATTCCATTGCTTTCCAAATCCAAAGTTCCCAAATCCACATTCTTCCAAACAAAAGCATGGCCAGGCTTATCACAGCAATACCCTAGTCCCTGGTACCAACTTCTGTCTTAGGTTTTACTGCTGTAAACAGACACCATGTTTTCATAAGAAGCAACTCTTATAAAAAACAGTATTTAATTGGGGCTGGCTTATAGGTTCAGAAGTTCAGTCTGTTATCATCAAGGTGGGAGCATGGCAGCATCCAGGCAGGCATGGTACAGGAGTTGCTGTGAGTTCTATATTTTCATCTGAAGGCAGCTAGATGGCTTTCAGGCAGCTAGGGTCTTAAAGCCCACACACACAGTGACACACCTACTCCAACAAGGCCACACTTCCAAATAGTGCCACTCCCTGGGTGTCTGTATTTTGTATGTAATAGAGCTTATCTAAAACAGTTACCTGGTGTCTTAGTCAGGGTTTCTATTCCTGCACAAACATCATGACCAAGAAGCAAGTTGGAGAGGAAAGGGTTTATTCGGCTTACACTTCCATACTGCTGTTTATCACCAAGAAAGTCAGGACTGGAACTCAAGCAGGTCAGGAAGCAGGAGCTGATGCAGAGGCCATGGAGGGATGTTCTTTACTGGCTTGCTTCCCCTAGCTTGCTCAGCCTGCTCTCTTATAGAACCAAGACTACCAGCCCAGAGATGGTCCCACCCACAAGGGGCCTTTCCTCCTTGATCACTAATTGAGAAAATGCCCTACAATTGCATCTCATGGAGGCATTTCCTCAATTGAAGCTCCTTTCTCTGTGATAACTCCAGCTGTGTCAAGTTGACACAAAACTAGCCAGTACATTGGGCATATACAAAGTGTGAGTATGTGTGTGCGTGTGTGTGTGTGTGTGTGTGTGTGTGTGTGTTCCCAAATATGCATGTGCCCACAGAGGAGTTGAAAGCCACCTGTTGTTGGTGCCAGAATTCAAACCCAGTTCTTCTTTAAGAGCAGCAAGTGTTCTCAATCATTAAATCATCATTCCTGTTCCTTTGCTTTTTTAAAGCCTATTTTATTAATTCTTTAAAATTTTTACGCAATGTACTTTGATCATATTCACTGACAACTCCTCCCCTTAACTCCCCCCCACACACATCCCTACACCCAAATCCTCCCCACCTTCATGTTCGTTTTTATTTATTTAGTTAGTTAGTTAGTTATGTTTTTGAGAAAGGTTTTCTCTGCATAGCTGTGGCTGGCCTAAAACTCATTATGTAGACACTGTCTCTGTCTCCTAAGTACCAGGTTTAATTTTATTTTCATTTAATAACCCATTGAATCCTATTTGTGCTGCCCATATACGTCTGAATATAAGCCCATCCACTGGAGCATAGTCAGTGTATTCAGAGTCACACACCCTTAAATAAAACTGACCCTCCTCCCACAGAAGCCATCAACTCAGTTAGGGGTACAGGCTCAAGAACTTCTCACTTCATGCTTGAATGGTGACTGGCTTGATTTTGTGCAAGCAACTACAGTGCCTGTGAGTTCATGAGTACAGTGATCCTGTCCTGTCCAGAACACAGTTTTGCTCAGGTCTCCCCTGGACTCTTGCTTTATAATCTTTCTGTCCTCTCTTCTACAATGGTCCTTGTACATTGCACACTGGGGATTTTGTGGGACTTAGATGCCCCATTTGTGGCTGAGTATTCCATTGATAGTTATTTTCTGCACTTTGACCACTTTTGATATTCTTCATTAACTACCACCCACTGCACAAAGAAACTTTTCTGATGAGGTCTTAGAGTTGCACTAATCTACAGCTATGGAAATAAGAATTTAGAGGCAGTTGGATACTATGAGAAATTAGCAAAACAATAGTAGTAGGTTAATTCCTGAGGCCTATGAACTTGGCTTCTTGACCACTGTCTTAGTCAATGTTCTATTACTGTAAAGAGACACTATGACCATGGGAATCCTTATGATGGAAAACACTTAATAGAGATGAATTTTAGTTTCAGATGTTTAGTCCATTATGAGCATGGCAAAAAGGATAGTTGCATACTACAGAGACAGTGCTGCAGGCGCTCAGAGTACCACATCTGGATTCACAGGCAGCAGGAAGAAGAGCGTGACACTGTGCAATGTGCCTGGCTTGAGCATGCAAACTCCAAAGCCCACACCCAGTGACACACTTCATTCAACAAGGCCACACCTACCCCAACATGCCATACCTCCTAATAATCCCTGTCAAATACCTAACATACTCAAATATATGAGCCTATGGAGGCCAGTCCTCTTCAAACTACCACAGCCACACTTGTAATATAAAGCACGTGCTTCCTCCCATGGAGCTCCCTTAAATCCAATCAGAAAGCACATGTTATGCACATAAAATTTCTGCCACTATTGCACCCAAGTGCATATCTTGCCACTATGGTCATTATCACAGTTGACAGGGTACTCTTTTTTTTCAACTAGGTATTTTTAAATTTACATTTCAAATGTTATCCCCTTTCCTGGTTTCCCCTCTGAAGACCCCCTATTCCACCACCCTCCCCCATGCTTACCAACCCACCCACTCCCTCTTCCCTGTCCTGGCATTCCCCTACACTGGGGCATGGAGAATTCACAGGACCAAGGGCCTCTTCTCTCCTTGATGTCCCACATGGCCATCCTCTGACAGGGTACTCTTGAAACTAGCCAGCAAGGAGGAAGCTTCCTAGTCAGTATAAACTTGACTGTTCTATATCCTGTGCTAACTTGATTCTAGAAATGTTTTAAATTTATTTTTAATTTCTTCAATGACACATTCATCATTTGATTGTGTGCTGTTCAAACTTCATGAGTTCGTATATCTTTTGTAGCTTGTTCATGATGTCTGGTTTTGTTCTATTGTGGTCAGCTAGAATAAAATAAATTGTTTCAATTTCCCTGTATTTGTTAGGACTGGCTCTGCATCCTAATATATGATCTATTTTTAAAGATATTCTATGAGGTACCAAAAAGAATGCATTTTGCAGTGTATAACTGGAATGGTTGGTAGAAGATTGCTACATCCCTTTGACCTATGATGTCATTTAACTCTCATGTTTATTTATTTATTTTTGGTAAGGATAACATGTTTAATGTGAGAAGTGGGTATTCATATTACAGACAATTATTTGTTTTGAGTTAATCTATATATACAGCATCGGGTTTTATTTCAACATCGTCCTCAGCTCCCATTTAATTCTTCAAATAACAGAAAAGGCTGCCTTAAGAAAATAATAAACAGACAATATTTCAGACCATCCTGGCAGACTAAGAAACAAACATTCTGGAATACTGTAGAAGCTACATTCACAATACATAAGAAACACCATATACTATGTTTAGGAATGTAGTGCTAGAATCATGTCAGTTTGAAACCTCAGCCTTCCATTTGTCATCTATGTAAACCTTAATGTGTTGATATCTGTACATGTATTTACTCATTTGTAAAGATGGAGATAAAAACAGAAATAAGTTTTATAGCTGTTGTGAGGATTAAACTAAATGATACAGGTAAGCATTTATCACTGCACCTATCATATAATGAAAACTCAATAAATGTCTAGTATCCTAATTACTGAATTAGATATATAACCTTTATACATTTAATTATAAGAGCCTTTGGGTCTATAAGCAAGTTTGGTAATATCACCAAAGCGGATGTAAATCTCTTTCCTCTTATAATCTAAAACACTCTTCCCCTCTTCTGAGACACTTTCTGTTATCATAATACTATACCAATCAAGTGAATGTTTTTCAGGTAGGATAAATGCTTTGGTTGAGTTGAGATTCTACTCCAATTCCAGCAAGTATAAATATTAGCTGGAACATACCAGGACTACATGAGATGATAGAAAAATAAAATAGTTGTGTAGCCAGGGGCTGGGCAGAAACCAAAGTATGACAGAAGACATTTTAGTAACAGGATGGGGTAAACAAGTACGGTTTATTAATAATAACTTCTCTTGTTTTAAAAAATCTTAAAAAGTCAGCAGATTTGGGTCAGAGAGGTTGATATGGTGACCCATTGACAGTTGAGCACACATAGTTAGCTACACCTGGCATACACATATGGACAGCACTCAAACTTAGGAAGTTATTAACAACAGTAAAAAAGGAAGATGTGAAGTAGGGAAGGAGACAAGGGAAAGCACAGAGATAGTAAGAGGGAAGTAGCATTGGATAGATATGTTCAAAATACATTATAAAAATGCTTGAAAGTTTCAGAGAATAAACTAAAAGTCAACAGATTTAAGTTCAGATAGTCCAATCTTGACATTTCAAATACAGCCTAAGAATGTTTTAATGATCTGTTACAACATCCAGATGGACCATAGAAGAGAAAATATTTTTACAAAGACTATTTATAACTTGTATATTTTTAAGTATTAGACACATTATAAAATTAAAATTTTACAACTCTTTTATGCTACCCATATTTTATTACATGTGAAAAGTGAACTTCAGAGGTTGAATAATTTCCTTAACCTCATATTGATAATGAAGCACATGAGCTATCTAGGGCACATCCCTTGAAAATACATTTTTTCATCCATTCAGAAGTTTTCACAATCTATGACTCAGAAAAAAATAACATATATCCTGGTTGAAGTTAGGAATGCTAGTGAGATCCAAGGCTGTAACAGGGAACAGTACTTGCATGGAATGAGGAATATAGAGTATTTTGCTATCATTAGTGTTATAACTGTATTTTATGACCTACTGACATCAGACTGGGCTACAAATGACCTATTGAAACCTAATCACTGATCCCATTTTACTTTTCAATGATTCCTTTTTTATACATTATATACAAGGTAAAGTCAGTGATGAAGCTACTGCAGATTCATGCTACACTTGCTGGCCAGGTACATGTGAAGGGCCACCACATTTTCTTCCTTTCAGGAAAATGAAAGAGACCTAGGCCAAATGTTGAGCTCATCTCTGGCATCACACAGGACAGCAGAATTCAATTACTATTTCCAAAAGGAATAACTTCTTGTTGATAAACATTTAGAAGGAAAGTTTTCTCATTTCCTCAAATGAAAACAATAAAGCCAAAGGTTACTCAGTAATAAGTGGGTTACTCAGTAATAAGTGAAAGTAAATCCTGATAGCAGGGTATAGAAACTTGTAAAAGGAAGATTAAAAATTGACCAAGTTGCCTTTTTTTCCCCTTTGCTCAAACAGATTGTATACCACAATCTGAAGAGTTTTGGTAACTTTGTAGAGCATCTGATTCATTATTATAATACTACAAAATTACAACAGATATCACAGAACTTTACTAAAATGCTAGACTTTCTATTATGGAGAGATGGCAATTGATAAGTGGAGAGGTAGAATAGTCAGATAATATTATAATAATGCATATTATTTATTATATTATTTATTGTATATTACATCATAAAATTATATAATAATAAGGGAGTAGATTAATCAAAATACAGTGTGCACATGTATGCACACTATATGTGTGTGTGTAATTGTCAGAAATAAATTAATCACTGAAAAAAGAAACAAATAATTTCTAAGCGTATTTAACAGAAAAATTATGCAGCAAAAAACTCAAATTGTTAAAATTTGGAATGAAGAAGAGGGCATTGCTATTGACCACACATAGGTCTATGAAGGAATAACTTGAACTCTATGTACATAACCAAAATGAAGTAGGAATTTTCCTAGAAAAACAAAAAGTGATGTTTATTTAAGAAGAAAAACAAAATAAGGGTAGCTATGAAGGTAAGAAAGAAATTGAATTCCAATCCAAAATGTACTAACAAAGAAAATCCTAGGCTCAGACAATGGATTTATTAATGAATTCCAGTAAAAGATTACAGTTAAGGCTCATAAACGCTTTGAAAAAATATTAAGATGGTAAAGATTTTTTATTTTATTCTATGTCTATTATTATATAATGCCCAAATCAAACAAAAGCAATAAGGAAAAAACACAAACAAATACTACTTCTGAATATGGTCATAAAAATTCCTCAACAAAATACTTGGGGCTTGTTTGTTTTTCTTGAGATGGGGTCTCACTCTATAGCCCAGACAGGCCCCATAGTAGTGGCAATTCTGATCTCCACTTCCAAAGTTCTGGGCTTAAATGTGTAAGGCATCATACCCAGCACCAGAATCCTTTAAAAGTGAATCTAACCATATATAAAATAATTATATATCATCATCAAGTAGAATTTATCCCAGGATTGCAATGTTCATTTACTATCAGAAAATCAGCTAATGCAATGTACCATAGATAAAAGAAGAAATCCATAAACTTCTGCCTTAGTTAGGGTTCTATTGCTGTGAAGCAACACCATAACTAAGGCAAATGTTATAAAGGCAGACATTTAATTGGAGCTGGCTTACAGTTTCAGAGGTTTAGTTCATTATTATCATTGTGGGAAGCATGGCAGCATCCAGGCAGATGTGCTAAAAGAGCCCAGAGTTCTACTTTTTTTTTTTTTATGGTTTTTTGAGACATGGTTTCTCTGTATAGCCCTGGCTGTCCTGGAACTCACTTTGTAGACCAGGCTGGCCTTGAACTCAGAAATCCACCTGCCTCTGCATCCCAAGTGCTGAGATTAAAGGCAAGCACCACCACGCCCGGCACGATCTACATCTTGATCGAAAGGTGGCCAGGAGGAGACTGTCTTCTACAGGCAGCCAGGAGGAGGGTCTCTCTTGCACTGGGTGGAACCTGAGCATAGAAAAACTCAAAGCCCACCCAACAGTGATGAACTTCCTCTAACAAGGACACATCCTACTAGTAGTGAAACTCCCTAGGGGCAAGCATTCAAACACATGAGTTTCCAAACCTATTCAAACCACTACAATATCTTAATAATCACATAAAATGTTGACAACATGAAATATCCTTAGCTGGGCATGGAAACACATACCAGCAAGCCCAGCACTTAGAAAGGTGAAGCAGGAGGATCATAAGAAGCCAATCTGGGCTATACAGCAAGACAATGTAAGAAAATTCTCATAGTTAAAAGAAAAAATACTTAACAAATTAAAATGGTGCACAGATATTCTTGCAGGCAAAACATCCACACACATAAAATAAAATGAAACCTTTAAAACAAAACAATAGAAAGGAACTTCCTCAGATGGCTGAAAAATAACTCTAGGAAAGACCCAACGTTAACATCATATGTATCCTGTCTAAAGGAAATGCAGGGACAAAAATGGAGCAGAGACTTAAAGAAAGGCTGCCAGTGACTAACCCAACTTTTGATCATCCTATTCACACATACCAAATCCTGATACTATTACTGAGGCCATATTGTGCGTGCAGACAGGAGACTGGCATGGCTGTCCCCTGAGAGGCTCTAAAAGCAGCTGACTGAGACACATTCAGATACTTACAGCCAACCATTGAACTGAGGTTGGAGACCCATAGGGAAGAATTAGAGGAAGAACTAAAGGAGCTGAAGGGGAGGACCACCCCATAGGAAGAACAACGGTGTCAACTAACCAAGACCCCTCAGAGCTCCCAGAGACTAAGCCACCAACCAAAGAGCATACATGGACTGGTTCATGGCCCTGGGCAAATGCATAGCATGGCCTCAGTGGGAAAATTTTCACTTAAACTTGTGGAAACTTAATGCCCCAGGGAAGAGGAATGCTGGTGGAAGTGAGTAGGTTTGGAGGACACTCTTTCAGAGGTGGGGGAAAGGGAAGGCGGTGAAGAACTTGAGAGGGGGGGGACTGGAAAGGGTAGCAACTTTTGGAATGGAGAGAGAGAGAGAGAGAGAGAGAGAGAGAGAGAGAGAGAGAGAGAGAGAGAGAGAGAGAAAGCATGCTTTTCCCTTTACAAGGGTGTCTTCTTATGACTCCTATTCTCCATATTAAACTAAGAAATAACAATAAGTAATAAGCACCCACTTTGGAAAAAAAGAAATAACATTACCTCTATTTTCAGATGACAAGAGTATTATAAAAAAATGAGTATTCCTTTAAAAAAAAATTACCATCATTCCCTTACCTCTTGCCACCTGTGGCAGTCAGGAAAGCTGGCTGGGGTCATGAGTGTGGGAGAGCTGCCCATGCTCTTCAGCAGCTAAAGCACCTCTCCTGAGCAGCACATGTGGGTGAGCCAGACCAGAGGGCATAAGCACAGGAGAGCTGGCCCCACTGCTAGCCTGCCCTGAGATGGTGTAGGCTTTGAAAAGATGCCCTCCCTACTTCCTCATCTCTACACATCTGCAGCAGGTGGGGATGCTGGCCCTGAGATCATGAGGGCAGGAAAGCTGGCCCTATTCCTCACCAGCTGCAACACTTGAGAGAGCAGTCCCCATACCTCATCTGGACAGCACAGTAGAGCTGGCCCTGGTGGTATGGGGGCAGGTACGCTGGCCCAAGGGCATGAGACCAGGAGAGCTGTCCCTGCTCCTTGCTGGCTACAACACTGGGTGACCTAGTTGGGACAGTACTGGAGGGCTCACCCTGGTGGTGTGGGTGTAGGAGAGCTGGCAGGCTAATCAGCTCAGCTACCGCCCAGGCTCAGATCCAGGGCTTTGAGCTGACCCACCCCAACATCTATCTCATCTATGAACTGCTAGAGCACATGAAGGAGCTGGACTTGCAGATCCAAAGCTGTAGATGCTCCACAGAGAAACAACGGGATATCCAAGAGGATTTCTGGTGAGGATCCAATATTGATGGTATAGTAAAACCAGACACCTTGCACGAGACACATTGCAATGTACATTTGTAAGTAAAGATGTGTATGGTCAAAAGGGTATAGTGTGGGACACACTGTGACATTACAGCTTTCACAATGAAATTTTATTTTTTTTATTTTTTATTCATTTATTTTATTTTATTTATTTATTTATTTATTTATTTATTTATTTTTTTTTTGGTTTTTCGAGACAGGGTTTCTCTGTATTGCCCGGGCTGTCCTGGAACTCACTTTGTAGACCAGGCTGGCCTCGAACTCAGAAATCCGCCTGCCTCTGCCTCCCGAGTGCTGGGATTAAAGGCGTGCACCACCACGCCCGGCTGAAATTTTATTTTTTGTTTTGCTTATTTTTTACTTTTGTTTATTATTTTCTCGGGGGGGGGAGATTGCAAGTCAGAGGATAGATATGAAGGGATGGAAGCTGGGTGAGATTGGGGTGCATGATGCAGAACTCACAAAGAATCAATGAAAAGTTTTTCTTTTCTTAATTACCAATGCTAATAAAGTAATTCATCAAGTCCGAAATGCCACTGTAAAAAATTATCTGTATTTCTATACATGTAATGAACTATTAGAAAATGAAAATGTTAAGTTATTATATGGCTGTGGATGAAATTCTGTGATGGAACTCTTCTTGCTTTGCAAGTAATAGAACCTAGGTTTAATCCCCAGCCCATTTATAACAACATCAAACATAAAACAAAATCCAGAAGAATAAATTTGCAAACAGAAGTATAGGCTTTTAATAGCAGGTACAAAATATTTTTGAAATAAGGCAAGTAAAATAAGATTAAATAAAGATATCCATGTTCATAGAGTGGAAGTCAATATTATCTAGGTGGCAATAACCCCTTAATTGATCTACAGATGCAAAACCACCAACTAAAATCTCAGTTAGAATCATTATATAAGTTGACTTTAAAACTCATACTGAAGTTCAGAGGCACAGAACTCCAAAAACAATCTTAAAAACAAAACAAATGATACACACTTCTAATATCAAAACTGAGTACAAAACTACAAAATAGGGCTAGAGAAGTGGCACAGTGATTAAGAGCACCAGCTGAACTTCCAGAGAACCAGGGTTGGAATCCCAGCACCCACACAGTGGCTGAGAACTGTCACTCCACTTTCAGAGAATCTGACACCCTCTTCTGGCCTCCATGGGCACCAGGCACACACAAAGTGAAGACATATGTGCACACACATACCCATATATGTAAACTTTAACTTTAAAACTATAAAGTACAGGCACAAGAGGTTGCTCAGTGGATAGGAGCACATATTGCTCTTCCAGAAAATCCAAATTCAATTCCAAGCACTCACATCAGGATGTGACAGCTCTGGCCTCTACGGGGTAGTCACATGTGATATATACTCACAAGCATACACATATGCACATGATTAAAAATAAACCTTAGAGAAACTACAAGGTAATTGAGTGCTCTACTGCCAGAAGAATATATCTATATCCATATATCAATATCCATATCCATAAACAGGGGCTGAAGAGATGGCTCAGTGTTTGGGAGTGTTTAATGCCTGTTCAGAAGATCACATTAGGTTCTGGGAAGACATCTACATTGGTGGCTCACAATTTCCTATATCTCCAGCTCCAGCTCTGCATTTTGAAATACCTACACTCATGTGTACATACATACATAGTGGCACACACTATTTTTAACTAGAAATACATTTTAGATAGAGATCGTATATATCAACCACAAAGGATACACACACACACACACACAAACACATACACACATATATATATATGTATATATATGTATATATATACATATATATACATATATATGTATATATATACACACACACACATATATATAAATATATATATATATGATTTCCAATCAATTATGTTTTTACAAAGATACCAGGTCACCTGGGGAGGAGAAAAATAATCTTCAAACAACGTAGCAAAACAATGAATGTGGACACATTTTAGTTACTTTTCTTGTTGCTGTGACATTTTGTCCTGACAAAAAGACTTAAGAGTTCATTTTGGTATAATTTGAGGATACAGTCCCTTGTAGCGAGGAAATGAAGGAGGCAGAAGGCAAAAGTGCTCATCATATAGTAGTCACAGTCAGGAAATAGAGAGAAGCAGATGCTGGTACTTAATTCACTTTCTCCTTTTGATTCAGTCTGGAACCCCAGCCAATGGGATAGTGCCATGCACACTTAGAGTAAGGCTTCTGTGATCTGTCAAACTTTTCTGGAAACACCTTCACAGATGTACCCTGACAATATAATGTAGCGATTACAGACACCTTCACTATAATACATAAAAATTTAATAAATAATGGATTGCAGTTAGGCACAATGATACACACCTATAATTTTAGCAATTGAGAGGCTGAGGAAGATGAGAAGTTCAATGATACCCTAGACTACATAGCCAGATACTGTCTCAAAATGGTGGTAGTGGTGGTGGTGGTTGATGGAAAGGGTGGGGGTGGGGGGGGTGGTGATAGTGATATAAGAGCTGAAACTAAAAAAAATCCTCAGAAGTTCCAAAATTATAGCCCAATAATAAAAAGTAAATGTTCAATTGAAAAAAACAGGTAGAGGACTTAAATATAAATTTATCCAAAGAACACACACAAAGAGAAGATTCTTGCATGAAAAGATGATCTCTATCACTATCATTTATGGAATACAAATCAAAACCACAATTGAAATATCACTTTGGACTCACTGTGATAAATATAATTTTTTGAAATGTGGAAGTAGCCAATTATGACGATGCATGCCAGTAATGCAAGCACTTGGGAAGTTATAATGGAGGACAGTGTCCAGCACACCGTGAATGTGATGCTAGCTTGGGCTGTATAATAGCAACACTATGTCTCAAGAGAAAAGAAAGGGGTGTGGTGTAATTGGATATCCATAGTTGCCACTATAAAACAATCTGACAGTTGAAGCAATGCTGCTTCAGTGAATAAATTTTATGGTACTAAGTACCTTAATACATTATTATTTTTAAAGTGGGTGTAGAGAAAAGTGCTGGGGCTTTGACTTGGAATAAGGTAACAGATATTAAATTATACAAATGGGCATTATAGTCTCACCAGCATTCAGAAAAAGAAATGACATTGAATTTAACAATGTTATTGCTATGCAATAGAATATAGTTATTGTCATTAAGATGTTATTTGTGTTAACATGCAGTTGTTTATTATCATTATTATTATTATTTTAACTTTATTTTATATGTATGAGAATTTTGCCTATGTTTATGCTCGTACACTATATGCATGCCTGGTTTCATAGAGGCCAGAAGAGGGTAGTGGGTTTCCTGCAACTAAGTTATGGATGATTGTGACACATAGTTCCCTATGTTGCCTGTGGATCAAGATATAGAACTCTCAGCTCTTTCTTCAATACCATGTCTGACTACATGCTACCATGCTTCCTGTCTGGATAATCATGGACTACACCTCTGAAACTGTAAACCATCTCCAATTAAATGTTAGCCTTTATAAGAGTTGCCTTGGTCATGCTATCTCTTCACAGTAATGGAAACCCTAAGACAGAGATTATAGAAGAAACTTCAAATTCTGCATTAAAATATTATGTTTATATAATATTCATAGTCTTAGGCACTTTCTTCAGTTTTACTCTGTAGTTTTTTTTTTTTTTTTTTTTTTTTTTTTTTTTTTTTGGTTTTTCGAGACAGGGTTTCTCTGTGTAGCCCTGGCTGTCCTGGAACTCACTTTGTAGACCAGGCTGGCCTCGAACTCAGAAATCCGCCTGCCTCTGCCTCCCGAGTGCTGGGATTAAAGGCGTGCGCCACCACGCCCGGCTACTCTGTAGTTTTTAAGAGAATATACTAATTTATTTTGTTTTGTTTTGTTTGAGCCAGAGATTTATTTTCTTATATAGACCAGATTGGTCTGGAAGCCACAATCTTTCTACCTCAGCCTTTTAAGTTCTGGGATGACAGACACTTCAACAGGCCTGGCTTAAGTTCAACAATATTTGATATGTATTGGCAACCACTAAAAAATCTTTCCTAGGCCAGTGAGAGTGCTTAGCTAGTCAAGGTGTTTTCCACCAAGCCTAATGACCTGACTTTAATCCTTGGAACCTATATGATGGAAGAAGAGAAACAACTCTCATGTTGTTCTCTGACCTCCACACTTGCATTTTAGCAAAATACCAACACACACATACACACACACACACACCTCACAGACAGAGAGAGACAGACAGACAGACAGACAGACACACACACACTCACATATACAAGCACACACACAGATACAAGCACAAATATATAGATGTAAAATGATGATGATGATAAACAAATTACTCTTTTTATAACATTTTTAAAGATGGAAAAAACACAGAAATATTCAGTGGTGTATTAAAAATCTTATTTACTTCCTGTAAATGTAAAGAAAATTCTTTCTGAAATGTTTTATCTAAGTAAGGTCTTAATTTTTATTTCACTGAAACAGGATTTTTACAATGTATCACAAAATAGCTTGATGTACTACTTCTAGAAATGAAAGTTAATCCATGTTTTGAAATGCTTACTCCAAATTACTGCTTTCTAAATCTATTCATTCAAATATTTATTATACTACATTGTATATCATAACGGCATAAGAATTATCAGCTAATAAAATATAACATCTGAATAAATGTTCCCATGAAATCATTTGCTGTAATCTTGCTGACACAGAAAAGACATTTGCTGTCTCCAAGGGAGATCAAAAATTAGTTGAGTAATTTATTTTAAATATAAGACTATTTAGGATCACAGTAGCTTTACAATTAACTTTTAGTCTTTCCCATGATTCAGAAACACATCATCTGTAAATGATTTCATTTCAGGAAATATTCTTGGTTCTCTCTCTCTCTCTCCCTGGTTGTCACTGAAAAGACTTTTAGGAAGATGTAATTTTCAGTGTAAAGTTAAACAAGGAAGGACTATTGCCAGACTATTAGTCACATCTGCGTTGTAATACCAATACATAAGTGAAATACAGAAAAACAAAGATGTTGAAATTGACAAAACTGTCTTCCTAGTTTCATTCTCAAAGCTAAAAAGCTGTAACTTCTCCATTCTCCTGTAAGCTCATACTGAGTCAGGGTTTTGGTGGGTAGAGATATACAGCCAGACAGCATCTAATCAAATTCCAGACCACAGTCACTAAATAAATGAGCAAAGCTAAACAAATGGCATTCCTTATCAAATAAACACTAACATGATTGAGCATACAGCATTTCAATCAGTCAACATCTGTTCTATAATCGTATTTCCTATGTTATAAATGTAGTGTGAATGAACAATTCATTTTTATGGATTTACTGCCTTGTTCTGCTTTAGCATTGCATTTCAATTCTAGTTAGAGGGACTGGTATAGAAAGGTATGCATAAAAAGCAGGAATTTTAAATTTAACTTACGCTTAACTCAGGAATGAGTTATCTAGCTGGCTAGATAAGGATTTACTATTTTATATACAATATAATCTGTACTTTAATCTTCTGGATGAAATCTGAACACTTAATCCCCACTGCTTATCTCATCAATATAATGTGGTGGGTATCAATTTAATGCTTTTATGAATCGTTATGAACGTCAATTTATCAATCACTGTATTGATAATATACCACTGTATTGTTGATACCCTCAAGGCATCGGTAAGCTCTATGGGGCTATTAGTTCCACACTGCTGTAGGTTCTTCACCTGGTTTTTAATTTTTCTGTCTTTTACATTGGAGTCGGCAGTCTCTCCCTCCTACTATCTTCTGTGAACTTTCTTAGCATTTATAATTTACCTCTCCACAGCTGTTAGCTAGTAAATCTAAAAATGGTAATTTAAGAGTAATGATCAGTAAATAAATTATGAGTTAGGATTTGAGGAGCTTATCCTGTAAGGACATGAGCTTAAGTGCAGATATTTTACACCATACACTTTATCATCTGCACAAAAGCTGTTTTTCTCCATCTGGGTTTTTAGGTGAATATTTATTAGAATACTGAATTTCAGCTGTATATTACCATATTTAACAAACTTTCCCTTTCACTGACTTAGAACAATTTTGTGATCTGGCACAAATCCTCAGGCCATCTGAAGAAGACTTGGCAGAGACAAAGTTTCTTCTTCTGCAACTGCATATAAATAGTCTTTCTAAGCTTGACTACTTAGGATACCTAAGAAGTAAATTGCAGAGAGATTTAATACTTTGGAAGCATGACTTAGAAATCTAAAAATTCATATAAAACTAAGCATATAAATAGGAGAATGAATTCAATTCAACTCAATCAGCAAAAGTTTATTGAGCATCTACCATGTTCAAGGCATTATGCTAACACCACAGAGAATAAAAAAAAATGAGTAAGACACAGTACGTGCTTTAAGACCTTAATATCTAGTAAGCAAGATTAGATACAAATGACTAAGATGAAAGGCAATGGAAAGTAAAGGATGTAAAAGAAGCATACACAAGATATTTCGGGAATTCAGAGAAATGAGAGGTTAAATTTAGTTTGGAATAAGAATCAGAAAAATCACAGAGCGTTCTATGGAATAAATGTCATTCATGATGAGCTTTGTAGGTTCATAAGGTTCTTAAAAGAATGTGGAGAAGTGGCAGCAGCAACTAGAATCTCAGGCCAGGGAAACTGCAATCATTTATTTACTAGCTGTTCATTATCTGCAAAACACTATTGTAGGTCTTGCAAATAGAGCAATATACAGAATAAAGTCCTTACCTACATGAGCCTGGTACTACAGTGAGACTAGGAAAAGATAATGATATTAATAACAACAACAGTAAGAGCTAACAATTTTGAGAACTAAACATGGGTCAGGCAATGTTCAAATGCTGTATATATAAACCCATTTAATTTCCCAAACATTTCTACGAAGTACACAACTATTGTCTTTGACTGATTGAAACTTGAGAGGTAAACGTAAACTGCATCAAAACACAATGAGATGTAGAGACATGATTCAAACTTGGAATGTTCAGCTAGAGTCTATGCTCCTAACCACCATGTTATATCAACTAAGCATGATTTATAACTGGAGGTGTTGATAAACACTAACTTCAGAGAGACAGCAAGCCATTTTAATTTGAAAGACATATGGAAATCATAAAGGATAAAACCGGTTAAATAGGTTGAGCTCATATTATGAAAGGTTTTAATTGCAAAGTAGAAGAGTCTGCCTGTTAAGTGCAACTGAAAACTGTGGAAGATTTTAAACAGAATATATGACTAGTGCTTCACTGTATTGAGGATGTACTGGATTAAGGAGAAAGGCTGGGAGAGGATGATCCGATTGACCACTGAACATTTATCAAGAATATTGACACAGCCAGGGTAAAAAGTAATTAAAAATTGCAACAGAACAGAGTAGAACAGAATTAAGTATTCGGGGATTTATAAAAGAGTAAATACATAAAAGTAACTGAATAACTCAGCTGGGTGTAAATGCCTTATACCTGTAGACCTAGCACTTGGAAGCTGAAGTAGGAGGAGCATCATGACTTTGATCAGCCTGAGCTACATAAAGGGAATTCCAAAGACCCTAGCTCCAAAAAAGGCAAAATAAAGAGAGGGGGAAACTTAATTTTTTCACATCAGGCCAAAATTTTGAAGTCCTTTTTGATAGCCTTCTTTCCTCTTAAATCTCACATCGCAACAATATTCAATGTAGAATCCAACAGTCTTTCATTACTGCCATCCCTGGTCCAAAGCATCATCATCATTTCATTTGCTCTAACTGCCTCCTCACTTGCTTTCTGCCTCTACCCTTGACAATCTAGCTTTGATCCAGAAGCTACAGTTACATCAATAAGAAATCAAGTCAGCTCAATCTTTTGCCCAAATGACTTTCCATTTCACTCACAGCACATCAAAATCTTCACAAGATCTGGTTCTTTCACTTTCCATCTGACCCCACCCCACTAACCTTCCCTTTTCTCATTCTGATTCATTAACACTAAATACTCTGTCCTTTCTGAGCACTTGTTTGTTTGTTTCTCTCTCTCTCTCTCTCTCTCTCTCTCTCTCTCTCTCTCTCTCTCTCTCTCTCTCTCTTAAAACCTTTAAACCACTAGCCCTTCTATCTGGAATGAACCATCATTCTCTTCCAGTCTGTGGGTTTCTCTTCTGACTACCTTCAAGTCTTTGACCAAATGTTACTTTCTTGGTTACATTCCTGGACTAATTGTGCATACATATACACCCTGTTTTGACTTTCCCCAGTTCTTCAACATGTAACTTTTTATCTTATATTCTGCATGCTTTACTTTCATGCTTGCATATTTTCCCGCAATAAAAATATCATCTTCAAGCCGGGCGTGGTGGCGCACGCCTTTAATCCCAGCACTCGGGAGGCAGAGGCAGGTGGATTTCTGAGTTCGAGGCCAGCCTGGTCTACAGAGTGAGTTCCAGGATCAGCCAGGACTACACAGAGAAACCCTGTCTCGAAAAACCAAAAAAAAAAAAAAAAATATCATCTTCAATATGTCCAGGATTTTTGTCGTTCTCCTGGTGTACCCTTGGAGCCAAGCATATGACAGTTCTCTAAAAATATTTGTTAAATGAAAGAATCATACAAAAATACGAAGAAAACCCCAGAGGTTGTAAAATAATTAGAATTAACAGAATACAACAACCAGCAGAACAGATGGAATGAGGCAAAAGGGTCTGGCAATGTGTCTACCCATAATCTTTGAACTCTAGAAATGCCAATAGTATTATCAGAATTGAAGAGTGGAAATTATTTCATTTGTAGATACAGTGCTACATGGTAAAAAAAAACAAGCAATGGATGTTTAGAGCAATAAAGAACTCAGGTGCACACATGGACTAACAGAGCCTGTGTTCGCATGCACAGAATCTGCACAGATAGCACCAGACAGGGCCCCAGTGCTGGGGTAGACAGTAGAGAATGTTCTCTCTCAACCAAGATATTATCTCCAATGAACAATCACTCACAAAGAAAAATTTACTTTCTTCAAGGGAATCTCACGGGGGGTATACAAACCACACTAAGAGGAGGCCCCATGGCCAGCAGTACAAGGCCAACATAAAATGAATGCGAAGGTATTTGTGGAGGTTTTTAAAATCTCATATTATTTTGTTTGCCTTCTCCCTTTTTAACATTTTACTGGTCTTTTGCTTGTATATTTGGTTTTCAATTTTGAGGTTTTAAGGATTTCGTATGTTTGTGTGTATGTATACATTTCTGGTGTTCTTTCTTAGTATCTTTTTTTTATTTCTTCATTTTGTTTTATCTTTGTCTATTTTGTTTGCCTATTTGTGTTCTTAAGAGAGAGAAAGAAGGTGGGGAGTTGGATGGGTTGGGAGGTAGACAGGATCAAGGAGAAGATGAGGCAGGAAACCATTATTAGAACATAGTGTATGAAAATAACTTTATTTTCAATTTAAGAAGGAAGAAGTCAGAACTAGAGAAAGTGGTTTGTAGTTTATTCATATGTTGGAAGGGACTGAACACAACCTAAAGAAGGCTACGTTTCAGACATTCAAGGAACAGAATCAGTCAGAGGTAGAAAGAGAACTAAATAATATCATATCATGAACCAAGACAGGAGAACTTCAAGAAGATAGTTGCAACAAAGTGTTACATCTTATAAATTATAAGAATTTTCCAAATAGGAAGTCACTTTGTAATCTCTGAAAGATGTTTGACTGATGACAAATTCCAAGATACTTAAGGAAAGTGTTAGGGCATGAAGGCAAACGGTATACAGTTCTTTCAGTAAATTCATCGGAAGGAAAATGCTCATAATCTTTGGCCAGCTAATCTCACTTCTAGGAATTTATCTCTTAAAACAGCTCAACAAAAAAATTAGGGGCTAGAAACACGGTTCAATAGATAAATATTTGCCTTCAAGATTGAGGACAAGAAGTTGTGTAGTTAGAACCCATGTAAATGCTGAGTGATTACGGTGACCTCCCCGTAAATCTAGTGCTAAGAAAGGAGACAGAAGCTCCTTAAAGCAGGCTTGCTAGTTAGATTAGTCATATAGGTGAATGAGTTCTACATTCAACTGAGGCCTCCAATAAGGTGGAGAGTGATTGAGGAAGACTTCAGATATCAACTTCAGGCCTCAATACACACACACACACACACTCACTCACACACACACTCACACACACAAATGATGCACATACAAAGATCCATGTGCACACATAGAGACACATAAAAATATTTTTAAAGAATTAGAGTTTTTAAAAAAGCATGAACACAACATGAAATATAAAATATTGTTACCAGGAACAGCAAAACTTGTGAATTACTTGAAAGGTCTGACCATAAGAAAACAGATTAGAAATTTATAATACATAAAAAGTTAAATATTTGAACATTTTACAGAATATGAAGAAAACAGGAAATGTAAGCTAAAAACTTTAAAAATACAAAATTAAAAATGTATCGGTCATAGGGCTCAATGATAGAGTGATTGCCTACATACATAAACCCTTGAGTTCTAACCCCCAGCACAAATATTTGTGTGTGTTTACACGCATGTATGTGTGTGATAAAAAGCCTTTGTTCTCTTATATTACCGTTTATGATTCAAACTCTAAGAAAAATAAGATGCATGTATATGTATGTATACTCCCAAATGACAAAAGTTGTATACTATGATGATTACTCTTTTCCACATAATAATGCTCAATGAAAATTAGGTATTTCCAATAAATAAATATTTATAACAATGAAAAGAATAATAGATTTGAGAGAGAATTTTAAAGAAAGCTTAAAGTTGGGTCAAAAGTTAGTTTTCCTACTGAGTTATATCCCAAGATAGAGGAAAGAGCTTTTAAAAGAAAAAAAATCTGACTATGTCTAGAGACAAAGAGGATAGCAGACAGGAAAAGACTGAAAATTCATACATCTTTCTTACCACAACATCTAATCTAATACACTTATCCTAAGAGCTCCTAAATTCCTTGGAGGATAAACTCTGAATAGTTTAGAATAGCTGTCCTAGAGCTGGCATTTAGATGTCTCTAATGAACACTAATAAAGATTCTGTCCTTGGTGTTGGAAAGATGTCTTAGTGGTTAAGAGCAGTAACTGCTTTTTTAGAGGACATAGATTCAATACCCAGGACCCACATGATGTTTTACAACCATCTGTGACTCCAGTCTCAGGGGATCTAAAGCCTTCTTCTGGCCTCCAAGGGCACCAGACACACACGTGGTGCACAGACATACACCAGGCAGGCAAAACAACCATACACATTAAATTAAATTTAAAAAAAGTAATAAAGGAAAAAAGAAAGAGAAGATAAACATATAGAAGTATGGTGTAGCTTATCTAATATGCTGAGTCATTAATTTCCTCATCCCCAGTGACTTCCTTCCATACCGCATCTACCACTCACTCCTCACACAACTGGAAGCAACCATAGATGACCACTTACCACTCAATCTCCAAATCACCAATATAATAAGCACAATAGTCCTCGATAACAATATTCCAGATTACAAACCATTCTTTTAGTTTATCAAGGCTAGTTCACTGATCTTTCCTCTACTTTGCCATTTACATTTTTTCTCACTTCCTCCTTAGCAAGCTTAAGTGTCCGAGTAGATTACTTCTATTACATACTTGCTGAAATCATAAGCTCTCTTCCTTCATTACAAATGTTGTTGTTATTTATAACTTCAATGATGATGGTTTAACTTATCTAGTTAAATTCTGACCACTGACCATTTCTTCTATCTTTTCTCCAATCCTAAATCCAAAAGCTAGTTGTGGGATAAAGCCACAAAACAAACAGTTGCAGCTGGACCTTGAGCATTTCTCATTAATTTTGCTGTGTTTTCTTCTCACTTTCTGCCACATTTTTCATTTGTTTCTCATGTTCTTCAAACATTTAAAGAATTCCTTTTCCTCAGCTCCACCCTTTTCAGAAAATGACCTTGGCTCTTAGGTCCTAGAGTAAAAACACCATTAGCTCTTTGGAACACAGATGCTGAAATACATAATAAATATATAAAGGAAAGAAAATAGTGAAAATAACCCAACATGATAATTGTTTAAAAGGCCCCAGTTTCTTCACCTTAAAAAATGTAGTAGATATATAATATTATCTAAGTGGCTTCTAGCTTTAATGCTATAATAATGAAGTTTAGGATCACATATTGAGATCTTTGAATGCAGCCTATTTAGAGAATGAGTTTCTCAAAAGTGAACATGTCATACAATACCATCTTCTGCTTATCTTGCTAATAGAGAGAGGTGTTATTTACTCAATGTTCAATGCTCAATGTTCAATTTACCATGTTCCTTCAAAATTTAATCTTTGCCCAGATGTGGTTTTCAGTCTACTAGGCAAAGGAAAACAATGTAAGTATTTTTAGTTGGTTTTATCATTTTTTTCATGTGCATATATCTCAGGAATGTACTCATGTACTCATACATAATAAACAAGCACACATAACCTTTGTTTTATTTGTGTATGTGTGTTGTGGCTACATATATACTTGTGTACCATTTGTGTTCCTGGTGCCCATAAAGGCCAGAAGTAGGTGTCAGTTCCCCTGGAACTGGAGCTACAAAGAGTTATGAGTGGCCATGTGGGTGCTAGGAATCAAATAAGAATCATTTGGAAGAACAGCCTCTGAACCCATATCAGAAAACTACCCAGTATTGATACTAAGCTACCCCCAGAGAAGGAGATAATGCTGTATTCTACTTCTCATAGCCTATGCTGCTACTGTACGGTACCATCTTGGGACCACATGTTCTGCAGGCAAGTAGCCATAAAGGCCTCTCAACTAGAGGCTTTGCCATCACTGAAATACACCCATCTGGTAGCCATTCCCAGCCAAGATGCTACTCTTTCTTAATTCGTAGAGCCAGCATACCATGAATCCTTCCCATTTCCTTCATTCCAACCAACAAGTGCATGCTTCCCTTAGGGGCAAGTTGAAGCCCAACTCCATTCTCCCAGTACAAGCATTCTGTGTATTGTATGATTTGTATTCTCCACCAAGGTAGGACTCCATCCCTAAGAGGGACTTCAGGCCTCCAGCGCACCAGAGCAATTGACCCTAGTTCTTCTCTTAATATAAATCCATAGGTAAAGCATGACCTTGGACTCTAAAGCCTCAGAGTCTTTGATACATCTAACTAGCTGCAGGGTTTATATCATGTCCTATACCCTAGGGATCTGGAGGCTCTGGTAACATGCATACACATTCTTTCCAGGGCCAAGTAAATATTGTGCCTCTCATACCATTTTAGCTAAACTGTGCCATCCCACCAGAATTGATGTTCCAGGCCCAAAAGACATAGTGCCTTGTCTATCAGCATTTGGATTAGCTTTCCAATCTGAATTACTGAGGTCTCCTCACTCTCAGAGGGGTAGTCATTGCTATATTGCTCCCACCATTAGAACCAAGCCATGGTGACATTTTGCCATCATTACATCCTTTTTGCTGCTGCACTCAATTTCACAGAGCCTGGACCACTGTCATCTTCTATCATCATAGGTCCAAAGCTATCATTGTGTGGTGACTTTATCACCACCAAGAAAATGAGATGGAAGTGTGTAGATTAGGAGATAGGTGCAAAAATTGTATTTTGATGAGGGTTAATATCTAACATGTACTATAAAAATACAAATAACCTAATGGTAGACAAATAACCTGATTTAAAATGAGTAAAGGACCTGAGGAAACATTTCTCCACAGAAGACATTAAAAGTTGCTAACAGAAACTGGGCATGGTGGCACACACTTCTAATCCCAGGAGTTGAAAATGGAGATCTATACAGTGACTTCCAGACTAACCTGAACTACATGAGATGCTGACTTAGTAAGCAAACTGTTTTTAAAGGCTATTAACAGGTAATCTCAAGTTATGTTCAATAATAATCAGAGAATGATAAACAAAAATTATTATAAATAATCATTGTACACAGAACAGATATCACTAAAACAACGGACACATATCTTACAACACACATATGCTCAGATGGAAAATCAAAAAGTCAAGGCAGGTACCTTATGCAGAGGCAGGAGTATCATGAGATCAAAGCCACTTCATAAGGGCTTCTATGCCATCTTGAGCTTAACACAAAAGATATAAATGAATAATAAATAATGTAGATTAAGATGGGAATAAAGGGGAAGTGTGAAATATTTACTGGTGGATTTTAGATTACTACATCCATTATGAGAAACATGGTACTGGTTTCTTTCAAAGTTAAATATAGACTGACAATATCACACGACAATGTAATATAGTTCCTGTGAAAAATAAGGTCCGTTTTATGACAGTTCTAAAAACATCACTATATCTAAAATGAGTGTAACTACCCATATAACTGTAACTCACTCCAGAATTTTAAAAAGTAATATAAACCAATTTTTTATCAGTGAATTCACTCAAAATCTGTGTGCTCTTTTCCTTAGCCCCTTATGGCTTCCAGTGTAATTTAATACTAAAAATTCAAATAATCTGAGGAAAACTGTTCTGAATACTGAAAACTTAGATGACTACCCCAAAGTACTAAAGTCATGGATCTTGGAGAAAAATACCTACAATCACCACCCTACTAATCCAGCATAATCCCTAACTACATCTAAATATTTATCCTTATACTCACAGGTAAGTGTAGTCCTCACCCTTCATAGAGGAAACGTCTCTTTGCAATAGGTGGAGATCACTGAAGAAAACTACAAGGGGCACATCTATAATACAATTCCCTTACCGAAGGTTCAGGGGTCATTGTAGAAGAGGGGGTAAGACTGTAAGAGCCAGAAGAACAAAGAATTTGACATTGCATCTTCTAGTTACATCAGAAGCTATAACCATAAAGCCTCAAAAACATGACAGCCTAAACATGAACTGAACAAGGACGACAGCAATAGACATACTAATGTAAATGGGGTTGAGGGTGCTCAAGAGGCCTGAATTCTATACAAAGAACAATAGACAACTAAAAAATGCATATGGCTAAATAGTCTTCCCCAGGGAAGAGCTCACCAACTTGTTATCTAATACCAAATGGTCAGCCCTGAGAACATACCTACAAGTAACATTATACAGATTTAATGGGTTATATTTATGTATTTGGGTGTGTGTGCATACATATGTGTGTGTGACAACAACTAAAAAGAGACCATGAATTTGAAAGAGAGCAAGGCAGCAGTGGAGGAGTACATGGAAAGGTTTGTAGGAAGCAAAAGGAGTGGGGGGGGGGGAATGGTTTAATGATGGGATCTGAAAAATATTTTTTAAAAAGAAAAATGCGCAGTCTTGGGAAACCAGAATTCCTCAGAGTGCCTTCTCTGGAAAAAATGGAAAGCCATACTGTGGAATGAGACAAAAGCAAAGCTATTGGGGAAACACAAGATGACATGTAGCCAAAGGTCACCCAAGACTGTAGAGCCTCTCAGAGCCTTGAATACATGAATGCAGATTTTACTGTCATATTGACAGGATCTAGAATCACCATGGAAGCAACTCTCTCTCTGTTCATGTCTGTGAGGGAGTTTCCAGATTTAGTTAATCAAGGTGTAAGTTCCCACCTTAACTGCTGGTGACACTATCCCATTAGCCATGATCCAGGAGTGAATAAGAAGGCAAAGATCCAACAGCCTTCATCTCTCTCTGCTTCTTGACCATGGATGTACTGTTACCAGCTTCCTCACTGTCCTGCTGCTTTGTGATAAATTTGAAGAATTATTGGTAACATCACTCCACTCCATGTGCCAGAATTTATTTCAGTTGGGAAAAGGGGCACATATCTGAAGACATTTACATTATTTAGATAATGTTATTTTTTTTTAAGGAAGGAAGGTTTATTTTGGCTCATAGTTTGGGGCACATTCCATCTCATTTCTCTCATAGGTTTGTGTACTCACAATAGCTGTGATAGGACAGTTAGAAGATATAAGCAGTTGATCCTAAAATTTTGCCCTAGAGTATATGTCCATTAAAGTCAGAAACAAAAATCAAATATAAGATGGTGGAGAATAGTGATCTAACAGTAAGGCTACTTTTTCATTGGGAATATTTAAGCTTGAAGTGTACTAAAAATGATGATATTCACAAGACTGTCTATCCATATTCAAGACAGTGAAAATTTTATAAGCTATTCTTTGGCTTCTCTAAAACTATGTCTTTGTTATACTAATTATTCTTCTAACTTTTTTGCTACTCATCCTTTATTCCCAGCTGATATTATATAATTTCTAGATTTGCTTGTCTGTCACCCTATCCTATGTAGGCTTTTATAGCTATTGGCATAGTGGTATTTAACATTAATATTATATTTGTTTCTATAATTTTTACTCTTTTCAATTCTTTGTCTGATATTCAATAAATGAATTTCACTGAGATGCCACTTTCACAATATCCCTCAATGTCCTCCTTCCTTATTCAGCATAGTCACTGATCTACCTTTATAAGCATCTCCGAAACTTCTTCATCTCTGTCAATAATAAAACAAATCCTCTCACCACTGAATAAATTCAGAGATTTTTCTGTCCTGAATTTATACCAAAGCAGCCTAATGTTGCTGTAGAAAATCATATAATCTTGCTGAAAAGCTTTATGTAAATTCATGATCACAGACTACAAATAGGTATCAAATGCTGTCTGTCTGAAATTGACTTTTCTCAACTAATGCTCTACAAGACAATTATCTGCTTTTTCTTCTCTACCCTCATGATCCTGTCCCCTTATGCTATTAAGAACGGTGTTATCAGACACAGACACACTCCCTTCTCACTACTATGTCTACCAGTTTAATCTAAACACTTTTCTCATCTTTATTTTCTATTATAGTACATAAATCCCTATTCCCCACTCTCAAAGGATAAGCTTTCTCCTTTTTCTCTGTATTATATTTATCTTGCATTCAAACATCATTTTGGTTATCCCACCCATCTTAATTATGGTTACTATCAATGTTATCAAGTGTTATGACCAAAAGCAACTTGGAGAGGAAGGGATTTATTTTATTTCATTTATATACTTCTACATCACTGTTTATCATCTATGAAAGTCAGGACATGAACTCAAACAGGGCAGGAGCCTAGAGGCAGGAGCTGATGGAGGGGTGCTGTTTGCTGGTTTGCTCCTCCTGGCTTGCTCAGTGTGCTTTTTTAATAGCATCCAGGACCAGGATTGATCCCAGTTTGGCACCACCCACAATGTGCTGGGCTCTCCCACATCAATCACTAATTAAGAAAATGCCCTATAGCCAGATTTTATGGAGGCATTTTCTCAATTAAGGCTCTCTACTTTTCAATGACTCTAGCTTCTGCCAAGTTGACATAAAATTAATCAGCACATCATCTCTCTCCTAAATCATCAATTCCTTCTCCATAGATTATCTTCAGGAGCTTACAAACACATACTTCCATCACACATGTTTGAACCCTGCAGTGCCATTGAAACTGTTCTTATCAAGATTAATAACTTCCAAGCCAGGGATGGTACAGTAGGCCTAAATGCTAGTGTTCAGCAGGAGGTGGATGCTGAAGGACTGAAAGGAAGTTCAAAGCTAACTAGGGTTGCACAGTGAGTTCAAGTTATCTGGAGTAGATAGCAAGATTGATTTTTTTTAAAGGGAAAATAGTAAGATTAATGTTTTCTAAGTTGTCATCAACTAATGATGCCATCAACTCCTCTTTTACTTTTTTCCCTTTGTTTGTGGGGGTAGAGATCAAACCCAGAGCCTGGAGCTTATTAGCCTCTACCATTGACTTATACCCTCAGTCTCTACTTTAAAGTCAATGCTTCACTGACTGTGGTACAGACTATCTGTGAACTTGTGATCCTCCTGCCTCAGTTTCCTGAGTGCTGGACTAAAGGCAAACACCATCCTACCTAATCTCCACATCCCTTCCAATCTCCAAGTCTGTTACTCCGCAACTGTTCTCATGTGAGTATATGGAAGGTTACATTCCTGGTTGCCGAAGTTTTGAAGTGTTACATGCAAAATAAGCCTTTTATTCTCTCTCTCTCTCTCTCTCTCTCTCTCTCTCTCTCTCTCTCTCTCTCACACACACACACACACACACACACACACACACACACACACACCACATTAGTGCAATGCTAACATGATTTTAATCCAGAAATAAAAGAGCCTTTATGTTGATCTGAATTCATTTATTTGTTCATAGGAGACAAGGTCTTTCTGTGAAAGCCTGGTCAGCCTGGAACTAATTATGTAGAGCAGGTTAGACTTTAAACTTGAGAAGTCTACTTGCCTCTGCTTCTGCCTCCCAAGTGCTGGGTTAAAGGCATATGCTACTGTGCATGGCTTCTCTTTAATTTTCCTTCTGCACATGCACACTATTACATCTTTTAAAAATCCCTATTTTTCAACTTACTTTTGTGATTGAAACCCTCAGCTTCCCATTTTAATACAATCAATAAGTAAACATCATTATCAGCCTTGGCTTATTCACATTGGACTCCATTCACACTGACACCTTCTTATCCCTTCAACACACCAAACTCATTGCTGTCTTAGGACTGCTCTGAGAAAAATAGGTAAAGTCTCCTGACCACTGTGGGCAGGAACATATTGATCCTCCTACCTTTCGAGCTCATAAGACACAGCTTTCCCCCTTATGACTTCACACTTACACTGCTCTTTTGGTAGTTCTTCCATCATCCAGAGATCTTCTTTGCTTTGAGACTTTCACACATGCTTTTTCAGAACTTCCCTATCTGAATTCCATTCGTTATTTTAAATAATATTTTATATTATCAATGTGTTACCTGCATGTGTGTCTGGATACCATATGTGCCTGTTGCCCTCAGAGGCCAGAAGAGAGTGTCAGATCTCCTAAACTGGAATTAAAGACATTTGTGAGCTGCCATGTAGATGTTGAGAATTGAACCCTGGTCCTCTGGAAGAGCAGCCAGTGCTCTTAACCACTAATCCATCTCTCCATCCCTTCAATGCCTTTCTTATCCTACCTCTCAGTATAACAATTCTCCTTTAGTAAGTCTTTGTGTATTCATTCTAATTAAATAAGACCCTTTTCTGTTATTCACTCACATATAAACATGCATTTTCTTATATATTTGGTATCTCTACTGAGAAACCATTAGTTACATCAGGATCTGAAATGCTGCTTGTTTTCTTGATTGTAATAAAAATATTCAGCACGTAATACACAATACCTGGCACAAAATGTTAGTCAATAAATACCTTACTAAATAAACAAACAATTAAATAAATAAACCAAGTATTGTGATGCACACTTGTAATTCCAGTAGCTGGAATGCAGAAGAGGTTAGCCTAATCTACACAGCAAGTTCCAGAGCAGCCATCCCTACACAGTGTGACCTAATCTCAAAAAAAAAAAGAAGAAGAAGAAAGAAGAAGAAGAAGAAGAAGAAGAAGAAGAAGAAGAAGAAGAAGAAGAAGAAGAAGAAGAAGAAGAAGAAAAAGAAGAAGAAGAAGAAGAAAGAAGAAGAAGAAGAAGAAGAAGAAGAAGAAGAAGAAGAAGAAGAAGAAGAAGAAGAAGAAGAAGAAGAAGAAGAAGAAATGAATGAAGAAACATCCACCATTTCCTTTTGATATACCTATATCCTATGATATATAGAGATTGTTTTGTCCTAAATTGTGAAGTAGAAATGTCCAACAATTAAAACATATATTTAAGTAGAACCAGTCTCCATACTACAAAAGCAATGCTCTTAGTTTATACTGCCCCACCAAAAGGGACTTTTTTTTTTCTTGTATCAACACAAATCCAATAATGTCGTCATGAAGTCAAATTTCCATAAAGATGTGGCAATCACATACAATTCCAGATCTTTGGTTTAAAGAATTTCTCTATGATGGGGACTACAACTTTCTTCAAGCTCAAAGAAAAGGCTATATTTCACATTGCAAGAGCACAAAGGAAAAACCTTGGCTATTCTCTTTGCTTATTTCACAGCACATAATAATAACAATAATAACAGTAATCAACAATGACAAACAAAATAGCTGGCATTTATTGAAAACTTTAGGATCCGGGAACATTTCTAAGAGCTTTTCATGTATTATTTTATTCTTATAGCCACCCTGAATTAAACATCCTGTTATTATTCACACTTTTGATATAAACCTCAAACCTAGCTAGGTGCAGGGAGACACAGCTATAATCCCAGATCCCTGAAGGCAAAAGTAGGGGGAAAGGGAATTCAGGACTATATGATGAGTAAGACCTTGTTTCAAAATAAGCAACCACTACTGCCTGTTCCCTTAAGTAAATCTTTCAAGGTCACAGTGCCAGCATCTGAACAAGGATTCAAAACCACACATTTCAGCTCTACAGTCTGAACTCCTCTCCTAGACTTCACCGAATGTACTCGGGGGACCACTAGCACAATTCTTTCTGAACCACTATACATGCCCACAAATACATCCAAACAATTCCATACTTTTTCTATGAAGATGGCATCAGTTGTACTGAAAGATACTTCCCTGTGGCAAGTTATAACAAAGGTAATACAAAGGTATTAACTTGGATAAACTAGCTATATTTTCTGCTCTTATTACCTTGCAACCAACAACATGGGATTATAAAAATGACTGGCTGAACTTAGAAGCAGAGTGAAAGAAACAGCTATCTTTTAGCACTAGAATTACATGATTTTAACTGGGAACCATTTTTAATGTATCTTTCCATTTTCTTGACTCAGATGTTTCTACTCTTGTCATATGCACACACACACACACACACACAGAGAGAGAGAGAGAGAGAGAGAGAGAGAGAGAGAGAGAAGACGACAGAGACTCACACCATACCCATCCACCTACTCTACCATATATCTTGTCAAATGCAACATACTACAAATAGCAAAAATGCTATTACATTTTATTGTTGCTACTGCAAATTACAGAAAAATACAAAGGCTTATAACTTAGAAAATTTACATTCTTATAGTAACTTTGCTAGCAGTTTTGAATACTCTAATCTACCAGTTAAATCAGCAGTACAGGATATTAATTTTTTAAAGGCGTACTAGTTACACACCAGAAAAATAACAATGAAAAAAACATCAAATGATTCTGAAATTTGTCTTAGCTATTCTTACACTTACCAATAAGGATGACATTTAACAAAGAAACTAAATAAAATCTATGTTGCTTCAGATTACAGGCCTTGGGATCCAGGTAAACCTAGGTTTAAATCTTGGTTCTGCCATTTACCACCTATTCTTTAATCTCTCAGAGGCTGCTTCCTTGTCTATATAATGGGGATAATGTCTACTTTGCAGAAAAATCGGGAAGATTAGATTTAAATCTATGTAAATACCTCTAATCTCTTAGGTTGGCCTGGTGATGTGCTTCATGGTGTTCCAGACGTTGCTCCTTTTAGAACTATAAAGCTGCCTGCCAAATGTCTGCCTTCCTTCTACTTTACCCTAAATTCATTTTCTCCTTTGGCATCTCAACACTAGTTCTCATTTAGTGTTTATAGCACGCTAGAAACAAGCAAGCCAATCTTAACAATTTATGAGGAAGTAAGGTGTTTGTGCCCAGTCCTTGTGTATCCCTCCTCTACACACACACACTGACACACACACACACACACAACTGAGAGCTACTCAAGTCCAGGTATCTCTAGATCCACATCACCGTGTTTCTCATATTTGAAGATAAAAGCATCCATCATTCTATTCATTCATGGGTACTATTAGTAGGAATATTTTAAACAAGAATCCTTTCTTACACACTATGTATGCTGAATGTTTTATGTTGTTTTATTTTTTTTCAGTAGCTTTCAGAAATAGTTTACTGTCATTCATCATCTTATAGAAACTACTATCATTTGTATTATCAACCATTGATTTCAACACCAGGGACATAGTAGAAAAAATTTTAAATGTCTACCTTTATGAAAACTTTCCATCATAGGGAGGTTTTTACTAGAGAAGTTGAACTACTCACAGATTGCCACACTGTATGTAACAAAACCTCAAAAGCAAGTCTCTGAATAAAACAGAAAGCCCAGAAATTAGCCCTCACAGATGTAGTTACTTGATTTTGATAAGGGTGCCAATGGAATAGAAAATCTTTAAACAAATGATATTATGTAAGTTAGATATCCAAAATAAAAGAAATTATCTGTACATTTACCTTATACCATTTGTAAAAAATGACACAAACTAGGGGTATAGCTTAGTGAAAGTTCTCTACCATGTATAAGGCCCTGGGTTTTAGTGATACAATAACAAACAAATAAATAAATTACTCAAAATGGTATAGACATAAAACTATAAAATTTTAGGCAAAAAACTAACAGCTTACTTGCATTTAGATTTTACAATGACTTTTTTACATGATGTCAAAAAGGACAGGCAACAAAAGATATGGCTAAAGTGGACTACATTAAAATTATTTTTTGTGCATCTAACAATTCTAAGAACAGAGCAAGAAAGCACCTTGTAGGATGAGAGAGGATATTTACAAATGATATATTTGATAGATGGTTATTGTCTGGAACATATGGTTAACTCTTATAAATCAACAGAAACAAAAACAACCTGATTCAAACATGGACAAAAGTCTTGAATATATATGTCTCCAAATAAGATACATAAATAGCCAATAAACATGAAAAGATGATCAATGTCATCTGTCTCTAGGGAAATACAAATCAAAACCAAAATGATCTAGTACTTTCAATTCAGTAAGACAAGTACAACAATAAAAAAGACAGATATAGTAACTTTTGGCAAATATGTAGAGAAATAAGAATCCTCATATATTACTGGTGAGATACAAAGAATATGTGTTACATACTCATTTCTGTTGCTGTGATAGGATATTCTGCCAACAAACAATTTATGGGGAAATGGCTTATTTCAGTTCACAATTCCAAGTTACGGTCCACATTGGCAGGAGCTTGAAATAAATACTTATATGCTATCCAAATGCAAAGAAAATAAATGCATGCATGCTTATTCATTTAACTAGTTTTCTTTCTTCTTATACAGTTCAGGACCGCTTGCCTAGGGACTGGAGTCACCCATAATGGGCTGTGTCTTTTCACATCAATTAAGTCAATCAAGAATAATCACCTGCAGACATTCCCCACAGGTTACCTGATCTACACAGTTCATATTGAGGCTCTTGTTACAGGGGTTTCGAGGTTGTGTAAAGTGACATTTAAAACTAACAAGTGCATGATTATGGGAAATAATTTAGTAATTTTTTCAGTAAGTTAAACACTTCTATAGAGAACATTTCTCTTTATTCATTTCCTTACATAGCCTTCTTTAATACACACACACACACACACACACACACACACCTATAGATAAAGCTTAGTTACTGCTCTATTGCTGTGAAGATACACCAAGAACAAGAGAGCTCTTATAAAAGAAAGTACTTAATTGGGGGCTTGCTTACAGTTTTAGAGGGTTAGTCCATAACCATGGCAGGAAGCAGACAGGCATGGCACTGGAACAGTAGCTGGGAGCTTTACATCCTGATCCAGAAGCAGACAGAGAGAGAGAGAGAGAGAGAGAGACAATGGGCCTGATCAGGGCTTTTGAAACCTCAAAGCCCACTCCCAGTGCCATACCTCTTTCAACAAGGTTACATTTCCTAATCTTTCCCAAACACTCTTAACTGGTAACCGAGCACTCAAATATATGAGCCTATTTTCTTGAGACAAGATCTTGTAAAATGGTCCAGACTGGACTAGAAACTTCAATGTATCCCCAGTTATCCTAGGCCATTCTGTTGCCTCAGCTTTCCAAATGCCTAGATTAATAGTTGTATTTTAATGTATATTCTTTTTAATTCTTTCTTATTACCACAGAGAACATAAATGCAAGTGTAATGTGGGTTTTTTCATTCAAGTACAAATTGAATAATGATCAACTCAGGGGAATTAGCATATTCATCACCTTAAACTTTTTTTTTTTAAGATTTATTTATTTATTATATGTAAGTACACTGTAGCTGTCTTCAGACACTCCAGAAGAGGGCGCTAGATCTCGTTACGGATGGTTGTGAGCCACCATGTGGTTGCTGGGATTTGAACTCTGGACCTTCGGAAGAGCAGTCGGGTGCTCTTACCCACTGAGCCATCTCACCTTAAACTTTTATTTCATTTCTTTCTGCCCTTTCTTCCCTTTCACAATGAGTATTCTTTGCAAAGAGTTATTAGGAGCTCCTGCGTGACCATTTGCCATGAATCCTTTAGACTTTGCCAGTTTAAAGGTAAAGTAGCTTGACAAGATGACCTCTTGACACTCTTTCAGCTCAACGTCTATGAAGCTTCCTGAGACAATGCTTAAAATATTGCTATTTTAAAGTCTACTGTCCTGCCTTTTCAATTCTTGTCCCACTAATTACAAGGCCAAAATCTTGCAACATACCACTGGAGCATAAGGAGGAAAGACTGCATATCCAGTGGGGTATAAATAATTCATCTTCATTTGTCCACAGAGGTCAGGGTTCTGCTAAGAACAGAATTCTCTCAATAAACATCTATGATAACCCAAAGTTATATTAGCAATAAAAACATTTTCCTTGAGTTTTAGTATGCCCAAAGATGAATAATAAATTATCTTACTCTCCTATCTTTCAAAAAAGAAGTTATGTATCAGAAATAAGCGATAGTCAAGTTTGAGTAACTACTGTGTTTATAATTTGCTACAGACACTATAACTGTAAAGTCATATAAAACAAGGACTACTACAGAAATACTTTATTTTATGGAGAAGGCAGGTAAACTAAATAACAGTTATAGACTAGCATGTATTATAATTTAACACCATTATTAAGCATTGGATTCAATAGGAGCACATCAAAAGCACCTATTTATGTCTTACTTTTCGATGTGAAGAGACACCACAACAAAGCAAATTATAGAAAAGAGTTCATTGGTGCTTACAGTTTCCGAGGGTAAGTCCGTCACCACCATGGTAGAGCATGGAATCAGGCAGGTAGACATGTTTCTGAAGCAGTGGCTGAGAGCTTCTAAGCCCAATCCATAAACAGAACAAGCTAAGAAGGCTTGGTATGTTATTTTGATATCTCAAATCATACCCCCAATGACATACCTCTTCCAATAAGGCCACAACTCCTAATATTTCTCAAACACTTCTACCAACTGGGGACCAAGTATTCAAATATACCTATGGGAGCCATTATCATTGAAATCACTACAGTTTCAGACCTGGCTAAGAATAGTCAAGGAATTTTTTCTTTAAGTAGATTGAAACTTGAGGTGAAAAAGCAAACTGACATGGTGATATCTGAAGTGAAGGGCACTAAAATAGGATAATATATTGAGGGAACATTAAACGGGTAGAATCTATTTTAATAGACATTATACTGCAGGTAAGGAAGTGCAAGAAGAAATAATCCAAAACAATTACCACGTTTCTGGCTTGGAGAGGTAGGTAGCTGGGGTGCTACTCACTCAAATGAACAGAATATTCGAAGTAGCACTAAGGTGGGGTAGACATGAATGTAATTTATAATAAGTTGATTTTAAGTTTCCTATTAGATTCTAAGAGCATTTCCAATAAAAATTGAACTGAGGACTGAATATTTAGTGGGTGACAGAGTGCTTGCTTAGCAGGTGCAAAGCCCTGCTTTTCAGTTCCCAGCCCTGAAAAATGCATCACATAAAATTGTTCCCTACCAACAGCACAGGCACTAAAATCAACAATAAATAGGACCTCGTGACACTGAAAAGATAAGGACACCATTATTCAACCACACAGCAAGGTAGGCCCTGTGTCCAAGAGTAGTTGCCCAACACAGAACAAACTCCATGGAATGTTTTGAGTTTTTTGTTCCTTGTTTGTTATGATTTTCATTTTTGTGGTTTTGTTTTATTTTGGGGTTTGGGGGTTGAAAACGAGAGATGGAGAGGGATAAAGAGAAAAAGTAACGTTGGGTGTGCAGAAAAGCGAGGAGGCGCTAGGAGGACTTGGGAAGGAGGAAAATATGACCAAAATATATTATATGAAAAATTTTGTGTGTTTTGAGACAGGCTGACCTGGAACTCACTATGTAGATCAGACTGGCTTCAAACTCACAGAGATCCACCAGCTTCTTTTGTCTACAAGTGCTGAGATTAATGGTGTGCACCACTGTACCTGGCTTAAAATTTTTTAATGGAAAACCATATGTCAAATGGTCATCCCTGAAAACATACATACAAGTAACATTCTAAAAACTGAGCAGGTTTTATTTAGATATATTTATACACACATATACATGTAACAAAAATTAATGAAAGAAAAGGTCATGAATGTGAAGGAGGGTCAAGAAGGGGTATATGGGGTGGTGACTTGAGGAAGACAGAAGGAGGAAACAGCATAATTATATTATATTCTCAAAACAAAAGAACAATTCCAAAGAGAGACAAAGGAAAAAATGTCCTAGAGTTCAGTCAGCATAAGGCACAGAAAAGATATCTTGACCTCAAAGCTATTCATATAGAGATAAGAGTTAAAATATGAGTTCAATTAAGAGATCACACATGCAGGCAGTGTATGAAATACCAAGGCAATATAACCTGGTTGTGGGATAATAAACATTCACAATATTAGAAGAAAAGGATCTTCTATGAGAACTTGAGAAAAAAAAGCCAGAGATTTAGGAAAAAATTAATACTCATTGGTAAATAAACCATGAAGAAGAAATTTAAAGAATGAAATGTGCAGAGAATTAAATGAACATTTGCAAATCTAAGTGTTTAGTATACAGAATATATTAAGAACTTATAAAAGTTCACACTATAAAAACAAGTAACAATTTAGAGGTGAGCAAAGAATTTGAACAGGTTTTTCTAAATAATATTGTGTAGAGGTAAAGATGTCTGGTTATCATTAGTCTTGAGGAAAAAGCAAACCAAAACAAGCAGACACCACCTTACACCTAGTAGGATGGTTGTAATCCTAAAGATACAGCATACCAAATGTTAACCAAGATGTGGGGAAGTATGCGGGTTAGTTTAAGTTGCCAGCTTGAAGCTTGTACAACCACCCTGGAAATCAGTCTAGTGGTTCCTCAGCAAACTGGACATAGTACTACCAGAGGATCCAGCAATACCTCTCCTGGGCATATATCCAGAAGATGTCCCAACCGGTAAGAAGGACACATGCTCCACTATGTTCATAGCAGCCTTATTTATAATAGCCAGAAGCTGGAAAGAACCCAGATGCTCCTCAACAGAGGAATGAATACAGAAATTATGGTACATTTACACAATGGAGTACTACTCAGATATTAAAAGGAATGAATTTATGAAATTCCTAGCCAAATGGATGGACCTGGAGGGCATCATCTTGAGTGAGGTAACACAATCACAAAGGAACTCACACAATATGTACTCACTGATAAGTGGATATTAGCCCAAAAACTTAGGATACCCAAGATATAAGATACAATTTGTTAAACGCATGAAACTCAAGAAGAACGAAGATCAAAGTGTGGACACTGTGCCCCTTCTTAGAATTGGGAAAAAAAACACCCATGGAAAGAGTTACAGAGATAAAGTTTGGAGCTGTAACGAAAGGATGGACCATCTAAAGACTGCCATATCCAGGGATCCATCCCATAATCAGCTTCCAAACGCTGACACCATTGCATACACTAGCAAGATTTTGCTGAAAGGACCCAGATATAGCTGTCTCTTTTGAGACAATGCCGGGGCCTAGCAAACACAGAAGTGGATGCTCACAGTCAGCTATTGGATGGATCACAGGGCCCCCAATGGAGGAGCTAGAGAAAATACCCAAGGAGCTAAAGGGATCTGCAACCCTATAGGTAGAACAACATTATGAACTAACCAGTACCCAGAGCTCTTGACTCTAGCTGCATATGTACCAAAAGATGGCCTAGTCGGCCATCACTGGAAAGAGAGGCCCATAGGACTTGCAAACTGTATATGCCCCAATACAGGGGAATGCCAGGGCCAAAAAGTGGGAGTGGGTGGGTACGGGAGTGGGGGGGGGCGGGAGTGTATTGGGATCTTTTTGGATAGCATTGGAAATGTAAATGAGGAAAATACCTAATAAAAAATTAATTCTAAAAAAAAAAAAAAAGCCAGCTTGACAAAATCTATAATCACCTGAAAGAAAGATTTAATGAATATTGTCTTCATGGGTACGTCTATGGGGAATTATCTTAATTATCTTAATTAGGATGGAAAGACTCACCCATGTGAGTGGGATCATTCCCTGGACAGAGTTCCCTGAACTGTGTTAAGAGTGGAGAAAGTACCACCAAACCCAGACACTATTGCATATGCCAGAAAGATTTTGCTGAAAGGACCCTGATATAGCTCTCTCTTGTGAGGCTATGCCAGTGCATGGCAAATACAGAAGTGGATGCTCACAGTCATCTATTGGATGGAACACAGGGCCCCTAATGAAGGAGCTAGAGAAAGTACCCAAAGAGCTAAAGGGGTCTGCAACCCTATAGGTGGAACAACAATATGAACTAACCAGTACCCCCAGAGCTCATGTCTCTAGCTGCATATGTATCAGAAGATGGCCTAGTCGGCCATCATTGAGAGGAGAGGCTCTTGGTCTAGTGAAGATCAGATGCCCCAGTACAGGAGAATGTCAGGGCCTGGAAGCAGGAGTGGGTGGGTTGGGGAGCAGGGCGGGGGAGGGTATAGGGGGCTTTGGGCATAGCATTTGAAATGTAAATGAAGAAAATATCTAATAAAAAAAGAAACAAGAGTGGAGAAAGTATGCTGAGCAATAAGCGTGAATGCATTAACTCTGTTCTTAACTGTGGATGTGACTAGCTGCTTTTAGCTCTTGCTTTGACTTCCACACTTTGATAGACTATAGCTTGAAATTGTAAGTCAAATAAATTATTTCTCCTTTAAAGCTGTTTTGCATTATAGCAATAGAAATGAAACTAAAAGAGGAAGTTATAGCCCGTATATGCCACTGATAAGAATATAAAATGGTTCAGCAATTATGAAAAAACAGTTTAGTGCTTATTCAAAGAATTGAGCATATAGTTACAATATGACCTAGAGTCTCACTCATAGGTGTATACCTCAAAGAATTTAAGCATTACTTAGGGCTGGGGCTATAATTCAGTGGCGGAGTAATCACACAGAATGCATGAAACTCGGGGCTTGATACTCTGCATCAAAAAGAATGAAAAATAAAGTAAAACAAGTAAAAACAGTATTTAATCAGTTATACAACTTTGACCATAGCAGCATCACTCACAATAGCCCAAATCAGAAAGAAATTCAAATACCCATCAATAAATGAGTAGCTAGACAAAAATGTTGTAAATACATATTATTATCATTAATAATAATGAAATATTTAGGCATAAAAAGAATGAAATTTTGATGCATGCTATAACACGGAAGAACCTTTAAAATTATTAAAACTGAAAAGAGACACACACACAAAAGAGAACATATTATTCCATTTATGTAAAATATCTACAATAAGTGAAAACATTAAGATTAACATGCAGATTAGTGGTTAAAGTAGATTTGTGGCTCATAGGGCTGAATTGGACATGGCTGAATTGGGTAGTGACTCCTAATAGACACAGGGTTTCTTTTGAGGGTGATGAAAATGTTCCTGAATCAGGTAGTGGTGACAGTTATATAGCTCTATGAATACACTAAAATCAATAAATGCTATGCTTATAATAGATGAGTTTTATGTGTGAATTATATCTCAATTTCAACATTTAAAATATAATTTAACTCCCACATTCAATAAATATTCACTGAAAAACATTAATCACTGAGCTAACTTTATCACCACTACATTGTAGCATATGTTATTGAAGGTTTAAATGAAAGTTAAAAGACTGGACATTATCTGGTGTGACAGAAACAAAACCAAAAAGCTATCTGCAACTGACATCCACTTGCAAAAAAAGGAAAACTTAATTTTCTCAATGGAGTTTCAATGAGTGTATTAACCACACTTCGGATAGGCTGTATGCCAGCCATAACCAACATAAAACAAACTCAATGGTATCTTTATAGACATTTTGTGTTGTTGTTTGTTTGTTTGTCTTAGTCATTTGCTTGTATATTTTGGTTTCCATTTTTGTGGGTGTATATAACAGAGTTTCTTGGGTTTGGGGGCTTGCTTTGTTTATTTTGCTTGTTTGCTAGTGTATTGTTTAAAATAAAATAGGAAGAGAAAGAAAGGATATGGAATTGGATGCCTGCAGGATGTATGGAGGGTCTGGGAGGAGTTGGGGAAGGGGAAATGTATGACCAGAGTATGTTATATAAAAATTTTTCAATAAGAATAATTTAAAATATTAAAACCAAAAAGTCCTGCTGAATTTTACAATATGGAGCTCACAAGTCACCCTAGTAAGTACAGACTCAGTAGTAAAGAAAACACAGAAACAAACTATGAGGATATGAAGAATCACGAGTGGCTAAAATGCCAAGACAGCAAGATTACATTGTTACTTCCCAAAGTTTAACTGTTAAGGGAAAACGGAAACAAATTAGCTGTGGTACATTTACACAATGGAATACTACTCAGCTATTAAAAGGAATGAATTTATGAAATTCCTAGACAAATGGATGGACCTGGAGGGCATCATCCTGAGTGAGGTAACACAATCACAAAAGACCTCACATGATATGTACTCACTGATAAGTGGATATTAGCCCAGAAACTTAGAATACCTAAGATATAAGATACAATTTGCAAAACACATGAAACTCAAGAAGAATGAAGACCAAAGTGTGGACACTATGCCCCTTCTTAGAATTGGGAACAAAACACCCATGGAAGGAGTTACACAGACAAAGTTTGGAGCTGAGACGAAAGGATGGACCATTTAGAGACTGCCATACCTGGGGATCCATCCCATAATCAGCCTCCAAACGCTGACACCACTGCATACACTAGCAAGATTTTGCTGAAAGGATCCTGATATAGCTGTCTCTTGTGAGGCTATGCCGAGGCCTAGCAAATACAGAAGTGGATGCTCACAATCAGCTATTGGATGGATCACAGGGCCCCCAATGGAGGAGCTAGAGAGAGTACCCAAGGAGCTAAAGGGGTCTGCAACCCTATAGGTGGAACAACAACATGAACTAACCAGTGGCCCCCCCGGGAGCTCATGTCTCTAGCTGCATATATATATCAGAAGATGGCCTGGTTGGCCATCATTGGGAAGAGATGCCCATTGGTCATGCAAATTTTATATGCCTCAGTACAGGGGAACGCCAGGGCCAAGAAGTGGGAGTGGGGGTGGGGGGGAGAGGGTATGGGGGACTTTTGGGATAGCATTGGAAATGTAAATGAAAAAAATACCTAATTAAAAAAAAGAAACAGAGACCCACTCATTCTCACACTGAGGAATCTTCTAAAAATTAAATAAAATAAAATAAAAATTAAATCCCCAAACTGGATGCCATACTATATACATACACAAAGGACCTGTAGGATTAAATGAGATTTTAAAAATTACATAAATAAAACTAAATTAAAGTAAAATAAAGACTATGACAAAATTGAAAAATAAAAAAAAATATGCTGGGTCAAATTAGTTTACACACACGCACATACACACATACAGGATAAAACATAAGCATGGTTGTATAAACAATAAAGACTTCTGAGAAGATCGAAGATACAGGGGAAGCTGAGCATTCTGGCACACATCTATTATCTCAGAATTTCAGCGGCTGAGGCAGGAAGACTGAAAGTTGGAAGTCAGCTTGGGATTCATGATACGATTTTGTCTCAAAAGAAAACCAAAAAGATACAGAAGAAACTGACAATGAAAAAGTACTAAGGAAAGATGAGGGGGGGAAAGGAATCTGAAGTTCAAGTGAAAGGTCTGGTCTTGAAATGAAGAACATGCTTCCTCTATTGAGAAAGGAGCACAGAAGGTATGGGTTCCATCTGTGGAAGTTAACAGTGAGGGAAGAAAGGGATTTGTGAGTGATCTTAATGCCAATCTTGATTTTTTTTTTTACTGTAATAGGAATTAAATTTAACAGTTGAAAATAAAGTGAATATAACACAGCAGGGGCTTTATGGACCAAAGTGAAAGCATGGAATTGCTGCTGTGAACAGAAAAAGGACCAAACCAGGGAGTGGGGGCAGGGAGATAAGGAGGGGACAAGAAGACCTGGGGGTACAAAGGGAGAAAGAACTAAAAACTGAATTTGCAGTCCCACTAATCTAGAATTCTCTCCAATCATGTAGAACTGAGAACCGTCAAATAGAACAGCTGACTCTAGGCCTGGGTTTTGTTAAGGCACAAGGACCTGGAAATAAAGGGTCCGGAGAGTTGCTGATTACTGGAACAAGGAGTCTTGAGTGATTGCCCTGTCCTTTAAGCCAAACACCCATCTTTGGCTGTTTCATCATTTTGCAAAATGCAAAAGATCATCCCAGATGGGCTAGCGGCCAGTTTACACACGCGGACACACGCACAGGTGGGGGAAAGGATGGAGGGAATAGGGTATGAGAGTCTCACCTAAGTATCCTACTGAAGCCACTCTGGCAATTCTTCACCTTCACATGGCCTGGTGGGGAAGGGCTAGACTATATAGAGGCTAAAGAAGACTGGAGGGGGCAAAGGTGAATCATCTATGTGACTATGGAAAGCCTTCATTCCTGCTTGGTAACACTTTGTAGGCATGGGAAGTAGGGGGGAGCATATCTGGATCCCTGTAAGTAACCCCCTACTTGGGCTCTGTGATGAAGCTCAACAAATTCATTAGTTCCCCAGAGTAAACTATGGTGGACTCTTGCCTCAGTTTCTTGTTGGAACCTTGGGAGGATGGGTAAATGTAGTTTATGTCTCCCCCCCCCGAAAAGGAACTTTAGCAAGAGTGGCTTAAAGGAGCTAATTTAGCAAAGTAAATGTCTAGCTAGTCCTCAAAGAGAACATACAAGGTTTGACCTTCATGTGGCCCTGCTCCAAAGGTCTTCATCAGTTTTGTCTTCTCTTGTGAAATACAGGAACCCAGATTTCCCCAGTCACCAACTTTCTTCCCACAATGAAAATGGAAAAGAAAACAGAAGCTGAGTATTCAGCAAGTGGGAGATTCACCCCGATTTTGTATTATACAATAGAACACTATCACAGAGCTGATGTAAGATGACACATAGTTCTAGACCAAACAAATAACTCATGGGTTCCAGGCTTTTACCCAAGCATACAATCCACTGTCTCTAAGTCTTTGATCATGTTGCTTCCTCTACCTCAAATATCCCTTCCCAATTTTAGCCTGTCCCTAATAATAGGGATTAATTTTACCTTTCAAACTCTTAAATAGCCACATAGAGTGTCAAGCATGTCATAAATGCAAATTTATTTGAGACAAAATAAAGAAAAATATTACTAAGGGCTAAATGATCAGAAAAGGTTTCACATATTTAAATTTGACCTTAAATATAAGAGTATTCTATCATCAAAAGAAAAATTTTAACAAGAGAAATGACGCAACAATGAAGGTATGAATGCAAAGGGAGAAAACCAATTTATATGTAACTAGAGGTTTCTGCTAAAAGTCAGTGTAACCGGCTGTAATTTATAAAGAACAGTTTCAGTCTCTGCCTTCAAAACCCTTTTCAATTAATTAAGGAAACAAGATAATCTACAGTTCAATACAATGGCAAATGAAGGATTTAGAATGCTGAGATGGATGAATTTATCAGAAAGATAAAATTTGAGCAAAGCTCTCAGAGCCCGAGGCTCCACGAAGAGGTTGAGCATTCAGCTTTTGGAAATATGTGAATAAAGGCAAGAATGAGAGAGGTGTGACAGTGGGGTTGCTCTGGAGGAAACTGAACTCACAGAGATAGCGAGCAATGACCAGTGGGACAGAACTGTTCAAGAAGGTTTACAAAAAAGACTCTGAAGTTTTCTGTATAGGCAACAAAGCAGAGAGCAAAGGTAGTTAGTTGGGTGGGGAGGAGACATGAAAAGTTGCAATAGAGAACAAAAGAACTCCCTAGTTCATAATTAATACTACAGGAAATAAGCTGAGGAAGGATCACAGATTTGGAAGAGGGAACTTGAAGATCAGCTAAACCAAATACAATCAGAATTCTAACAGAGCAACTAGATGCATGTGACACAAACAATGTAAATCAACATCAGAAAGGATGAATCGATTTAGCAACTGGAATGCTAAGTCTGAGTAGAATAGGGAAGAGGAGAGGTTAAAATGCATCTGAGATTTTATGCCTCCGTTATTGAAAGAATGAAACCACAGTTTAATTTTCTAAAATGTAGTGTGTGTGGTAGGGGAAGGGAAAAGTGAAGATGAATTCAATTTAGCTAACTAAATTTGAGGTGGCAGCTGGAAATCCATGCAAAAACTAATGGCACCTAACAGGGTTGTCTGATGTCATTAAGAACAAAGGAAGTTTATACTTCTTGGTTGACTCTGCTAGCTAAATCAGTTTTGAGAACTAGAACCGTCACAAGCATTGCCTTTTATCCTTGATAGTAACTCACTGAAAATTTGAGGAAACGCCCACCTGAAATCTGCCACTCTCCTTTTCATGAGTCTGAATAAAGATGTAAGATTCCTTCCAGAAAAAGCCCTCTGTTTCACCACCTTAATAATTTAGCTTATACATTAAAAGGACTTTAGGGCCAGTGAGCTGGCTCGGCTGGCTGAAGAGCTAGGCAAGAAGACCTGTTTGATCCCCAGGAGCAGGATAACAGGAAAAGAACTGACTTTACAGGATACTCTTCTGGCCTACACATATGCATTGCATTATGGCAGCCACCACCCCAACAATAATAATAAATGAATATTTTTAAAAGTGCTCTAGAACCATCCAATGCTTCTAGGCACACACTGCTGTTTAAACTTTGATTGATTGTCCTTGCAGGTAAATGGCGTGGCAGGTTGAAAGACTAAAGATCTGTAAACCACAAAATCAAATTGAGCAGTAATCTCCTTTTGAAAATCAATTTCTTTGTGGCTGTCTGCTTTCAAACCATACTATACACTCTCACTCCAATAAACATGACTCTTCATCTCGGAAGTGCAGGCCCACTGACAAGTGGGTATACATGGGGAAAATTACCCAGCGGCCTATTATTTTAAAGTGGTCTTAGCAGCTACCAGCAGGAAAATCCCTAGGAAGCCACAAAGGACAGGGAACTCCTCTTTCCCTCAGTTATTGCAAGCACATAGCCCTAGCATCTGGCTGCGGAGATGACAACTGAAGTCTAATTCCTCTCTCCCCAAAAGACACACAATCATTAGCTAATTTTCTAAATGGTGTGCTCATTAAGCATTCACTACCACACAAACTCTTGAATCAGTGATTATCAAAGGTAGGACTAGTCACAAAAGTGGCAAAAGTGTAATAGCCAACAATAAAGGAACTGAAGCTAGGAAGGCGATCAACGCTGATATCACTCACACTCTTGTTTTTATTTTCTCCCTTAAGAGCAGTGATTCCCAAATGGAGACGAGCATCAGTATTATCGAAGAAGCCATAGATACACTCCAAAGAGTCTGAAGATGTGGGACAAGCTGTGGCCACACACAGGTAGGTTTTTAAAAAGTTCTCCAACACTAATACACTGGTTAAAATGACATTCACATTCATCTGAATGATATATATTAAACCTAGAAGTCTGAAAAAAGAGTCTAAGCAGAATCTTAGAATATTTCCCCTATCTCTATCAGAAAGAGTAAGAATAAAAGTCATAGAGACATAGAGGCAAAGGAAGTGAGTAATGGACAGGGCAGAAGAGGAAAAGAGAGATAACAATTGTGAGCCAGAATTAATTACTGCCCACTGTAGTGTAAGTAATTAGCTAGGCCTTATCTCAGTCTGTTTTGTGCTGCTGTAACAGAATACCAGAAATTGGGTAATTCATAAAGTAAATAAATGTATTGAGCCAGGCATGGTGGCACATGCCTATAACCCTAGCATGTAAGAATAGAAGCGAAAGCTTGGATAGTAGTCAACACTTTATCCTCAGCTACCAAACAAGTTTGAGGCCGACCTGGACTGCACGCAACCCTGTTTCAAAGAAACAAACAAACACAGCAAAGAAAGAACTTTGTTTTCTTTCTCACAATTCTGAAGGCTGAAATGATACTGGAAGGTAGATGATCGATTGAGAATATAACACAGATGGATATGAATTGGGGGTCTACTCCCATGACTCCTGATGCATTTCTATAATAGCATTTATTCATGGGGCCTCATTGACTAATCACCACTTAAAGGTCCCACTACCTAATACTCTTGCAATGCTAATTAAATTTCAACATGGGTCTTAGAGGGAGATATTCAAACCACAGATGGCTATTTGTGCATGCTAGCATCTATCTACACTAACTCATTTATAGTCCCACAAATTAAAGATTCTTACTCTGAAGTGCACAACAAAATGGCCAGTACAGTCCTTCACAGTAAAAATGAATAGCCTGACAGCCCTGATGCTGCTGGGTGAGTTTAATTCTGCGTTAGAATCCTGAAGTCACCTATTATGGAAAAAGTTTTAAGCATTTGGAATGAACAGTCTTGAAGATTCCCTTCATATGAAGATAAATATCACTCTGAAACAACTAACATCTCTTAGACATTTACTTTATGATTTTTTAAAGAATAACAAATGCATCAAGATATAATTCACGCACCACAGAATTCACTTATTTTTGTAGGAATTGTATTGAACTGTGTAATTTCATGATATCTCTTGCATCATTTTCTTTAAAGCACCACTACTCCTACCCTAGTCATAGTAAAAATCAGTTTTGAAATCTTTTCTTTCCCACAATAAGTGCCCTCATGTCCATAGTTAGTGGATCTTCAGTCCTACTACTCACCACAGATACTCACTAATCTCATTTTTGTCTCCACATACTTGCTTATTCTGGATATTTCATACAAATAGAATTATGCAATATGATGCAGGTCTTTGTGACTGGCTCTTTTCACTTACCATATTTTTGAGATCCTACCATGTTGTAACATATTCAAACTTCATTCCTCTTTATGGCTGAAATATATTCTATTAGAATTTTTGCCACATTTCTTTATTCATCAGACATTTGGTTTGAAATGAAAATTATGAATACCACTTACTTTGAACATTCCTGTAGAGGTTTTTGTGTGAACAGACATTTTCAATTCTTTTGGGCACAAGCATACAAGTAGAATTGGGTCATTATGCAATAAGTAATTCTATGTTAACTTATTAAAGGGGTGGAAACCCATTTTTCAAGACTACTCTATCATTTAACATGCCCACCAGCAATGTGTTAGTGTTCCCATTCTCTACACCTCCATTGTTTATTACTTTTTTCATTATGGCCATTCTAATAGGTATAAAATGATGCATTTCTAAGGTAACAGTGTTGAGCATATTTTTGTGTATTTTGGACATTTGTGCATCGTCTTTGATAAAAATGTATGCATCTTTTCTCTACTTTGTCTTCTTATTCATCACATTTCAAGAGGCCTATTTTGGAAACATTTTCCCCTACTTTCATGTTTCTTTTCATATTTTCAAAGGCTTCTTTAGAAAAACATTTTTTCCCAAATACAATTCACTTCTGTGTGTTGTTGTTTGACTATGTTTTTGGTTCCATGTCTAAGAAATCTTTGCTCAATATGAAGGTCATAATTCTTTTCTGTTTTCTTCTAAAAGTGTTGTTCTAGCATTTTAAACTAAGGCTATTCAAAAGTAAATTCAGGGGTATGGTGTGTTGCATATACCAACATTCACTTTTTTATTTAATTTGACTCATGGCTTTTTAAACTTTTTAAATTGATAGATTAAAACATAAAATATATACATATATTAGCACACTGTATAATGTTTTAACACATGAATGCACTGTAGACTGTATCTAAGAGGCAAGATATATATAAGAATAAAACGAAACCAGAGTATCTAAGGCATAGTGATTAAATCAGGTTAAACACATCTATCTAATCAACCAAGGATTATTCTTTATAGTGAAAAAAACTTTAAAATCTTTATTTATTCTTCTCATACTATAATTCCCAATAGCAGTTTCCCCTCACTCCACTCTTCCCAGTCCCCACCCTTTATCTGCCCTCTTCCACAGATCCACTCAGCCTCCCTTTCCCTTCAGAAAAAAGCAAGTCTTCCAGGGATATGAACCAAGCATGGCATAAGAAGTTACAAAAAGACTAGACACCTCCTGTCATATTAAAGCTGGACAAGTCAACCCAGTAGGAGAAGGAAAGGTCCCAGGAGACAATGGCCATTCCCATTGTTAGGACCCAAAAACAAAAACACCAAGCTAATAACTATACCATATATGCAGGGGACCTAGAGCAGATCCATGCATGCTCCATAATTGCCACTTCAGTGTCTGTGAGCCCCTACACAAAATCTTTTTTATAGCTTTTGAAACATACTTTATCTATGGTCACTCTACTCTGCAACAGCATAACAGATCATCCTTTTCCATATATCTGTAATCTAATACTCATTGATCAATAATTTTTCATCACTCCTCCCCACCTACCTATTCCCCACCATCTAGTAACCATCTTTCTATTCTTACCTTGTATACAATTAACTTGTTGTTCTACATGTGCGTGAGATCTCCGTTCTCTGCCTGATTTATTTCATTTAATAATAATTTCCAGCTCTGTTTATTCTATTACAAATAACAGGATTTCATTTTTGTGATTTTTGTTGTTGTTTTTTTTTTCATTTTCTATTTCATTTTGTGGGTTGTTTTGTGTGTTTGCTTTCAGGTAGGGTTTTGCTCTATGCTCCAGGCTGGCCTTGAACTTGCGATCCCCCTGCCTCCTGTGTCTGTGAAGTGTGACCACTCATACAGCCTTACCTGGCCGTACCACATTTTGTACCCGTTCATCATCACCTGAGCCGAGCACTACATAGGTTATTTCCATTTGTTAGCTCCTGCAAATAATGTTCCAGAGCCCAGATACCTCTTCCAGAGACATAGTTCATTTCTGTTGGATACATGCAGTACAAGGTATTTTTCTTTCTAGTGTGACAAAAATACCTGACAAGAAGCACGTTTAGAAGGGGAAAAGTTTACTTCGGATTAGAGTTCAAGGGAACCCAAGCCAACAAGGCGGGGAAGGCATAGCGGCTGCTGGCAGCAGGAGGCTGGCTCCACACACTGAATCCTCAGTACAGAAGCAGAGAATAAGTGAGAGACAGAGCTGGACTGTAAAGCCTCAAAGCCTGTCTGGTGACTCCTTTCTTCCAGCAAGTCTCCACATCTTAAAGGTTCCACAACCTTCCCAAAACAGCTCTACCAGCTGGAGACCAAGTATTCAAACATAAGTCTATGGGGGACATTTCATAGTCAAACTATAACATATACTCAGAAGCAGGACTGCTGAATCATATGTGATCTCTTTTAAATTTTTGAAACACTTCCATAATTTGATATTATGGCATATGTATACATAGTTGACTGGTAGTGTGTGAAATGAGTTCCCTTTCCTCAACATCTTCAACATTGCTTATCTTTAGTCTGTGTTGTTGATATTAGTGATTCATAATGGGGAGAGGTAGCTTTGATGGCAATTTTAATTTGCAGTCCATGGTTGGTAGTGATATTCCTATAGTTATTTTCATATAGATATTGTGCATCTATTTGTTTTGTTTTGTTTTTGAGAAATGTCTATCAAGGTCATTTAGGCCTTTTTTTTAAGTTCACCCCTTTTAAAAATGTGGATACATGATTTTCCTAGCACCTTAATTTCAATAGGGAATCTTGTACTTTGGTGAACTGTCTTTTATGTTTGTAAAAGATCAGTTGGTTATAATATAAGGGTTCTCAATTCTGTTCCATTGATCCATAATGTCTACCTTATGCCAGTACCATAATGGACTCATAACTATGGCTTTATAAATATTAGATTTTCCATCCCTTGAATATGCCATGTTCTCTCTCACCTCCAAGACTTTGCATAATCAGCTCCTATTACTGGAAATAAAATTATCCAGATAATGACTTTTTTTCAGTTTTAAACTCAAAAGATGCTTCATCAAGAAAATGTCCCTTGGTTTCAAAAGTTTGAGCCAGGTGTTCATCTTTTTTGTTCCAAATTACCATGTGTTCCAGATACTCCAAGCTGTAAGATTAACCCTACTGCTTCACCATCAAGTTGACTTGTTCTAGCCTATTCACCTGACTCAGAATTCCATGACTGCAGAAACTCTCTCTGACCGGGTCAACAGTTGTATCTCCACATCGGTGTACCCCTTGGTACATGTTAAAAGGTGATAATGCATAAATATCTATAAATATGATGAGTTGCTTATGTTTTTAGTAATGGACTAATTAGCAATTTGAACGACATTTCCTGCCAAGAAAACTATACAAAAATTAGTATGATATTTACATAATATGTCATACTATTAAAAGGCCAAACTTGGGAGTCAGTGGAGAAAAAGAAAAAACTGAAATTTATGACCCATCTAGAAAGAAGAACCCAGAAAAAAATACCAACTTTTAGGTTCTAAACTATAACAATATTTTAAATAAATGATAAATCAACTTCTATTTGGATAGAAAGCCAGTTTCTGATGATCTCAGTATCATGTTGGATTAAGATAACATAGGATTGTTAGTATCTGAGGCCAATTTCCAGAAACATAAATCCTATTTTGATAAAGATAAAAGCAACTGAAGCCATATATGTGTGTGTATGTATTATACAATATTATTTTTATATTAAATACAATATAAATAATACGTTATCATTATATATTATATTATATAATGCATATAGCACAAATATTTTATATAATATATCATAATTAATAACATTATATATTATGCCATTCATTAAAAAGCAAACAAGCATATGACAAAACAGTCATGTAGTACAAAAATAAGATATACAATTGATAATAGAAATCGATTGAGATATCTTGTGGTTCCCTATGAATTTCACAATTTCTAATTCTATAACATGTCATTGATTATTTTGTTTTGTTTTGTTTTTTGAGATAAGGTCATCAAGGCTACCCTTGAACTGACAATCCTTCTGCATTAGCCTCCCAAGGGCTAGAGTTATAGTTATGAGACATCATACCTGGCTTGTGTTACTGGAATATTGGAGTTTTCATTGAATTGGCAGTTTTCTTTGGATAGTATGGAAATTTCACCAATTTTGCTTCTTCTGATACACAGATATGGAATCTATTCTCATTTATTTCTGCAGTCTTCAACTTCTTTCATCATTGTTTTATAGATTTTAGTGTTCTGGCCTCTGATGCTCTTGATTAAATGTATTTCTAAGTATTTTATTATATTGTTAGCTATTGTCTGAAAGTCCTATGTTTATTAGGATATCAAACACAATTTAACCTCCCCTAGGGTAAAATGACTTCATGAATTCTTCCAAACAGCTAAGGGAAAAATATTATCAATGTTATATAAATGGTTGTAAGGACCAAATAAAATAAACACAATTGTAATAACAGCATAAAATAACCTTGATATCCAAACTTGATAATGAAAGAAAATTACATGCTCATCTTGCTCATAAATAAAGATCAAAGATTTTAAATGAAAGGTTAGTAAAATAATTCTAGACATATATGAACTGAATGGTACACTGGAGCTAAAAGGTTTTATCCTAAGGGTCTAAGGTTAGCTTCAGACCACATTAACAGAATAAAGAGGGAAAAATCTTGTGACTAGTTTAACATATAAAAGAAAACCATGATACAATGATGTCATTCCTGATGTGATTTTAAAACCTTTGAAAACTAAAAGTTTAAAACTGATATCTTTTTAAACTAACAATAATAATATAACCTATGACAAACAGTAAAAATAAAATTTTGCTCTGATCAGTAGTGAACAACGAGGCCTATTACTACTTCCACTCAACATTATCTGGAAATTTCTAGACATTATAATAAAGGAAACTTTCTTACTTTTAAAGTTTTTTTATATAATATATTTTGATCATATTCTTTCTCCCTCCCCCAACTTCTCCCAGATTCTCCACACCTTTCTCCCGAAACTTCATGTTCTCTCTCTCTCTCTCTCTCTCTCTCTCTCTCTCTCTCTCTCTCTCTCTCTCTCTCTCTCTCTTTCTCTCTCTCTCCGGGGTGAGCTGTGTATCCATATGTGTAAAAATAAGAAAACAACAAAAAGAGAAAATCAAGTCAAATAAACAAAAGGAAACATAGTAAGAGCCAGAGAGGATAGATAGATGACTCCAAGAAAAACAATGTTTCTTGCAGACACAACAGGAATGGTACAATAACAGGAATGAACTCTGAGAATGTGAAAGCATTCACAAGACCTGGACAGGTTCAAGCTAGACAGGATCCCCATAATGAGAGAGTAAGGTGAACTCTGGATCCCACCCTCAACCAACCAAGAATCTATTTGCAACTGAAAGCTTCCAGCAGAGGGAAAGTCAGGTTTCTCCCATGGACAGTCATTGGGTATATCAACTACTATCAACTACACTCCAGGGCAGGCCCCAAACCCAGGAATAATTGACCAACACAAAGAAAACTTTTTAAAATTTAATTTAATTATTTTTCTTATTCACTTTACCTCCTGCTCACTGCCCCCTCCTAGTCACTCCCTCCCACAATTCTTCCTTCATCCCCCATCCCCTTCTCCTCTGAGTGGGTGGGGCCCTCCAGGGTATCCTCCCACCCTGGCACTTCAAGTCTCCATAAGGCTAGGTGCATCCTCTCCCACAGAGGCCAGACAAGGCAGCTCAACTTTTGGGATAACAGCTTTTTGGTAACAGATTTGGGATAGCCCCCACTCCAGTTGTTCAAGCTGTACATCTGCTACATATGTGTGAGAAGACCTAGGTCCAGGCTGTGGTGTATGCTCTTTGGTCAAAGGAAAACTTTTAAGCTATCTAGATTAAAAAGGAAAAAAATAACATTTTAAAAATATTTTCCATGAACACTTTAGTAGACATGTGAAAAATCCAAAAGAACATGCAAATAAATTATTAGGATAAATAAGTGAGTTTAGCAAATCTTTGGATACAAACTTGATATGTAAAATTAAACTACATTTCTAAACACCAGCAAAAAGCAATTAAAGTTAAACTTAAAGCAATTTTTAAATAGAGATCATGAATTTGAAAATGAACAAGGGAAGCTACATGAGAGAATTTGGATGGATGGAGGGTTTGAAGAGGAAATGATGTCATAATGTTATAATCACAAAATTTTTTTTTAAATTATATAGACTTACATTGGAATTCCTACGAAGTCAACTGAAAGTCTTATATTAACATGAAGGACTTTTTATAGATAGTGCTTTGGGGATCCACATATGTGCAAGACAAGGAAAAAGTCAATCCCCAAATTGTCCTAACCAAATTTATATTGAACTCTTGAGCTAGTATGGCTTGTATATGACTCTTCAATGTTTTCCTAATTTAAAAGAAAGGGGAAGTGATTTATAGCTCTACAGTGATTAGTCATTAGACACAGGCAGTCAAGGAAGGAGGTCTTTCCTTGGTTGAAAAGTGTGCCTCAGAAGACAATTCTCAGGTGAACTCTTGGTAGTCGGGGGGTGGGGGCAGGGATTGGAATCTACATGGTGGAACACAACCTCCATCATAGTTATCATATACAATGGCATAAAAAACACCTTGGAAAACCTCTATATAAACATTAAAAAATATCAGTAGGAAAATGAGCAAGAATTAAAGACATGGAAGAATATATGATGTTCCTGAATTGGATGCTGTGATTTTTTTTTCCTAAGTTGATTTTTTTATTTGAATGAGCATGTTCCCCCATGGGTTCATGTCTGTTCACCAGTTGCTGGAACTCTTGGGGAAGGATTTGGAGCTATGGCCTTCTTGGAGGTGGTGTGTCACTATAGGGAGGGCTTGAGGTTTCAAAAGACTTCCCCATTCCTATTGTGTTCTGTAACATCCAAATGTGAGCTCTTGGTGCTGTTCTAGCTCTGTCTACAGCCACCCCTTCAGGCTTTCATCCTTTTGTCATAAACACCCTCTGGAACTGGAAGCTCAGTTAAACTCTTGGTCATAATGTTTTATCTCAGCAATAGAAAAGAAACCTTAACTAATACAATTTTTAAATTCAATGTAATCGCAATAAGAATTCTAAGAGGTTTCCCTTTTCTTGAGGTACATAAAAAGCCAATTCTAAAATACATGTGAAAATGTTAATGCTAAGAGTATCCAAGGTGGTTTTAAAAGGCCAAGTTGGAAGGACTTACTTTCCCAGATACCAAGAGCTTATTATAGGGTTCAGTAACTAACACTGTTAGTACTGGTGTGCTATGGCCTGGCTGTGGTTTTGTATCCCAAGGATTCATGTGAGGGATGCTTAACCCTGTATGGCACTGTTGATATGGTAGAACTTTTAAGAGGTAAGGCTACATGCAAGGTAATTTCATCACTGAGGGTACTGCCTTTAGAAGGTATACACCCTTTTCTTACAGAGTACATTAGTTCTCAAAGGGGTAAGTTGCTCTGAAATGAGGCCAACCCATACAAATTTTCCCTTTTCTGCATGTAGTCTCTTTGCCTTTCTCCACCATTTTGTTATCTAGCCAAGGGTACTCTCACTCAAGCTGAATGGTTGTTTTTGAATCTCCAAAATGACCTAAGTAATCTCTTTCACTTTCAAATACCAAGCCTCAATTATTTTGTTCTAGCAACAGAAAATAGACTGATGAGAAACAGATCAACAGAATAGAATAAACAACTCAGGAACAATTTTGAGTGTATATAAACAATGGATGGATGAAAAAGTAAGAATGTAGAAAAGTATAAAAAAATCCATATAATAAATAGGACAAGATCAGTTGGATACTTACATGGAAAAATATAGGGCCTGACCTCTATGTCTCTACCATACACAAAATCAATCCCAGGTGGCTAGCTTTTCTAACTGTGAATGGCACAAATACAAAACTTCGAAATGATAATGGAAGAGCATGTCTAGTGATTTCAAAGTGAGAAAATACTTTTAAAAACAGGCTTGTTTTGTGTTTGTGGGGTGTGTGTGTGTATGTGTGTAAGAGAGCTTCATCACAGAGGAAGTTAGGTGGTTATGGGCTGTCTAATAGTGGGTGCATGGAACCAAACTCACTGAGACATCTCTTCAGCCCTGGAAAAATACTTCTTAAACAGGTTACAAAAACACTATCCATGAAAGAAAAATTTGACACATTAAAATTAAAGCCTTTTGTTCATCAAAAGATATTATAAAAGTAGGCCACAAATTTGAAACTGTTTTTCAAAACATAAGAAGTAATTTCCAATGTATATAAAGATTTTTTAGGGCTAGAGAAATGGCTCAGCAGTTGAGAGAGCTTGTTGTTCCAGAAGAGGACTTGAAAGCACCCATGTCAGGGGGCTCACAACTCCAGCTCCTGGGAATTCTACTCTCTGCACTCACATACTCCCACATAGACACAAGCACACATACACATAATTAAAAATAAAAATAACGGATTTTTAATTATATAAGAAATCTGTAAAAACAGTGTAAGTGGACAGGAAAATAGTTTATATATTATATAAACATCTACATACAGACATAGATTAGATATAGATATAGATATAAATAGATGGATAAGTACTTCATGAAGATGCCTAAATTGATAACAGCACATGATAAGGAGTACAACCTCATCAGTCTTCAGTGAAGAATCCTTTAAAATCCTTTAAGATAAAATTAAGGATGTAAGTCACGTGTAGACTACTTACCTAGAGAACCTGAAGGCTTGGGTTTGATTCCCAAGATCACATACAAACAGAAAAGTTCACTACAAACCCACTCACCAGCATGACAGTACTTCTCATTCATTGCTGGTGAGAAACAAATTGTCGGGAACTTAGAACATCATCAATAACTTCAAAATATGTATTCTCCACTACACAGAAACTAATCCTAGATAAATAGTCAATGGAAATTCTAATAAGTGGACTTGTATAAAAATATCTGAAACATTATTCATAATAACTTCAAACTGGAAATATCATACATAGTTATTATCATGATAAGGAATTTATAAATTATGATGTATTTCAACAACAGAACACACAAAGATATAAATTTTAAAAATTCTCCTTGCAACAATATGGTTATCACAAATATAGTGCTAACCAAAAACCACAAGACTCAAAAGAATACATCTATCTGATTCCATTTATGTACAGTTCAAATGAACAAAATTATTTCTGATACTAGAAGTGAAGACAGTCATTATCTTTGGAGAGTGAGGATCATTTGGTGATAAAGATGGACACAATTAAGGATTTGCAGAATGGTAAAATGTTTTATTTCTTCACCTAGGTGCAAGCAACATGAGTGTCCTTACTTTGTAATATTTCACCAAATGGCACAATCATGAAGTGCATGTGTTTCTGTATGTGTGTTATATGTCAATAAAATGTAAAGAAAAAGAATAGAAATGAGAGACTAAGCACTGAGTAGTTACAGAGGAATCAGACAAAGAGGGTTCTCTACAACAGCTGCAGTCAGAGGCACAAGGTTTGGTAATGCTCTTAGGAATTAAATTTGCTTCAGAAATTCTCTAGTATAAAGAGATCTTCTCTATAACATAGTTACAAATAGATTACAGTTCTTTTTTGTTTTTCACAAGATCTAAGAGAGAAGGATGAGCCTAACAGCATATGAAACATCAAACAATATATTACAAAAACCCTTTAGTACCATCTTAGAGGAAAGGCATGAAACTCTGAAATAGATCACACAGTTAGGATTCCTCATTTCCACCTCACTTCCCAATTATTTTCAAAACCAGCGAAACATACCAACTATTTACTCACCTAAGCAAAACTGACAGTTCACAGACTTAGCAGGATCAGAGAGAAGCAGACCTGATGGCTTTGTTTTATATAAATGTTACCTAAGTCCCAAAATAATTTAATTCAACAACTATATTTCTACCTAGCTGTAACTAGTGATATGTTGGGAATCGTGAAGAAAGTAGATTTCTGAGGAGCTTTCAGGTGAAGAAAGGAGAATATTAAGATGAAACTCAGTAACAACGGCAGAATAATTCCCAAAGAGAATATGGTTGGTGACTTCCAGGAGTAAAATTAGTGGGGATAAAAATGAGAGTGATATTATGATAGCCATTCTTCAAAAGACTTAAATAAGACACTGGAACGTCTGCATTTAAACTCATGAAAACCTATTTTATCTAGATTCCATATACACAATTTGTGGGATCTGTTATGTTTGGCATGAATCACCCAGAATGATTCTTAGTTATTAGGAGTATCAAAACTTGGTATTCTAATAACAGAGCTAGTTATACCCAAAGATTTATGTTGATCATTAAAGCTGTCTTCTATGACAACACCTCAAATAATTAAGAATATATCTCAAAGATCTCAAACAGTCCTGAATAAGTTCCTATTGATCTGCTTGTAGTTTAGTTGATGAGATGCCACCTCTGTCTCTCTCAACAGAACTTTTACCAACATTAAAAGACAACTAATACTTGTCTGTGTGAGGTTGTTAGATCCCCTGGAACTGGAGCTGTAGGAAGTTCTGAGCTGCCATGTGGGTGCTGGGAATTGAACCCAGGTCCTCTGGAAGAGCAACCAGTGCTCTTAACCTCTGAGCCATCTCTCCAGCATCTGATACTTAACAACACTGTATCTGCCACAGAGAAATTGAGCTGAGATTATTAAATTATACCAACAATGTTACTCATCTCTCTCCTGATTTGGAAGACTCTGATCTTTGATCCTCTCCCCATCCCTCCCTCCCCCACTTCTCTCTAGTTCTCCAGTTTGGAAAAACAACAACTAGAAAATCCCCACTTTTGATCAATTCATTTGGGTTTCTGGAGACTTATCAATCGGCTATAAGATTTTTTTTTTTTGAGTAACAGCCATCAGAATTTTCTTTCTGACTGTAGTGAAAAAATCACGTCTGTTCTTCTTCATGGAAAAAAGGTTTGTTTTGTTGTTGACATGTTGCTGAGATTTTCCGCCATGTTTTTGACATTTGAGAGACATAATCATGACCAGACCTTCTTCTCTATAGTGCTATCCAGTGATTTTCAATGTTTTGAATTATTTGTTGTCAAAATCAGACACTACTGGTGCATCTCTAGCCATCAAATTTATCTTCACTAAGTACCCAAATGCAGCTACTTCTTCAGCTGAGGGAGACAGCCCATGATTCCAGAAACTCTAATGTCAACCTCTCAGTTTTTATGAAACCATGTACCTACCTTTCCAAGATCTCCCTTGCAGAGAATTGCTTATATTCCTACTTTGTGTCCTGAATTCTTTCCATATCCTGCTTTATTTGTTTGTTTAATTCCAGTATGGTACAGACACACCTTCAATGATTTCTGGAGTCTTTCCTTGAGTCATAATTAAGAGCCCACAGTCCAACCATCTCATAAGTATGAATACCTTTTCCCTTGCCTAAATACATGTCTGACCACTCATAATGAAAAGCCACTGATTGTTGGGCTCACCACAGTTTAGTTGCATCAGTTTCCCTTTACTCTTTCTAAATATGTTGGTAGGAAACCCAAGTATAGTACCCACTGGAAGATGCCGGCTTTGTTTCTAGTCCTCTGCGTACAAGGTTTGCTGTAACAACAGCTGCTTATGTTGAAAAACTAAAATATAAAATAAGACCTACATGGCCAAGTCCCACAAGGCTATTTACTTTCTTATTTATGAATCAGAATCTGTCAGCACAACTTAGAATTTTGACTGTCAGCAGATACTACGATTAAATGTCACTGAAAAACCAGCAGAGGGTGCAGCAGGGCACTAGAAATGTTACCCAAGATATAGCACAGCAATGTAAATCGATTAGCCAATCAACTTTTCCTTTATTTATTTACTCATTCGTTTATATATTTGTTTGTTTGTTTGTGTATATGCTAAGGTTAATATCACCAAAACAAATTAGTTGAATCTGGGATAAAATGTCTTCAGTGGGCTAAAATTCTCCTGAAAGTGAAATTCAAGATGAATAAGGAATACATGGTTAAACTTAGTCTGGTCAAAATTAGTTAGAGCAGAACAAAATGACACAGATCTGAGCCCTTCATTTTGTAAAAAGCCTACTATGGAGTTTCAACCTGTTGTCCCTTCATCGCCCCCCTCATAAACAAAGTTTCTCAGTATGGAGAAACTCTATTATGGAGGACTGTGTACTAAACTGGATGATGGGAGAGCACCTTCATCCTAGTTTTGACTCAAGCTAGGATATCTTGGGCCACTTACTTCTCCCTTGAGGCCTGTATGTTCTCCAAAGGAATCAATAAAATAGATTCAGGCGGTACCTTACAAATCTGGAAAACATAAATTCCAATTAATGCTATAAATGTAAAGAACTGGTATCATTGCTTTGACTGCCCCATAGACTAAACTAGACTAAAGGATAGCAGATAAGAAGCTGTGCTGAAACACGTAAGTATCTTTGCTACATCTGATGTAAGCAACTTAAGGCCATTGCAAAGCTGTGAGAGTCCCATGCCATCACAGAAGCTCTAGTATACTGCTGTCCCACCAATCTCTAACCAGCACTGTCCATCCTGATTGCCAAAAATCCTTGACCACCATTTGAGTAAAGAAGTTGAATTCCCTGATTTCATTTGAATGAATGTGTGTGTGTGTGTGTGTGTGTGTGTGTGTGTGTGTGTGTACATACATACAGAGAGAGGGAGAGAGGGAGAGAGAGAGAGAGAGAGAGAGAGAGAATATCAATGTGCAGCTGCTAAGTACCTCTACTGGGATCCTGGAGGGGGGTAGTAAATAAAAGACCCAGAGTCCTAATTCATTCTCATTTAGCCCCAGTGTTTACAATTTCAAGTATGAGAAGCCCGTCTACTGATTCTTTTCTTTGATAAACTGTTATATAAATTTGAGTGTCTTTGAAAGACATTTTAGGTCTGAGGCAATTTTACAAAGCACATTGTTAAGGAAGAAAGGAAGAAAGAAAGAGAGAGAGACAGAGAGAGAAAGGAAAAGAAGAGAAGAGAAAGTGTGTGTTCTGACACTAGAGTATTATTATGAATGTGACACCTCTAAAGTGTACAACTTGGAAAGTCAAAGCAACACAAATAATGTTTAAAGAGTTGTGACAATAACTATGGGTGTAGCACCGAGTACAGAAGGCTTCCATGCCTCATCTCAAGTAGCTTACTTACACAACGTGTCATTTTCTCCAGAAGTTACAAATTCACCATTAGTCTTTAACCACCTCAAAAAGATTCTTGGATGTTCTGCCTAAGATTCAAGTGTGAGACAGCTATGGAAACCACAGGAAGACTTAATATCAAGTACACTAAATTTGTTCGAATAACGAGTAAGATAAACAACTACGATAATGGTTTGCTAAAAGAGATACAAACACTCTAAAGATTGTCAAAAAACAAAACAAAAATCCGACTTCCTGTTTCAAAGGCAGAAAAAACTCTTCACATCCACTGCATCCAACTCCATCTACAAGAGTGTCAGAACCGGCATGCAAAGGGTGAGTTTTATTTCCATAGATTTTTGAAATTGCTGTTCAGAAGTTGTCTAGCAAGACGGCATATTTCTACCAGAATTCCTCAGGGGCGCTGATCCTAACTAGAACGCAGAAGAGAATCTGTCTCAAGTTGCAGGTAAGTGTGAAAAAGCTCAGGTCCTGGTCAGCGCACAAGAACCCAGCGCTGAAAGTATGGTTAAAAGTTGTTTCAACGGGCGTGGAACAGTTAGTACAGCTGTTTACAGCTCCAACTCCAAAGAGGAGCCTGCTAGTGCTGGCATCAGCTCGGGACACGAAGAAACAAGCACCACGGGCAGAGAAACTCACCAGGGGGCACGAGGGGCCAAGCTGCTCGCCGTTAGACGGCCACGGGGGCGGCGCAGGCACCTCCGCGCCCGGATGGGTGCAAGGCAGGCCAACTTTTCGCGAAGCAGCCCACACCCCCCGGGGGCGGCGCGTGCAGGCTGGGCTTTCCAAGTCCACGGGACCCGAGAGGGTCTGGATGAGCCAAGGCAAGGAACCGAGAACAACCTGCCCTGGACAACCTCTCCCCAGCACTCCGGCCCACTCCCAGCTCCTGCATTGGAACTTGGCTCTGAGTGGCAGAGTCCCCTGAGCCCTGAGGCCCAGGCCCCCGCCCAACCGAGCAGGGGAGGGGGCCTCCAAGGCCGCCGCCCCTCCTAGGTGACTCACCTGGTGCCGGTCCTGGGAGTCAGGGGGGAGTGGATCTTCTCCCGGTTCCAAAGGCTGCTGTTGAAAGGACGGCTGCCCGAGGTGGCGGGTGATGGGACCCACAGGGTCGAGGCTCCCAGGGCTGCTTAGGGTGCCAGAGGTGCCAGGAGCACCCGGGCCACCGAGGCGGGACTCGGTTCCCCGTTCCCGCCGCAATTCGGACCGCAACTCTAGGTAGCAGCACAGCGTCAGCAGGTGGAGGGCCAGCGAGAGGCCAAAGAAACCCAGGAAGAGCCGGCAGCTGTTCCCTTCGCCCGCCCGAGCAGGGGCCCCGCGACAGCCGCAGCCCTGGCTGCCCCGCTCCCTTGGCGCTGCCGCAGGCAGGGGTTCCCTGCGCTCTACCTCTGGGTAGCCCATGGCCTCCAGAGACAACCACTATCTGAGGCCCGGGAGCCTCTGCCTCTGCCTCAGTCCTTCACGACCCCTGACAGGCGACTACTGTCCTGCCATCGGCTGGGGGCTGCAGGGACCCGTTCCTGAGCGACGGTGGCTGGGCGGGACAGAACAGGGAGCAGCCGCATGTGCAGCTCCACTCCGAGGGGTGGGAAAGGGAGGAGGAGGGGCGGGCGAGAGGGGCGGCGCGGCCAGAGAGGGAACGAGGGAGGAGGTCCTCACCTACCCCGCCCCATGCCTCAAGGGGCGGCCGGGACGCCCAACCACGGGCCCGCCAGGCCTGGCTGCCCCGCCCCCTGCCGTTCCACTCGGGCCTCCAGTCGTGGGGCGGGGCCTGGGGGCGTGGGGGTTCACCTCTGCCTGGCAGCCCCACCCAGCTCTTCCCGCTTGCCCCGTTGCAGTTGGTGAGGGCTGCTGTCGTTCATCTCTAGACTCCACCCCGGTTTAACCCTTCAGCGCCGCTATGGGGGAGGGCAGGAGGGGGAGGCTGAGAAGAATTTTGGGAACCTTGGAAAGAACGTGGAGAAAAGAAAAGGAGGCAGAAACTAGCATTAATAGAAATGTTTGCAATTAACTGCAGTTGCTAATAACATCATCCAGTACTTATCTGTTGCTTTCAATCTTCAAAGCGTTTAACAGACGTTAAACTAATTAAAACAGTTCAGGGTTTGGAATGAAACCATGCCTGCTGTGTTTGCAATTCAATGGCTCGCCAGAAGAAAAGGAGACCTAGGAGCCTGGGAGCCAAACAGACTGGGAACCGGGCAACCTCACTCCTAAAATGAGTCTTGGGGCACAGTCTGAGGGCATAGAAAGGGTGTCTAGTGCCAAGTAAAACTGAAGTGATGCTGTCCGTTGAAGGCTAAAACCGTTTCCTAGGATTTCTTGATATATTAATTCATTCAACAGATATGCATTGATCCCTTTCACAGTGCAGAAAGTACCGTGTGAGAGAACCCTCAGCCAAAAGTTTATCTTTTTCCAGAGCTGCACAAGTTTTGGAAGAACTTGAGCCTTCGAGGAGCAGGTGGGGAAACTGAGGGTCATGATGAGGTGAATTTTTACAGGGGTGGTCCACAGCATGGCCAGACACTATTGGCATCTGTATTCGCAGGCAACTGTTCTGGCCTCTCCACCCTTCCCATGCTTCCCCTGGAGTATTCCCTGGGGTAAGTTCAACAAGTCAGCCAAATGTTCCAGATGTACACTGCTGCAACGGCAGCATCTTCAACAGCTGCACCAATCAGAAACAGGGTCAGAGGGGAAAAAATGGCAAATGTCAGAACAATAGACCTGGAAATGAAGGATGGAAAAGATTAGTTGTCAAGAGTCACAATTGACAAGTGTTAGTAGTCTCAGATTTTAGAGAACTAAATAACTGTAGCAGAGCAAGCAGCCACTTTTTTTTTTTTACCCAGTAGGTACACTCATTTCCATGTAATTGAGAAATGAATAATTAGCAATTTTATTAACTTGAAGTAAGCATAGTAAAAGCCACTGAGGAGGCTCAGTGGTGCGCCAGAGCACTTAAGGCTAGGCCTAAGACCTGGGCTCATAAGGGAGAAGAAAAACACAGAAGAGTGTAGAAAGGAGACAAAAGAGAAACAAAACCAAAAGCATATGGTGGGGAGGTCAGAGCACAGGGGTCATAAGCTTTAAATATATCAGCCACAGACAGGCTTTCTTTCATAGCCTAGTGCATGGCCTCAGTGCTTCATAAACATCTTTTTGTCCTCTTTTTAACCTTTACCAATGAAACTGGACGTTTGCAAAGGATCTCATCATCACACAGATAAGGGGGAAAAGAAAGGCTTGCAACAGCGCTTCTCAAGATCTACTTGTCCAGACCAGGAATTCTAGATGCTAGGAAAACCGCCAAGCTGATTTACCTTAATTATCACAGCCAGGATTATTGGAAAGAATGCTAGACCAGAAGTCAGGAGGCGTCACCCTAGCACTAGTTTGTTGGGTCACTCTGAGCAGAGGGAGTGGGGGAAACACTAGCTTGGTTTCTCCAACTGGAAGATGAAGGGTTTAAACTGTAACAGCTATTACATTGTTCCTTATCAGCCGCATCACTGGCTGTGTTGACTTTATTGCTCACACAATTTAAAGAGGCTCTCTTTCCTTCCTCTAAAATGAGAGGGAAATAAATGTATCCATTTCCTGATAATGGTGGGAGAGGTCGTGAGTGGTGATGCTGGAGGGGTCTTACTGGTTCCTGCTTCCCATGCTCTACCAACTTTTTTTTAAATTTATCACTGTGTGTGTGAGAGAGAGAGGTGGGGGAGGGGCTCACATGCCACTGAGCACATGAGGAGGTCAGAGGACAACTTTGTGGAATTTGTTTTCACTTTCCACCTTTGCATAAGTTCCCAGGATCAAAGTCAGGCCATCAGATTTGTGACTGTAGAGCAGCAAATGCCTTCATCTGATGCGCCATCCTACCATGGCCCTTTCTCTTAATAACTGGACCAAGAAAGACTCCCTTTGCACCATTGCCTCTAGAAGCCTTCAGAACTGCATTTAACCCAGCACATCATTTTGATTCCCAAGAGACAGAAAATAAGACTTCATGTACTTTAGAAATATCACAGGGAGCCAGGGGCTGAGAGAAATGCATGTGGTTATAATAATTATCATTATATTAATGAAGTGCTGTGTATTGAATCTAAAAGTTTCACATTCAGTAGGCAGGCATTCTAACACTGAGCTACAACCTCAGGCCATGAGTTCCCTTTTTATGAATATGGTGTATGTGTTTTGATGCATTGCCTTCAGCTTGCCTCTCTGTTTCCACAAAGCCCTGTCCCCTACAGCGTAAGTCTTAAAACGATAAACCTATGGGCCACAGTCAGCAAACAGATGTGTTGTGTTTGGTGTATTATGGCCTAAAACTTGGAACTGAAAAGAAAATTCAGTTGTAGCATTTAGAAATCTGGAGGTTTCACATTTTTAGAATGCTGCTTTCCTACTTTTCTAAATACAAAAACAAACAAACAAACAAACAAAAATCACAAGGCCTGTTAACATTAGATCCACATTCTCATATGGCTACACCCAGCTAAAACTGCCCCTTTGTGTTAAACAGAAAAATAAAGTTCTATATCACCGTTCTACCCCCTGGACTCTGGTTTTCAATTCTGCCCTTGTCAGACTCTTGACTTGCTTACATGGGCTTCTTGGCCAGGATATAATCTGATAGTCCATCATTATTATTTGCTAACCTGCAAAGAAGCCATGCTACCACATTGCTAAATTCACTCTCTGCCCATTTCTCTGCACATTAGCCCAAGCTAGTATTTTTAACCAGAAGCATCCCCCACCTCCTCGAAGCTTGATAAATCAAGAATCGGGGTACATATTCATTCCCTCTGCTGGCATAGAGATCAGAGGGGTAACTATGGCGCACTTCGTGATTGCAGGTAGCTGGGGGAATTATGCGCTTTTGGAGATAGATTCTCATCTTAGATTATTTACATCTCAGTTATTTGATTTAATACAAGTGATTGTTGTTTGTCTTAGACCACCTCAGTTTTCTCATGTGGAAAATAGAGATGACACTATATACTTTTAGAAGAGATGCTTTGTAAGATAGCTGTGCTTAAGTGGGATGTGTGGAAGAGGGAAGAGTTTTGCTCTACTCTCTCAGGGCTTTCGGTAATTGAGCCTATTAAATAAACTGACAGCAGGCAGATTAGTGAGAGAAAATGAATGCAAAATGTATGATGTACAAAAAGGCATCCACATGAAAGAAAATGAATGTCAAATATGCAATGAGATTTAGAAATTTATCTATCCTCATAAGGGAGAGGGAGGCAAATGTAGTCAACTAAGGAGATTTGGGGGGGGAGCGTTGTTGTTGTTTTTTGGTTTTTGTTTTGTTTTGTTTAGAAAAGTGAGTAGGTCCTGAGGGGAAAAAAAAGATGGTGACAAAGTTCCTCTGGGTATGATCCTGAACTCCAGGGTTCACTTCAGTGGTAACTGTTTAGTCAGCCACAGTTGCTGAGATTACCAGAGAAGTAATTCAAGACAATTAAGTTCCTTTTAGAAAACATCTTTCTTCAGAAAAGTTCAGTGGAGCCCTTCCCTATAATTGTTCCAAAGTAACATATTAGGTGTATGACATCCTTCAGAATCTATTTGTCAAACTTAGTATCACACACACACACACACACACACACACACACACACACACACACACACACCATATATATATATATATATATTTGGATTTTACCCAAAGGGAGTAAGAGTAACCACATATAGCAGTTCTCAAGGACATGATAGAAATGCAGAAAAGTTACATAGTTTCCAGAGTTTGTACTTACCAAATGCTAGTCCCCTTTTATGTATTACATGTATTAAATTTTGAAATAGAGGCCATATGTACTCACCACCCTCCACTGACTGTTTGATGTGAATATCCATCTTCCTTGTATCCATTTTCTTTGTATTCATCTTCCTTGTAGCTGTCTAATGGACATCTCAAACTCAGCATAGCCAAAGTATGGCTTTCTCTCCAAAAATGTATTATGCTTTGGTATTCTGTAGCTCAGCCATTGACAACTCCACTCTTCCATTGCTCAGGGAGAAGGGGGAGGAGGAGGAGGAGGAGGAGGAGGAGGAGGAGGAGGAGGAGGAGGAGGAGAAGAAGAAGAAGAAGGAGGAGGAGGAGGAGGAGGAGGAGAAGAAGAAGAAGGAGGAGGAGGAGGAGGAGGAGGAGGAGGAGGAAGAGGAGGAAGAACAACAAAAATAACAATAACAATAACAACAATGCCCCTTTGAGACCATCCTTGAATGCCTTGACCTTCCCATCTGTTAGTGAATTGTGTTATTTATACCTTTAAAATATATCCAGAGCCCGATTATTTCTCACTACCTCCCTGTCATCACCCTGGTCTATACTCTGTGTCAGCTGGATGATTCTTGGATTGGTAAAGCCTTTTACCAAGTCTAAGCCCTTTTGATTCTCCTGCTCTACAACATATTCCCTATAAAGTCATTCTGTTAAAATGATGTCAGTCTCCTCTGCATCAAATCCTCCCATGGCTCACTGGTTTTCTCTGACTGCTTACTTTAGTCTACCTCATCCGAATACTGAACTTATTTATGGGTTCCTGTCCTAATTCTGTTCTCCATGCTTACTGTGTTAGTTACTTTTCTGTTGCTGTGATAAAATACCATGACCAAGGCAACTTATAGAAGGAAGGGTTTAGTTGGTCTTATAATTCCAGAAGGAGTGTCTATAATGGCAGGAGAGGCATGGTAGTGAGGAAGTAGAGCATAAAACTGAAGCACTTGCATGCTTGATAGCAAACAGGACACAAAGGGAGAAAACAGGAGGTGGGGCAGGCTACAACCTCTCAAAAGCTACCTCCAGTAGCACAATTCCTCCAAGTAAGTCTCCACCTCCTAAAAGTTCTACTATCTTTAAAAACAGTACCCATAGCCAGGGACCAAGTGTTCAAATACATGAGTCTATGGGAAACATTTATCTTCTAAAGCACCACTCTTACCCTCTTCGAAACATGTTAGGACCTTTACTGTTCCTTAAACCACTAAAGTATGCCTGATGTACGCTGTCACTTAAAAATTCTTCCATCTGCAGTCCCTCCTTGCTGGAAAGCTATTGCCCCATATAGCTACTTGGCTTCTTCTTTACTCCAGGTCTCTTCTAAAGTGTCACCTAATAAGAAATCTATTATTAACCAACGTTCTAATACACTCTGTTCCCTCTTTTACCATTTAACATACTGGATATTTATTGATTGTGAGATTCTTTTGCAGCCACAGATAAAATATCAGTTCTATAATGACATAGATTTGTGTTTAATTTTGTGCATTACTGTCTTAGATAGGGTGTCCTTGCTGTGAAGAGACACCATGACCAAGGCAACTCTTATAAAGGAAAACACTTAATTGGGGCTTGCTTACACTTTCAGAGGTTTAGCCCATTATCATCATAGTGGGGAGCATGGCAGCATGCAGGCAGACACAGTGCTGGAGGAGCAGAGAACTCTACATCTTTATCTGAAAGCAGCTAGGAGGATACTGTCTTCCACAGGCAGCCAGGAGGAGGGTCTGGATCATACTGGCCAGACTTGAGCATATATATGAGACCTTAAAGACCTATCTTGACAATGATACACATCCTCTAACAAGGCCACACCTCCTAATAGTGCCACTTCCCATGGTCCAAGCATATTAAAGCCACCACAATTGCTTTCCCTACAAGACAATGCATGCCATACAATAGGTTTTAAATAAACGTTTGTTGGTGTGATAAATGAATTCTCCTATGGGAGTAAGGAGAATGAGGCTGGGGCATGGTCAGACATTTTGCAAGACAACCAAGGATGTTTTCCAATACAGTGATGCAGAAAGAGATATCTGTCTCCTCGTAGGTGACACCTCCTCTGAAGAAAAGGGTGCTCAGGGCCACACTGATAACTTAAAGAATGGAGGTGAGGAATGTTAGTTTAACATTCATCTCCTGGGTGACAGGATTTCTCATTAACTTCCATGAGACTATTTCAATTATAAGGAAACCAAGGTCCACAGGGATAAAATCATTGGAACAAACCCACAGAGATTAAGTGGTACAACATGAATTTGCATCTAGGTCTGACTGGATCAAAATTCCACGTTCTGTCCTCAAAATTAGCTCCCACCTATTATCAGATCCCAAATGAAGCTTCATAGAGAGAGCTAAGGATGCAGACTATTGGAGTCCTGGAAGGGTAGAGTGATAATCCAGCTCAAAGTCACAGTCTCTTTTGTCTGTCTGCTGTTGCCACAATCTTTCACTTACAACTCCTAGGCTATCATGTATGCTATCCTTAGATGAGTATACTCAGATTGGGTTATATCAGGTCATCTTCCTATATAGTAGTCCTTTATAACTTCCCATTGATGACAGAACATTGATCTGGCTCCTTGGCCTGGTATCCAAGCCCTTCATTTGACCCTGAGCTCCCTTTTCAGCTGTGCTGCCACTCACTAAGCCTCTGCAACTGCTGCCTCTGGGACTCTCACTACTCAGGAACAAGTGTCTACATCCCCAATTCTTTGCCTTATACAGACCCCTTTCAGTTTCCATTCTCCTCTTTGTCTCCTTCCTACCATCTCCTCTACTTATTTGGAAAGCAATGCATTCTCCTTTTTTTCAATTCTATATGATAATCTCTCTCTCTCTCTCTCTCTCTCTCTCTCTCTCTCTCTCTCTCTCTCTCTCTCTCTCTCTCTCTCGTGTGTGTGTGTGTGTGTGTGTGTGTTTATGCACCAGCATAATGAATGCACCAGCAAGTCTGCATCTCTATATGAAAATCCATGTCAGGTGCCTTCCAGAATCACTCTCCATTCTATTTATTAAAGCAACGAGCCGAGGCAAGAGCTCTCTGATTCCTGCTACTCTAGCTAGCTAGCTTGCCTTGGAGATGCCCTGTCTCCTTTTCAAGTGCTGGGATTACAAACAGTCACCAGATCTTCCCATCTTTTTACATCAATTTAAGAAATTTGAACTATAGTCCTCCAGGCTGCATTGGTCTTACTCTATTCACAGAGCTGTTTTCCCCAGTCCTTGTTGATTACCTTTAATTGTTTACATTTATGAAATATGTTGTAATAATTCAGCTCATGTATACTACACATGATAATCACATAATAGTTAGCATTTCTATCTCCTTAGGCCTCATCCAAGACCTAGCTCATGTTCTGCTTCTGATGTGGCGTGCCTGCCTGCTGTGTCCTCCACCAGGACACCCTGCCTGTACAGCTTACCTGCCACTCACAGCATGCTATTCATGATTGCTAATTCATCCCCATTCTGTGCAAGTGTCTCATTTCCCCATCATACCTTCAATTCTCCTTGAAGGACAGGACCCTGTCCTAGCCCCCATAGGGCCTACCTCAAGCCAGGGCTTACCAAATCTTTGCTAATGGATTAAGCACTCTGCACAGATGAATTTTAAGCAGGGTTTTGAAGGCAAAAGTGGTCTGCGTTTGACATAAAGAAGACAGCTGCTCTAGGTGGAAGGCTCAGTAAAATAATACGCTGAGCACATTTATATAAGCAAGGCAGCCAGGAGTATTTAGAAAAAAAATTAAACACACACACACAAAGGAGACAGAACAGCAGATCTTTTAGTCAATGGAAGAAATGAGTATAGTCATAACTGACAAAGAAATGTTTGCAGAAATTCACAAAGAATGATAAGGTTATAGAAATCCCTCTTGCTATAAACACGCAAAATGGGACAACATGGAATAATTATTTTACAATAACTTTATCTCTACTCATGAGCGGATGAACATATGGGAGAACTTTCACTCCCTAAGAGGCATTTTCATTCAAAAACAGAAAGCCTTAATGGTGGTAGATGTCATTTGCATCTATGTCCCCAACAATGCTTTTCAGACTCACTGTTTAGGCCATCAAGTACCATTAAAACACACGCTACAGATTATTACACAGGGCCACGCTACATTTACCTCAGATGCAGAAAAAGGCTACAGATTACATTTTAGTGGAGTGGGACTTTAAGAGAAAATTTACAGTGTGTGGTTTTCTTTTTGTTTTTTGTTTTGTTTTGTTTTGGTTTTTTTGGTTTTTTTTTTTTTTTTACAGTTTCTTATATTCAGAATAACTGTGTGTGTCAGAGAAGCCATTGTGTCTGATTTAGCAGGAAAGAACACGAAGTTCTGAGAACTAGACCAATTTACCAGCCCGGGGTTCACTTTCTTACGAACACTGTGGTGTTCAGTTATCACACTTGTGTTTGTGTAGTTGATCTGACCAAAGCTCTTATTGATTTTTCCCCATGATCTGAATTTTCCAGTCATAGGTAATATGAAACTTACCCCAAGGATCTGAGCTCCAGAAAGTCAAGCTTTCTCCAGGAAATGATCTTAGTTCTATAAGAAACACCTAAAGGCGCCTTAAGTTGTAATAACTACTCCAATCTCAGCACAGCTCGAAACAGGCATGTTAAAACTCATTTTTTTTCTAGAAAGTATTGACCTCTCACTTGGGTCCACAGGTAACTAAAAGAAGGATATAAGTCTGACATCTCTGCCTTCATTTTGTTTCTGTCTCTTTTACTTTGCCTGACTGCACAGAGACAAATCATTGTACTGAACCTGCAGTTATCTTGGATTGTAGGGACAGTGAAACCTCACAGGAGACACTAGTCCTACAAGAAGAGGACACTCATCTCTAAGGGCAAGTTTGCATCACCAGTAACTAACAGATTAACAATTTGACATTTTATCAGACCACTTCACAGGACAGACTAGCTGAGACAGCATTTTAGTTTGTTTCTATAATTAACAACATAAGCAAAATCAATTTGGGAAAGGGTTTATTTTAGCTTACAGCTTATAGTCTATTATAAAAGAAAGCCAGAGCAGGAACTCAAAAAATGAACCTGGAAGCAAGAACTAAAGCAAAGACCACAGAGGAATGCTGCTTACTGGCGTATTCCCAAATTTATGTTCAGATACATTTTATACAGCCCAAGCCTACCTGTCTAGGGAAGGCACTGCCTACCATGAACTGGGCCTTCCCATACCAATCATCATCAATAATAATAATAGCAATAATAATAATAATATCCACTGACATGCCCATAGGACAATCGAATGGGAACAATTCTTCAGTTGAGGTTCCCTCTTTTCAGATAACTCTAGATTGTGTCAAAATGTTAAACACTAGACAGCACAGGGATTAATGGGTTAAGGGTGGGTGTACCACTTAATTGTACATGTCTCTTGACCCCTATTGAAATCCAACACTTAAGTCTATCCCACCAGACTTGGGGACATTGGACCAACTTACAATTTTCTCTTTGCAATGTGCTACACTGAATTAGTCTTTTTCTGCTTTTCACCATTGTGACAAGTAGCCAAGCCTAGCTTGCTGGGGATGCTAAAGTGCAGACTTTCATTCTATAGAGTTCTCCCATTTAGATGAATGAAGTGTTGGTGTTGAGAGATAAGTATTCCACTCATCCAAAAGTAAGAGGGTACATGCCAGGCAACAGCTTAAGTGTTAGAGATAAGAATACAAAGAATGATCAGTATACATATTTTAAAGAGAACTTTGTTTTTCATAAATGCAACTTCACAGAACAATGCCTTGAACTGGTCTTGGTATCCTACCACCACCACCACCACCACCAAACTTCTGAGTTGGGCCAAATCACCAGGATATTTCTAGGAGCTAGGAGTGCTAAATCTTACCACTTTCAGGTGCACTTTGGAAAAAACGATCCAAATTATTCCATTCAAATAATTTCCTGGGACAGCAAAATGGCTTAGTAGGCAAAGGCACTTGCTACCAAGATTGAGTACCTGAGTTCCATCCCAAGAATTCATGAGGTGGAAGGAGAGGACCAACTCCAACCTTCTGCCTGCTGTCTTGTCTTACACACACACACACACACACACACACACACACACACACTGGATAAATAAATGTAAAAAAATTAAAAACAAAAAAGGCTTTCCTTAAAAATACTGAGAAAGGGGTGGGGGTGGAGACATGATTCATTCATTAAAGGTAATACTTCACAACTAAAGTTGCTGAGAAAACTAGCTGCCATAGGTTGAGAAACACTAAAAATGTAGCCTCTCATATAGAATTTAAGCAATTTTCTTGTCTGCCTAGTGCTTGCTGAAGGCTCAGAAATAGTTGGGTAAACTCTCTGGCTCCTGGAAATATGGAAATTATAGAAGCTTCAGTTCTACAAGCTCCAAGTTGAACTTGAGTCTTAGATATCAATGTTTAATAATACAATTATACTTTTGTATAATATACATATAAATCAAATGATAGAATTGGGATGGATGAAAGAAGGTATGAGAGAATTTGTAAAATGCAAAATATTATCTAAGTATATTATATTAAAGTAAGAGTGTAATCTGTAGTCTCTTTCTGGACCAGAGGTCTACGTTTTGTGGCATGTTTTCTAAAAAGGCAAAATTCACAAAAATAACAAAGTAGCAGGATAATTTTATTAAAAAGTAAAAAATAAAAACAACAAAATGTGTACATTGCAAGGAAACAGCACACCATCTGAATTCTAGTACTCAAGAGTACCTCCTTATTGGGATGGAAGAGCAAGTTGCTAGGGATGAAGTGTAAGTGTTCTGCTCTTTGATTGACAGGCATGGGTTATGTTAGTACTCATCATGTATGACCTTTCCTATGATGCACCTGATTTTAATCATTTGCATACCTAGTCATGCATAGGCATAAGATTTATAGTAAGTAGAAAAATTTCCCTGAAAGTTCATTGTGAGGCCAGATGTTTTACTCACATGTCCCTACAACCAGCTTAGACTGGATTGGTGCTTTTCACTGAGTTCAGGATGGGTTTGATCACCAAAGGTGAGTTACTAAGGAGTTGCTAGAGAGGAGCATCCCACTGCATTGTTTGGAGTGTGTTATAACTGCCACTTAACATAGGTTGGAACCCAAGGTTACTAAATGAATTTCTGTGAAATGTGTGTGTGTGTTGCTCAAGTCAAGTGGAGTCCCAGGTTGCTAAGCTTTCTCCATGTTTCCCTGAAGTCATAAATGAAATAAGAAAACTCTAACTACAGAAAGTAGAAACTCCAAAGATTGCACAAGGTACAGTCCAAAAGAAGTGTTGGCATGTGCCTGGGGCTCTGAAAGTGTCTGAAAATTGTTACCACAAAAAAAGTAGCCTTAGTGGGGACTAGGAAATGTAGCTCAGTGGTGGAGACCTTGCCTGGCATACATGAAGCTACAGGTTACATCCTTAGCATTGAGGAGGAGAAGAATCATGGTAAGGAGGTGGGGTGAATCATCTCGGGGGCTTTATATTTGTTCTTTTATTTGTCCACTTGTTATTTCACTCATGCATCCACCCACATTTCAGAGAGATTTGACTATCAGTTTACTTCCGTACACTGTGTGAGCTAAAGGATGAAAGACCAGGAGAACAAATCCAGCATCCCATAAACCTACAGCAGCCCTGACCATCATCTTAAGCCTTCTTTTCACACAAGTTCATTTCAGTCAATTTAAGGATTTTGTTTTGCCTGTGGGAACTTCTATCCAATTAACACTGGTAACACAAGCTTTGCTTGACTGAAAGATGCCTTACATGCTGGCTGCTGAAGAAGACGCTTCCACAAACTCCTTGGCTAGGAGATTGCAAACTAAGCTTTACCTAGCAAATGAAAGCAGGATGCATAGAGACAGGAGTCGAGACATTAAACCCATGCCTTGTGCGGAAAGCTGCCTTTCAAAATGTGCCAAATTATATGGGAGTAGAGAGACTAGCCACCTGACAGAAGAGACCTTGCATGATCTGAGTGTCACTGCTATTCATATTTATCAGAAGTTGGACCCTTAGACTTAAAACCTTAACACTGCAACACCAGACATGACACCCCAAGGGCATCAGAATCCTTCTTTCTTTTAACTTCTTAAATGAAAAGCAAAACCAAAAAAAAAAAAAAAAAAAAAACAAATTTTCAAACCCATCTTCTCATCTTCTATTCAAGAAATTAGACATCATGAAAGGCCCTATGGAGACCAACTAGTCTGCCCAAGTATTTTTCAAGAAGAAAGTAAAGCTTTCAACATACTTTAAGTTAACAAATATGTTGGGCTAAAACCCAACTGGTTCTCTCTGTCTTTTATCACTCAAGAAACTACTTTACATTCTTCCATAAGACAATCTTTAAGTCGTTTTCAAAACACGGGAGTTACTCCTGTTTCTGTTTCATTTCTGCCTCCAGAAGGATGAAGGTGAAATCCACTAGAGATTCCAGGCCCTAGCTTCTGACTTCTTGTTCCATTCCTACCAGCTCTGACAGTTTGCTCCGATCGTACTTGTCCTTGACCTTTTCCTGCATCTCATTCCTATGCTCATCACCAGATGAGCAGTAAGTTCTCCTTCTCCCTCTGCCTTTTCAGACCCCGCCACCAAAAGGGATCTTTGCAACTGACCATGATTCTTTAATTAGGAACCTTTCTTCTTCAGTTGGCCCCTAAGTGTGCTCCTAACATTCTGAAATTTAAGGAGAAAAATGGAATGTTTCTTGTATAAATAGTTTGGATAAATGCCTTTGGTGGAAGCTGAAGATCAGAATTCTCAGGTTAACTGGCTAGAGGGAGTACTGGTTGGACTTGGCTGGTACCATTGTTGCTCTGAAAGTCTTCTAAAAAGAACTAGTTACATTGAAACAATCATGGTGAACTAAGCTGATCCTTCCTGTACAGAAAAAAAAAGGACCAAAGGATAGGCCCCACTTGAGCCTGTAATTCCTTGCACAAAGATAATCTAGGGTTAAAGATTAAGTCCTTAAAGGTTAAAATCCTGTCTCTGGTGAAAACAGAAAAGAAACACATGTAGACATTTTAACTCATAAGCCAATGAAAGAAACCAGAAGATGGAACCAGTTCAGAACAGAACTCAAAAATGAAGGGATTTTCACATTAACGGAAAACTGCTCTATTCCAAGGGACAGAAATCCATTGCACTGCACCATTGTGAATTCCTTTACATTTCTGAGGATAAGAGCGTTTTACATTGTTCTCGGTTGTCTACAACTTATAAATTGTTAAATAGTTCAAGGCCAATGGGAGGCCCAGATGACCTTGAGGAATGCACCAGGCAGAACATCCAGTAATCGCTTTTTGCCCATTTAGTCTTTCACAATTTTCTCTGACACAGGAAAGAACTGGTGTAATCAGCTAGCTTTTAGGTCAGCAGGCCGTGTAACCCTTGGGGAACAGGTTAGGGATGGCAGCCTAGATGTTGGCCTAAGAAAACTGCTGGAAGGGTAATTTGACACTTAAGAGAGAGTTAACAATGCCCAAGATGGATTAAAGAAACCAAGGGTGGTTTGTCCAAAACCTCAGGAGCTAGGAAATCTGACAAGTGGAGAGATCCACCCATGAGACTGAAAGCAGCCGGTGATGGCCTGACAGGCTCTGCTTAAAGGAAAACACATGTCTCTCCCCTTGCCTACTCTCACAGAGCCCAGCAAAGACATCTGGTTGAAATACACCTTGATCCTTGCCTGGCAACAGAGTACAAATAAATACAATCTTCGTGAACAGGCTCACTGGGAACCTCAGGAACACACTAGGGAGGATTGTGAAGAATTCTGTCATTTTTCTCTTGCACTTCACACGTTGTGTAACTGATTTTCTATTGACTGCCCATCCACCTTTGAGTTTGAGGTATGTCTGAAAACCAGTAGAGGCACCCAAATCAAAAGCAAACCAGAGGGGTGTGGTTGATGGTTTTCTCTATTCTTCCACGGTATTTATCAGCTTCCCTCTCTGTTCAGCTTGAGCTTGGCATTCCTTGTGTAGTGTGGAAGAGGAAACGTGTGTGTGGTGGTAACCTTGGGACCCTTTCGTACTTGTTGCTTTTCTCACTGCCTGTATTCCAGCACCAGCCCACAATCTTAGGCAGCCAGAAAAGTCATATAACAGACAGTTCTCTCTCTCTCTCTCTCTCTCTCTCTCTCTCTCTCTCTCTCTCTCTCTCTCTCTCTCTCTCTGTCTCTCTCTCTCTCACACACACACACACACACATGAGTTAAACATGAGCACTGCGGTAGCTGGGGGGTATGGTGCACTACACTTTGTAATCACAGCAGTTGGAAGGTGGAGGGAGGAGGATTGGAAGCTTAAATCTGGGCTACAGCGAAAAACCTTCTCTCAACCCTTTTTGTTTTAGATGGGCTGGTGGAAAGAATAGCTCAGCAGGTTAAAGCATTTGCCAAGCACCTGAGTGCAGGCAAGCCCCAGCACCCACATGGAAGGATGAAAAGTGACTCCCAACACCTCTGGGCTTTGGTGTATGCCTAGGGAAGCACAGACACATGAATAAAATTTAACTGACATACCAGCAAACTGCTGTTAAAAGATCTATATTCATATCTATAGACAGATTCTGCCTTAATCAGAGAAATCTCTTACAATGAACAGTGAAGGAGGAGACTCATGGCTGTCCAGGATACTGAAAATAAGTGACAAGCCTTAAGTCACTTGTACCACCAGCAGCTCAGCAAACACCATGGAGTAGGGAGTATACAGGAACTGGAAGATAGACAAAGGGCTGCGAGATGCCATTCACTAGATTCCATATAACCTGTTGCAATCATTAACCCACCTCAGCTTTGGTTCCTATACTGGGCCCACACAAGACAAGCCCAATCAACAATCAGTCAAGGAAGCGGGAGGGGTTCCCAGGGCTCTACACTTTATCTCTGAACTATTGCTCACTAGTTTAGAGAGAGGCGAGACTCGGTGTCTTCAGCTATGCACTCCCTGCTGAGCCTATCAGGCTCCAACATGTAGCTGCAAAGCCATGGCTCCACGGAGAACCCTGGTTAATCTTGGTAGGTCACAAAACAAAATGAATAGATAGTAACATGAGAGAGACAGAGAAAGAGACAGAGAGAGACAGAGAGAGAGACAGAGAGAGAATATTTGTGGGTAGTTCAGATAGGGGTGGTAGGGAGGTAGAGAGATTATTTGTGGGTAGTTTAGATAGGGGTGGTAGGGAGGTAGGAGGTGAGAGTGGTCAGTAGTCAAGGTACATACATGAGAAGCTGTAAAAATAATAGTACACATAAAGAGCAAAGAAAATGAAAAATAAATAAATAAATAAATAAATAAATAAATAAGCAAAACAATAATGAGTTTCAATTTTATACTTGCCAAGTCAATAAATATCAAGCACATGTTAGTTTGGCTTTAAAGGGACAAAAAATGGGGAAAATAAAAACCTTCATGCTGTTCTAATAGCAAGATAAACTAAAACAATTCTACAATTCTTTTAAAGGGTGATTTGACAATATATAAGTATGAGAAGTCATAAAAATATTCATGACCTTTCATGTAGCAATTTCACTCCTGGAAATTTGTCATTATGGTCATCATTCAAAAGAATGGAAAACTATATACATAAATATACTTTAAAATGCCATTAAGTGTAATCTCAAAAAATCCCTACAGTTATAGCCAAGTGTCCAACAAGATTAAAGTGAATTAAAACACAGATTGAATGAAATATTGCTTAGAGAATAAAAGTAATAGCTCTGTTGGCTATGGCGGCACACACCTGTAATCCTAGCTCTGTGGATGCTGAGGCAGGGAGATGGCAAATTGAAGGGTAGATTGTGCTATTGAGACCTTGTCTCAAAGGAATCATAATTCTGAAGATTACAACATGGAAAATCCTAAATGCAATAAACGTTGAGACAAAAAAAGAGAACTCACAATTGCATGGACAGTTTCATTCCACTGTGTGAACAGTATCTCTGGGTAAAGACACATGATGCTCCAGCCATAGAATCGGGTAGGCTAACTTCAGATCTTCACCTCTCCCTCCAATCTGTAACAGGCTATCTGCTACATCCTCTCCTCACTCTTTGCCCCCATTCTCAGGGGACTAAGGAGATCCTGGTGGAAAACTATGTTTTCTTCCTTCCTGTGGAACCAACCCCTCAACACCTCCCTGTTAGCCCAACCTGTTCCTAAGTATCAGCTCCTAATACCCAGAAACCCATTTTACCTGGACACCCCAGGGGACATATATATCAGAATACCAGAAAAGCTTCCTACTAAGCAACACATAGTCATCACACTCTCCTAAGAACAAAAGAAAGCAACCAATACCAAGACATGACCAGGTATCAGCACTTAGAAATAGAATCTTGTCTCTCTGCCTCTTTTCTCTCTCTGACCCCCTTCACTCTCTCTGACCCCTTTCTTCCTCTCCCCTTCTCCCTTTTCCCCTTTCCCGTGTTCCTGGCTGGCCTCTTTTCCTCTTTCTTTTTCTCTCTTCCCTCCTCTCTTTCTCTGCCTCTACCCCTTCTTGACTTCCCTTCCCATGCCCCCAAATAAACTCTATTCCATTAAAAACAAAGAAGAAAAAAATAAAAGAAATAGAATCTTCCCAAATCCAAATGCTTGGATGCCAGCATGTAAACACCATCATAACAACCAGGACAATATGTCTCCACTAGAGCCCAGCAACCCTACTACAGAAGGCCCTGGCCATTGCAATATGGCTGAATAATAATAAAATACTTGAAAACAGAATCCAAGAACACATCAAAATGATCATCCACTATGAACAAGTAGGCTTTATCCCAGAGATGGAGGGATAATCTTGAGATGCCAAATCTTTTAAGTTCAGACTCCATTTTAGAGAACCTGACCTAAGTTTGAACTCAGATAAACTAACGGGCTGGTACTTAGCATTAGTTTCCAAGTTGTCCCACAACAAAACCTGAGCCTAGCTCCAGTCTCTAGGCTAATCCCCAACAAGACCAGGGTTTCCAGGTTACACCCTTAACAAGACCAGTGTCTCCAGGTTATTCTGCCAACAAACCTGCACCTTCAACCTACAAGCCCACCCCCTGCCTAATGACAACCAATGCAGAGGGGAGCAGAAATTAAGTTTATGATATGACTCCCAGCACCAGCCAATTATGTTAAAGGCTACAGTAGCTTGCACACATAGTCCCTGCTTGCTGCTTACTATAAAGCCTTGCCCCTATAGACATTCAGGGCTTCCCCCACCCCACCAAAACCGTTCTGCATGACAGTAGTGCCTTGGGGGGTCTAGAGCTAGCTTAAATACCCTGATATGAGTTGCATCAGATTGGCTCCTGTCTGTTTTTTTTGGGGGGGGACCATTAACATTTCCCTGGCACTACGGTCCAACATACAAAAATCTGTCAATGTAATCCACCATATAAACATACTGAAAGACAAAAACCACACAATAATCATTACATGCAGAAAAGACCTTTGACAAATCTAATACCCCTTCACGATAAAAGTCCTGGAGAGATTAGGTATACAAGGGACATAGCTAAACAAGATAAAGGCATAGCAAGCCAATAGCTAACATCAAACTAAATGGAGAGAAACTTAAAATATTTCCGCTAAAATCAGGGAAAAGACAAGGCTGTGCACTCTCTATTCAAATAGTACTTGGAGTTCTAGTTAGAGCAATAAGACAACTGCAGGAGATTAAGGGGATACAAATTGGAAAGGAAGAAGTTAAAGTATCTTTATTTGCAAAAGATACATATGATGTATACTATCATACATGAGATAGTAGACATAAGTGACCCTAAAAATTCCATCAGGAAACTCCTACTGCTGATAAACACATTCAGTAAAGTAACTGATTACAAACTTATCTCACAACAAAAATAAAAAATAAAAATTGTAGCCTTTCTATATACAAATGACAGACTGAGAAATCAGAGAAACAGAACATTTCACATGAGCCACAAATAATATAAAATATCTTAGAGTAACTCTAACCAAGCAAGTGTATGATAAAAACCAAGCAATTTGCATGATAAAAATTCAAGTCCTTGAAGATTGGTAGGATTAATATAATAGAAATGGCTATCCTACCAAAAGCAATCTTAGGTTCAATGCAATCCACATCACAATTCCAACATCATTCTTCAGAGATCTTGAACAGACAATTTTCAGCTTCATATGGAAACACACACACACACACACACACACACACACACACACAGCATGCATGCTTTTATTCTAACAGCTCTGTAGTACCACTTGAAACCAGAGATGGTGATGCTTCTAGGAGTTCTTTTATTGGTAAGATTTTTTTTTTTTTTTGGCTGGGATTTTTTGTTGTTGTTTTTAGATATGAAATAGAGCATTGTCCCTTCAATGTATCTAAATAATTTTATTGGCATAGAAACAGACACATAGATCAATGGAATCAAATCATAAATCCACGCACCTATAGACACCTAATTTTTAATAAACAAGGCACATACATACACGTACGTGGGGAAAAGCACCTTCAACAAATGATGCTGGTCAAACGGGATGGTTGCACGTAGAAGAATCCAAATAGATGTTTACTTATCATTCTTCACAAAACTCAACTATTTACAGATCATCATTAGCAGAGTCACTAAGATGATCAAGTAATAAATGGAATCTCATGAAGCAGCAATGCTTCATAAGGCAAAGGGCGCTATTATTTGGACAAAGCTAATATCCACATGTAAGTAAATAAATAACACATTTGTCTTTCTGGGTCTGGGATACCTCACTCAGGATGATATTTTTCTAGTTCCATACATTAACCTGCAAATTTCATTATCACAATTTCTTTATCCACACTGGCTATTATTAATGGGAAAAGAGGTTTTCACCAACTATACATCCCATAGAGGACTAATCTCCAAAATAGGTAATGAATTCCAAAAAAACTAGGTAGCAATAAAACAAACAATCCACTTAAATGAGGTAAAGATATAAGCAGAGAACATTCAAAGCCGGAAACTGAAATGTCTGAGAAGCCCTTAAAAGAATGTTCAACATCCTTAGCTATCTGGGAAATGCATCAGAAAGGCTAAGAACAATAAAACCAGTGGCAATGCAGTCAAGGATATGGAGTAAGGGGAACACTCAACCACTGTTAGTGGAAGTACAAATGTGTACAGTGTTTTCCACTATGGAAATTAATGTAGGACTTCCTCGTGAAAATGAGAATACGTGTGCCTCAATATGGGCATATATCCAAAAGATGCACCACTATACCACAGGGAAAATTGCTCAAACATGTTCATTGCTGCTCTTTTCATAACACCCAGAAACTGGAAACAACTTAGATGACCCTCAATAAAAGAATGAGTAAAGAAAATGTGATACCCCAGGTAGGCCTCTCTTGGGCCCATACCCAAAGAAAAGATGCTTTATCCTACCATAGAACCACTCGATCAACAATGTTTATTGCTGCTTTTTTTCCTAAGAGCCAAAAATTAGAAGCAACGTAAATGTCCCTTGTCAGAGGAATAGATAAAGAAAATATGGTAAGTATATACAAGGGAGTACTAGTCAGCTGTTATAGTGAAATCATGAAAGTAGCAGATAAATGTATGGATCTAGAAAAATATCCTGAGTGAGGTATCTCAGACCCAGAAAGACAAATGTGGCTTTTATTCACTTATATGTGGGTATTAGCTCTTAAGTGAAAAATAACCAAACTACAATCCATAGAACCACAGACGTTAGGTAAAGGGTAAGGGGATGAGGAATACAAATAGATCTTATTAGGAAAGAAACATAGAATAGTTAGTTATGGAGAGATGTGGGGACTGGAATAGGAGGATCAAGTAGGGAGGGGTGGGAAACATGGGGGTGAGAAGGGAATATATACAGAGACAGCCAAAACTAAGGGCCATTTGAGGGGTAGTATGGAATCCTAATTCAGTAGAAGCTTCCTAAAATATATGCATATATGAAAGCAATTTAAGTGAGATTACCAGATAAGGAGAGAAGACAGAGCCCTAAGTGGCCATCAAGTTGTCACCAAATTGAACCTTCCAATACTAGAATTGGGTTGTATCTAATTGATATAATTGAGTTGTTGGCCAAAGGGGATCCATGGGAATCCACAAACACCCTGGCTATTGCCAAGACTATAGGTTGCTGTACACAAATTGGCAGCAAGGCCCCATTGATAAAGACAACAATTACACAGCCCACTGAACATGGAGAAGTTGAGACAGTGCCTATATAGAGCCTTCACCCCCATGTTCTAGCATCTTTGGTACAGGAAGGTGCTCTGCATGCTACCAAAGGAGAAGCATAAATATCAACCTAGCCACAAACTTTGATGTTCTGCCTAAAAGATATAGTAGTGCAATTGTGATACAAACCCTATGTGAGTAACCAACCACTATCTGATATGCCATAAGATAGAACCCATACCCAACACTGCTTAGGTGAACAAGAACCTGAGATTAGATTGACTAGAGACTTTGGGTAAAACCAAATACTAGTGTCCTACTAAAAGAACATAGCAATAAAATGACACCTAATAACATTCTGCTATACTCACAGATCAGTGCTTCGCTCAGCCATCACCAGAGAAGCTTCCTCCTGCAGCAGATGGAAAACAATTCCAGAGATCCACAGCTAAATATCATGCAGGGAGTGAGAGATCTTGGAACCCTCATTCCCTGAAAGGAATGTCTCCATGAAATCCCTCTCTTCAATGCTCAAGGAAGCCTACAGAAGAGGAGGCAGAAAGTGTTAAGAGCCAGGGAGGATGGAGGACGCCAAGAAAACAACATCCTCTAAATCAAGGCTCAAAGCTCATATGAGCTCACTTAGACTGAAGCAGCATACACAAGGCCTGCATGGGCCTACACCTGTGTATCTATTGTGACTTGCAGTGTAATGTTTTATGGGACTCCTGAGTCTATGAATGACTGGGTCTCTGAGTCTTGTGCCGCCTCCTGGGGGTTTCATTTTATTTGTTGTTTTATCCACTTCCAGTGTTAGTTTTTGTTTTGTACCATTATATTTTATTTAAAAGAAAGAGACACATGGATACAGTTGTATTCTGTGGTAGGATAAGAAAGACAAAATCCTGCCCCCTTTATTCCTTTCATGGCATATAGTTGTAAAAATAAACTTCAAACCTCTAATGCAAATAAATGAATAAAGGCAGTGCTGGTCGAACACCTAGAAGCCTAATATTTGAATCCACCCTCCCCGCGCAGCTATTACAGATCTACCAGCTCTTGTCATCTGCTCCTACTCCTGAAGAAGGGACATGGAGAAAAAAGGGGAGTTGCTAAAGAAGAGGCAACCAAGAAAAAAAGTGTCTGTGGAAGGCAGGAAAACTGCTTTGGACTACCTCTGCTTATTGTGGCAAAGAACGTGAGCATTCCAAAGGACCAGGATCACTCCAATCCCACTAAGTGTTATTTAATAATAGAAAACCTTGGCTGTCAGCAACTGGCAAAATAGCTGCTTCTTTCCTAGAGGACACAATGGTTATTTCTTATTTAATTGAATGATTATTTAGGTAGATGATTGTCTTAGTCAGGGTTTCTATTCCTGCACAAACATCATGACCAAGAAGCAAGTTGGGGAGGAAAGGGTTTATTCGGCTTACACTTCCATGCTGCTGTTCATCACCAAAGGAAGTCAGGACTGGAACTCAGACAGGTCAGGGAGCAGGAGCTGATGCAGAGGCCATGGAGGGATGTTCTTTACTGGCTTGCCTCCCCTGGCTTGCTCAGCCTACTCCCTTATAGAACCCAAGACTACCAGCCCAGGGATGGTCCCACCCACAAGGGGCCTTTCCCCCTTGATCACTAATTGAGAAAATGCCTTACAGTTGGATCTCATGGAGGCATTTCCTCAACTGAAGCTCCTTTCTCTGTGATAACTCCAGCTGTGTCAAGTTGACACAAAAATAGCCAGTACAATTGACCCCTTGTCAACTTGACACACAAACACATCACTAGTAAGCCTCAACCCTTACATTCTTATTCATCCCCAAGATCTAAATAACTTTAAAAGTCCCACAGTCTTTACATATTCTTAAAATTTCAATCTCTTTAAAATATCCATCTCTTTTAAAATCCAAAGTCTTTTTACAATTAAAAGTCTCTTAACTGTGGGCTCCACTAAAACAGTTTCTTCCTTCAAGAGGGAAAATATCAGGGCACAGTCACAATCAAAGCAAAAATCAATCTCCAACCGTCCAACGTCTGGGATCCAACTCACGATCTTCTGGGCTCCTCCAAGGGCTTGGGTCACTTCTCCAGCCATGCCCTTTGTAGCACACACGTCGTCCTCTGGGCTCCAGATGCCTGTACTCCACTGCTGCTGCTGCTCTTGGTGGTCATCTCGTGGTACTGGCATCTCCAAAACACTGCATGACCCCTTCAGTCCTGGGCCTTCAATTGCAACTGAGGCTGCACCTTCACCAATGGCCTTCCATGGCCTCTCACAGTGCCGAGCCTCAGCTCCTCTGCATGACCCCTTCATGCCTTCAAAACCAGTACCACCTGAGTGACCCTTACACATTACCAAGTCCCACTGCAGAAGGAGTACAACCTTGCCTATCTCTGGAACACAGCTTCTTTGTGCTTTCAGAAAACACTTCCCAGAAGATGTCACCTCAACGATGCTAGTCTCTTCTTAATCACCGCTAATTTCTTAGCTCCAGCTAACCAGCATCAATAGTCCCAGTAATGCAAAGTTTTTGCTTTAGTAGTTCTGGTATCTTGTTAATCACAGCTGATTCTTCAGCCCCAGCTAACCAGAACTACAAAATCTTCACAATAAAAACAGCATGGCCCTGAAGAAAGTTTTTAATTTTCCCTCTGAAATTTCACAAACCAGGCCTCCATCTTCTGCACTGTTCTCAGCATTATCTTCCAAGCTCCTACACAACATCTGACAGAGCTCTTAACAACAAATGGATCTTCAAGCCCAAAGTTCCAAAGTCCTTCCACAGTCCTCCCCAAAACATGGTCAGGTTGTCACAGGAATACCCCACTCTGCTGGTACCAATTTGTCTTAGTCAGGGTTTCTATTCCTGCACAAACATCATGACCAAGAAGCAAGTTGGGGAGGAAAGGGTTTATTCGGCTTACACTTCCATGCTGCTGTTCATCACCAAAGGAAGTCAGGACTGGAACTCAGACAGGTCAGGGAGCAGGAGCTGATGCAGAGGCCATGGAGGGATGTTCTTTACTGGCTTGCCTCCCCTGGCTTGCTCAGCCTACTCCCTTATAGAACCCAAGACTACCAGCCCAGGGATGGTCCCACCCACAAGGGGCCTTTCCCCCTTGATCACTAATTGAGAAAATGCCTTACAGTTGGATCTCATGGAGGCATTTCCTCAACTGAAGCTCCTTTCTCTGTGATAACTCCAGCTGTGTCAAGTTGACACAAAAATAGCCAGTACAATGATATAAGAACAATGAAAAATATTTAAAATTCACTATGCTTGATGGCAATATTTCTTTAGTCTCCAGATTGGGGAGTCAGAAGCAGGTGGATCTGTGTGAGTTCAAGGCCAACCTACAGGGTAGCTCAAGATATAAAGTGAGACCTTATCTCAAAAATAAAGGATATTTTAAAATCATAACACTTGATAATTCTATCATGTGGACAAAATTTCCCTTTCTGAATGTTAATTGCAATAGGAAGAATTATTTTACATATTTATAGCTCTATTGTGTATAATCGAATTCTATATTTTCTTTTGTCACCATGTCATAAATGTGAGTTTTTTGCTCAGTCTTTGTAGCCACTTTAATGGCTGCATATTTCCCATTCTTGATGGATCAGCACTCATTGAGCTATGTCTATAGTACTGGTCACTGAAATATGCTTTCAGCTCTTTTCTATGCCTTCATTTACTTCGGTTGTGAAAGAAGGAAGCTTTTCTTGAGGAGTACTATCTAGCTGATTGAGGCTAAAGCCTTCCAAGCCCTCTTAGAAAGCCAACATAGATCTTTCCAATATTGTGGACAATGGACAGTCCATTAAGGTAATTCTCAAAGAGAAAGCAGACAACAAGCAGCTTTTGCAGATTGCTAGAGTTTGGAATTAAATTGTTGCTAGGTTTTGCTCTATTCTGTTTCTGGCTAGACAGGGGGAAATAATCACTCTCATGGGACAAATCAGAAGGAAAACCCTGGAGTTGCTTTCCTGGGCTGAAGAGGGATTTAAAAGCCTTAAATTCACATTCTGTCTTCAACTATGACTAACTGGGTGGTGGATACACCTTTCAGTCATCTCTCCTCTGGGAGGAGTTGGACTGCATGAAGCTGGAAGCCTCCTCTAATTCAAAATCAGTCTCCAGTTACCCATTAGTCTCCTCTGCAATCTTGTTAACTTTCGTTTTAAAGACTGCATTTATTTTATGTTATGTGTGAGTGACTGAATGTGTGTGTATTGTATACATGCCTCCTGCCCACAGAGGCCAGCATGAGAAACCCTGGAAGTGAAGTTCCAAGTGGTTGTTGACATGGGTGTCAGGAATTGAACCTGGGACCTCTACAAGAGAATGGCTGAGCAACCTCTCCAACCCCCTGTTGGCTTTTTGCTCTAACAAATCCAAACAATTTTCAGTCCAGAAAGCCCATACTCCTCTTTTGTCTTCTTCACTTTCAGAAATTGACCCTGAATCCACCTTCTACTAGGCTGGGACTAGCAGCTATTCTTCACATGGTATGAGCTGTATCATCATCATCATCATCATCATCATCATCTCCCCCCCCCTCTCTCTCTTTCTCTCTTATCCATTCTCTTCTTTCTTGTGTCAGAGAAAGAAGCCTTTTATTCTTTCATCTTTTTATCTTAATCTCTTTTTCCATAGAAACGGCATCCCGGACACCAGGACAGCTGGTGACAATGTTTTCTATTTCTCTCTTTCTTCTCCTTTCTTCCTCTGTACACATACTCATATACAATTCATGTTAAAAATAAATGAGCAAATAAACAAGCAAAAACCCTTCAAGGGCTGGAGCGATGACTCAGTGGTTAAGAGAACTGGCTGCTCTTCCAGAGGACCTGAGTTCAATTCCCAGCAACCACATGGCAGCTCACACTCTCTGTAACCCAGAGGACCTGACACCCTCACATAAACAGGAAAAAAAAACTTCCCTGGATTTAGTAACATTTCAAGACATTATTCCCCCTCACACCCATTTTTGGTCAGCAAACTAAAAACTCGTCATCTACTCTCAGATTTGTTTTGGCTCTATAAAGCTACCAGTAACAGTTGAATATCACATTCCTTTATGTCAGTCTTCATTGGTTAACTACTTCTGTTCATTTTGCCAGGGTATCTTATCTTCTAGCCTGTAAGCTATTCTGAACTTCTGGGAGTAGACTCTGGCAGTAAGTGCACCCTAGATGAAATATGCACGTAAAATGCTTAAAACAAAGATACTTCAAAATAATAAAATCATTTCAATTTCTGAATCTTATATAATAAGGTTATATTACTTTCATAACTAAAAGGAGTTCTTAGCAGAAATAAGAAACACCTGGGTCCTGGCAGGGATGGTGGCATGCTCTTATAATCTCAGCACTTAGGAGGCTATGGGGTGTGGATTATCAGTTTGAGGACAGCATGGGCTTCACAGAAAGTTCAAAGACAATTCAAAGTTGTATATGTTATGTGTTATGTAGTAGAGATGCTATCCCAACAAGTACTATTGACCTTCTATGGTCTCTCTAGCTTCTTTTGTTCCCTTGATGATCTTATTTATCCCTATGCACAATCATAATACCAATTACAATGATTCTCATACCTATTCTTTAGTCATTGTTGTTCTTTATCACACCAATAGGACCTCAACTGAGACATTAGCATGAAGCATTAACATGTCTAAAACATGCCCAATATTCAGAGCTCTGTTCCTTTTACCCTAAACCAAATGTGGTAGTTTAAATGAGAATGGCCCCAATAGGGTCATATATTTTAATATTTGCTCACTGGTTAGTGGAATTGTTTTGGAAGGGTTAAGAGGTATGAGCTTGCTGGGGGAAGTGTGTAACTGGAGGTAGGCTTTGAGGTTCCAAAAGCCCATACCAGGTCCAGTCTCTCTGTGTCTCTATGTCTCTGTCGCTTTCTGACCCTGTCTCTCTATGTGTTTCTGTCTGTGTTTCTGTCTGTTTCACTGATGCACTCATGTGCACATGCATGTGTGTAGGGTATCAGAGGGAGGGTGTCTCACTGTCAAGCACTCTACTGCCCTGTTTTATCTTTTGTTTTTCCCAAAAATTTGGAGGGAGGATCCATCTAAGTTACCCAGGTTGATTTGGAGCTCATTCTGTAGACTATGTAGGCCTTGAACTTGTGATTTACCTGTCTCAGTCTCCCTAGGTGGGATTCAAGGGCTGTACCACTGCAGGCTAAGCTGGATTATCATTTTTTAATTGCTTAATTTTGGAAGCTCTTTATAAAATAGTCTATACAGCTTCTTTTTCAAATATTGCAGTGTGCAGCTTGTCTTTTCATCCTCTTAATATAATTGTTCACAAAGCAAAAGGGTTTTTTTTCCGTTCCTTATTCTTTCTTTTTATTATTTCAGACAAGATCTTGCTCTAAAGCTCAGACTGGCCTTTAACTAGTGACCCTCTTGCTTTAGTCTCCCAAGACCTGGAATTTGCATATATGTTCCACCGTTCTTGATACAAGCAAAGTTTTATTTTAACTTTGGTATAGCCCAATTTACTGATTTTTTCCTCTTAAAACAGATCATATTTTTAGTATATGGTACAGAATTTACCCTAAAACTGAATCCCAATTAATTTCTTGTTTTTACAGCTTTATGTGTAATAAATTTAAGCCTGTAATCCATGTTTGGCATGGTTTACACAAGATAGACATAAATTTCCTGTTTATGGATGTTTACTCTAGCATTGTTTAGTAAAGTATCTGCTTGCTCAGTTGAATAGAGTTCCTACTATTGTCAAAAATCAGTTGGGCATGTCTATTTCTAGATTTTCTGTTATATTGTATTTACTGTATTCATTTTTCTTAATAAAAATGCAATTGTCAAGGGGCTGGGGATGTAGCTCATTTGGCAAAATGCTTGCCTACCATACTTGCAGGCCTGGTTGTGATGTTCAGTGCCACATAAAGCAGTGTGGTGTTCCAATCCCAAAACCCAGGAGGTAGAGGCAGAAGGTCAAGGTTATCCTGCACCACATAACTAAATAGTTTGAGGACAGCCCAAGATATTTCTCAGGTCCCTTGGTCTTGCAAACTTTATATATGCCCCAGTACAGGGGAACGCCAGGGACAAGAAATGGGAGTGGGTGGGTAGGGGAGTGGGGGGAGGGTATGGGGACTTTAGGGATTGCATTTGAAATGTAAATGAAGAAAATACCTAATAAAAATTTTTAAAAATCTCTCTCTCTTCTCTCTCTCCCTCCCTCCCTTCTTCCCCCCTCTCTCTCCCCCTCTCTCCCTTTCTCCTCTCTCTTTCCCTGGATCCAACTCCCCATATCTGAGCAGTATTAAAAGTGATATTTTTACATATGAAAGCTATGTTAATGAAGTTTCCAATTATGAGGGAGACTGGCCATCTCTTGTTACCAAAGGACACTTCCAGTACTGGGACTGTGTGATATTGGTCAATGGGATTCCCATGGGAAGCCCCAAACAACCCAGGCTGTTGCCAAGACAATAGGTTGCTCTTCACAAACTAACAATAGTCCCACTGACAAGGACAGCACACACACACACACACACACACACACACACACACACACACACCTCATTGAACACAGAGGGATCAAGCTGGAGCCTATAAAAAAATCCTTCATTCCTTCCTTCTAGTGTCTTTGGTATAGAAAGGGACTCTGTAGGCTACCAAAAGAGAAACCTAAGAACGAACCCAGCCACAAAACCTTCAATCTACAATGCTGCCCTACTTGCAAAATAAATTAGGGCAATGATGGCACAAAGCTTGTGGGAATAACCAACCAAAGTCTGGTTTGACTTAAGGCCTACTCCACAAGGTGCAACCCATACATGAAACTGTTTCAATGACCAAGAAGCTAAGACTGAATAGCCCACAGACTTGGGGTCACACCAAATACTACTACTGGTTAAAAAAAAGTAACAAAACATCTCCTAATGACATTCTGCTACACTCATAGAGCAGTGCCTTATCTAGCCATCATCAGAGAAGCTTCCTCCTGCAGCAGATGGGAACAAATACAGAGACCTACAGCCGAGCATTATTGAGAGAGAAAGAGAAGAAAAAGGAAGAGAGATACCTTGAAACACACAGCTATAAATTGTTGTCTTCAATAAACTCCAAAGCTCATATGAATTGATACAGTCTGAAGCAGCATGCACAGGGCCAGCATGGGTCTGCACCAGGTCCTCTGCATAGATATTATGACTTTTAATTTAGTATGTTAATGGGATTCCTGTGTATGTGATTAACTATGTCTCTGATTCTTGTGCCTTTTCTTGGAGATCATTTTCTTCTATTGATTTGCCTTGTCCAACTTTGATGCAATTTTTTTTAATCACTCAAAGTGAAATTATTTATTAAATATCATTTTTTCCTTAATGTGATTAAATATTTTGGAAATTTTCTTTCTTTCTTTCTTTCTCTCTTTCTTTCTCTCTCTCTCTTTCTTTCTTTCTTTCTTTCTTCCTTCCTTCCTTCCTTCCTTCCTTCCTTCCTTCCTTCCTTCCTTCCTTCCTTTCTGTCTGGATATTTTCTTTATTTACATTTCAAATGTTTTCCTATTTCCAGGTCTCCCCTTTGGAAACTCACTATCCCATTCCTCCTCCCCCTGCCTCTATGAAGGTACTCCCCCACCCACCTACTCTGATCCTTCCGCCCTGGCATTTTCCTACACTGGGGCATTGAACACCCTCAGGCCCAAGGGCCTCTCCTCCCACTGATGTCCAACAAGGCCATTCTCTGCCACATATGTGGCCAGCCCCATGAGTCACCCCATGTGTATTCTTTGGTTGGTGGTCCAGTTCCCAGGAACTCCGGGGGCGGGTCTGGCCTGTGGATGGTTTTTGTTTTTATCTTATCACATTTTATTTTGTTATTCTTTGTTGTTATTTCTTAGAAGCCTATTGTTTTCTAATGAGACAGAATTAGAGTGGATCCAGATAGGAGAGGATGTGGGAAGGAATTGGGGGGAGTAGATGGAGGGAAAATTGTAATCAGGATGTATTGTATGAGAAAAGAATCTATTCTCAATAAAAGGGGGATAATCAATAAATAAATATAATATGTGGTGGTTTGATGAAAGTCTCCCCTCAAGGCTCTTAGGAAGTGGCATTATTTGGAAAGATTAGTATATGTAGCCTTGTTGGAGTAGATGTGACCTCGTTGGAGGAAATTTATCACTGAAGGGGTGGGCTTTGCAGTTTCAGAAGCTCAAGCCAGACCCAATGGCTTACTATACCTTCCTGCTGCCAGCTGATCCAGATGTCGAACTCTTGGCTCCTTCTCTGAAACCATGTCTCCCTGCTTGCTGCCATACACCCTGCCATGATGACAATAAACTCTGAACTATAAGCAATTCCCAATTAAATGCTTTCATTTGAAGAGTTGCTGCCATTAGCTCCTTTGATAGGGATGGAGTTTTGTCTAAGAAAAACTTGTCTAACCCAAGTTCACACAATTTAATTTTACTATTTGACAATTTCATACATGCGTATTGTCTTGGTCACTGTTCTATTGTCGTGAAGAGACACCATAACAACGGCATCACTAATAATTTTTTAAAAAATTAATTGGGCTTGCTTACAGTTTCTGAGATTTACGCCATTATCAGCACGGCCATGGCAAGGAGTATGGTAGCTCATAGATAGGCATGGTGCAGTGCTGGAGACATAGATGAGAGCCACATCTTGATGCATAAGAAAGAGAGAGACAGAGACAGACAGAGACAGAGAGATAGATGGACAGACAGAGACAGAAACAGATGGAGAAAGACTAGACCTGGTTTAAGCATTTGAAACTTCAAGCCTACCCCCAGTGAAATACTTCTCTAGCAAACCTACACCTAATCCAACAAGGTCACACTTCTTATTTCTTCTCAAGTAGTGTCACTCCCTGATGAGCCTATGTCAAGGTATTTGTATTCAGAACACCACACAATGTGTTTTTGTCAAATCTTGCCCCATTCCCTTGTCTCAATTCCTTCCTGGTCCCTCACTACTTTTCCCTCCTAACTTCATGTGTTCTCTCTGTTTTTAACTAAAATTTCTAATTTCTTTAGATAGAGTCTCCCTATTTAGGCCTGGCTCTCTTGGAACTCTCTAGGTAGACTAAGTTGACTTTGAATTCAGTGCTTGAGCCAGCCTCTACTTCATGATTGCTGGGTTTAAAAGCATCTACCACTATGTCTAAATAAAATTTTTATTTTTTTTTTAGAATTTCATGCATGAGTAATGTATTTCTATCATTTATTCCCCTCTCTCTTCCCATACAACTCCTCCTGTGTCCCTCCCTCACTACCTTCAAAATTTATGATATCCTCTTTAAATGCACATGTAATATATGAAATACCCCGCTGAGTTTATTGGAATTATTATATAACCTATCAAAATGTTCATCCTTAGAGAAGACTTATTCTCTCTTTCTCAGCAATCATTCATTAATTGTCTGTAACTCTTCATCTAAGGATGGGGCCTCGGGGTATTTCTCCTATCTACAATAGAATATCAATTGGTGTTGTCATCATGTGGGGCTTATTTAGGCAACCACAATTTTGAGATTTCATGAGAGAAGCTTTCCTATCTTCTATAAAACATAGTTTTACAGCAGATGTCCTGGTTCTCTGACTCTTACAGTTTTTTTTTTTTTGCATATCTTATTTATTTACATTTCAATGTTATCCCCTTTCCTGGTTTCCCCTCTGGAAATCCCCTATCTCATTGCCCTCCCCCTGCTTCTGTGAGGGTGCTCCCCAAAACACCCACCCACGCCTGCCTCCCTGCCCTGGGGCATCAAGACTTGACAGGACCAAGGGCCTCTCCTCCCATTGATGTCCAACAAGGCCATCCTCTGCTACATATGCAGGTGGAGCCATGGGTCCCTTCATGTGTACTCTTTGGTTGATGGTTTAGTCCCTGGGTGCTCTGGGGTATCTGTTGACTGATATTGTTGTTCCTTCTATGGGGCTGCAAACCCCTTCAGCTCCTTGGGTCCTTTCTCTAGCTCCTTCATTGGGGACTTCTGTGCTCAGTCCAGTGTTTGGCTTCGAGCATCCACCTCTGTATTTGTCAAGCTCTGGCAGAGCCTCTCTGGAGACAGCTATATCAGGCTTCCATCAGCAAGTACTTTTTGGCATCCACCATATTAACTAAGTTTGGTGTCTGTATAAGGGAAGGATCTCCAGCTTGGACAGTCTCTGGATGGCCTTTCCTTTAGTCTCTGCTCTACACTTTGTCTCCGTATGTCCTCCCATGAGTATTTTGTTTCCCCCTTCTAAGGGATGAAGCATCCACACTTTGGTTTTCCTTCTTTGGCTCCCTGAGGTCTGTGAATTGTTATATTTTGACTTCTTCCTTTCCAAATTATATCCCTTTGACCTCCTTTTGTTGTCTAATTGCTCTGGCTAGAACTTCAAGTACTATATTGAATAGGTAGGTAGGGAGAGACTGGGCAGCCTTGTCTAGTCCCTGATTTTAGTGGGATTGCTTCAAGTTTCTCTCCAATTAGTTTGATGTTGGCTACTGGTTTTCTGTATATTGCTTTTATTATGTTTAGCTATGGGCCTTGAATTCCTGATCTTTCCAAAACTATTATCATGAAGGGGTGTTGAATTTTGTCAAAAGCTTTCTCAGCATCTAATGAAAGGATCATGTGGGTTTTTTAAAATTTGTTTATATATTAGATTATTTTGATGGATATCCATATATTGAAATATTCCTGTATGCCTGGGATGAAGCCTTACGTGATCATGATGGACAGTTGTTTTGATGTGTTCTTGAATGACTTTGTGAGAATTTTATTGAGTATATTTGCATTGATATTTACAAGTGAAATTGGTCTGAAGTTCTCTTTCTTTGTTGGGTCTTTTTATGGTTTAGGTATGAGTATAATTGTGGTTTCATAGAATGAACTGGGTAGTGTTCCTTCTGGTTCTATTTTGTATAACATTTTAAAGAGTATTGGTATTAGGTCTTCTTTGAAGATCTGATAGAATTCTGCACTAAACCCATCTGATCCTGGACTTTTTTTGTTGGGAGACTTAATGACTGCTTCTATTTCTTTAGGGGATATGGGACTGTTTAGATGGTTTATCTGATCCTGATTTAACTTTGGTACCTGGTATCTGTCTAGAAAATTGGCCATTTCATCCAGATTTTCCAATTTTGTGAGTATAGGCTTTTGTAGTAGGATCTTATGGTTTTTTTTTTTTTTTTTGGATTTCTTTGGTTTCTGTTGTTATGTCTCCCATATTATTTCTTTTTTATTTTATTTTTTATTAGGTATTTTCCTCAATTACATTTCCAATGCTATCCAAAAAGTCCCCAATACACTCCACCCCCCAGTCCCCCACCCACCCACCCCCAACCCTTGGCCCTGGCATTCCCCTGTACTGGGGCATATAAAGTTGGCAAGTCCAATGGGCCTCTCTTTCCAGTGATGGCCGAATAGGCCATCTTTTGATACAAATGCAGCTAGAGTCAAGAGTTCTGGGGTACTGGTTAGTTCATAATAATGTTCCACCTATGGGGTTGCAGTTCCCTTTAGCTCCTTGGGTACTTTCTCTAGCTCCTCCATTGGGGGCCCTGTGATCCAACCAATAGCTGACTGTGAGCATCCACTTCTGTGTTTGCTAGGCCCCGGCATTGTCTCACAAGAGACAGCTATATCTGGGTCCTTTCAGCAAAATCTTGCTAGTGTATGCAATGGTGTCAGCGTTTGGAAGCTGATTATGGGATGGATCCCTGGATATGGCAGTCTTTAGATGGTCCATCCTTTCTTCACAGCTCCAAACTTTATCTCTGTAACTCTTTCCATGGGTGTTTTGTTCCCAATTAAAGAAGGGGCACAGTGTCCACACTTTGGTCTTCATTCTTCTTGACTTTCATGCGTTTAACAAATTGTATCTTATATCTTGGGTATCCTAAGTTTTTGGGCTAATATCCACTTATCAGTGAGTACATATTGTGTGAGTTCCTTTGTGAATATGTTACATCACTCAGGATGATGCCCTCCAGATCCATCCATTTGCCTAGGAATTTCATAAATTCATTCCTTTTAATAGCTGAGTAGTACTCCATTGTGTAAATGTACCACACTTTCTGTATCCATTCCTCTGTTGAGGGGCATCTGGGTTCTTTCCAGCTTCTGGCTATTATAAATAAGGCTGCTATGAACATAGTGGAGCATGTGTCCTTCTTACTGGTTGGAACATCTTCTGGATATATGCCCAGGAGAGGTATTGCTGGATCCTCTGGTAGTATTATGTCCAATTTTCTGAGGAACCGCCAAACTGATTTCCAGAGTGGTTGTACCAGCTTGCAATCCCACCAACAATGAAGGAGTGTTCCTCTTTCTCCACATCCTCGCCAGCATCTGCTGTCACCTGAATTTTTGATCTTAGCCATTCTGACTGGTGTGAGGTGGAATCTCAGGGTTGTTTTGAGTTGCATTTCCCTGATGATTAAGGATGTTGAACATATTTTCAGGTGCTTCTCTGCCATTCGGTATTCCTCAGGTGAGAATTCTTTGTTCAGTTCTGAGCCCCATTTTTTAACGGGGTTATTTGATTTTCTGGAGTCCACCTTCTTGAGTTCTTTATATATATTGGATATTAGTCCCTTATCTGATTTAGGATAGGTGAAGATCCTTTCCCAATCTGTTGGTAGTTTTTTTGTCTTATCGATGGTGTCTTTAGCCTTGCAGAAGCTTTGTAGTTTCATGAGGTCCCACTTGTCAATTCTTGATCTTACAGCACAAGCCTTTGCTGTTCTATTCAGGAATTTTCCCCCTGTACCCATTTCTTCGAGGCTTTTCCCTACTTTCTCCTCTATAAGTTTCAGTGTCTCTGGTTTTATTTGGAGTTCCTTAATCCACTTAGATTTGACCTTGGTACAAGGAGATAGGAATGGATCAATTCGCATTCTTCTACATGATAACCACCAGTTGTGCCAGCACCATCTGTTGAAAATGCTGTCTTTTTTCCACTGGATGGTTTTTGCTCCCTTGTCAAAGATCAAGTGACCATAGGTCTGTGGGTTGATCTCAGGGTCTTCAATTCTGTTCCATTGGTCTACTTGTCTGTCGTTATACCAGTACCATGCAGTTTTTATCACAATTGCTCTGTAGTACAGCTTTAGGTCAGGCATGGTGATTCCATCAGAGGTTCTTTTATCCTTGAGAAGAGTTTTTGCTATCCTAGGTTTTTTGTTGTTCCAGATGAATTTGCAGATTGCCCTTTCTAATTCGTTGAAGAATTGAGTTGGAATTTTGATGGGGATTGCATTGAATCTGTAGATTGCTTTTGGTAAGATAACCATTTTTACAATGTTGATCCTGCCAATCCATGAGCATGGGAGGTCTTTCCATCTTCTGAGATCTTCTTTAATTTCTTTTTTCAGGGACTTGAAGTTTTTATTATACAGATCTTTCACCTCCTTGTTAGAGTCACGCCAAGGTATTTTATATTGTTTGGGACTATTGAGAAGGGTGTTGTTTCCCTAATTTCTTTCTCTGCCTGTTTATCCTTTGTGTACAGAAAGGCCATTGACTTGCTTGAGTTAATTTTATATCCAGCTACTTCACCGAAGCTATTTATCAGGCTTAGGAGTTCTCTGGTGGAATTTTTAGGGTCACTTATGTATACTATCATATCATCTGCAAAAAGCGATATTTTGACTTCTTCTTTTCCAATTTGTATCCCCTTGATCTCCTTTTGTTGTCTAATTGCTCTGGCTAGGACTTCAAGTACAATGTTGAATAGGTAGGGAGAGAGTGGGCAGCCTTGTCTAGTACCTGATTTTAGTGGGATTGCTTCCAGCTTCTCACCATTTACTTTGATGTTGGCTACTGGTTTGCTGTAGATTGCTTTTATCATGGTTAGGTATGGGCCTTGAATTCCTGATCTTTCCAAGACTTTTATCATGAATGGGTGTTGGATTTTGTCAAATGCTTTTTCAGCATCTAACGAGATGATTATGTGGTTTTTGTCTTTGAGTTTGTTTATATAATGGGTTACATTGATGGATTTTCGTATATTGAACCATCCTTGCATCCCTGGGATGAAACCTACTTGGTCAGGATGGATGATTGTTTTGATGTGTTCTTGGATTCGCTTAGCGAGAACTTTATTGAGGATTTTTGCATCAATATTCATAAGGGAAATTGGTCTGAAGTTCTCTATTTTTGTTGGGTCTTTATGTGGTTTAGGTATCAGAGTAATTGTGGCTTCATAGAATGAGTTGGGTAGAGTACCTTCTGATCCTATTTTGTGGAATAGTTTGTGAAGAACTGGGATTAGATCTTCTTTGAAGGTTTGATAGAACTCTGCACTAAACCCATCTGGTCCTGGGCTTTTCTTGGATAGGAGACTATTAATGACTGCTTTTATTTCTTTAGGGGATATGGGACTGTTTAGATCATTAACCTGATCTTGATTTAACTTTGGTACCTGGTATCTGTCTAGAAACTTGTCCATTTCATCCAGGTTCTCCAGTTTTGTTGAGTATAGCCTTTTGTAGAAGGATCTGATGGTGTTTTGTATTTCTTCAGGGTCTGTTGTTATGTCTCCCTTTTCATTTCTAATTTTGTTAATTAGAATACTTTCCCTATGCCCTCTAGTTCGTCTGGCTAAGGGTTTATCTATCTTGTTGATTTTCTCAAAGAACCAGCTCCTCGATTGGTTGATTCTTTGAATTGTTCTTCTTTTTTCCACTTGGTTGATTTCACCCCTGAGTTTGATTATTTCTTGCCGTCTACTCCTCTTGGGTGAATTTGCTTCCTTTCGTTCTAGAACTTTTAGGTGTGTTGTCAAGCTGCTAATGTGTGCTCTCTCTAGTTTCTTTTTGGAGGCACTCAGAGCTATGAGTTTTACTCTTAGAAATGCTTTCAGTGTGTCCCATAAGTTTGTGTATGTTGTGCCTTCATTTTCATTAAACTCCAGAAAGTCCTTAATTTCTTTCTTTATTCCTTCCTTGGCCAAGGTATCATTGAGAAGAGTGTTGTTTAGTTTCCACGTGTGTGTTGGCTTTCTATTATTTATTTTGTTATTGAAGATCACTCTTAGTCCATGGTGATCTGATAGGATGCATGGGACAATTTCAATATTTTTGTATATGTTGAGGCTTGTTTTGTGACCAATTATGTGGTCAATTTTGGAGAAGGTACCGTGAGGTGCTGAGAAGAAGGTATATCCTTTTGTTTTAGGATAAAATGTTCTGTAGATATTTGTCAGATCCATTTGTTTCATAACCTCTGTTAGTTTCACTGTGTCCCTGTTTAGTTTTTGCTTCCATGATCTGTCCATTGGTGAAAGTGGTGTGTTGAAGTCTCCCACTCTTATTGTGTGAGGTGCAATGTGTACTTTGAGCTTTACTAAAGTATCTTTAATGAATGTGGCTGCCCTTGTATTTGGCGCATAGATATTCAGAATTGATAGTTCCTCTTGGAGGATTTTACCTTTGATGAGAATGAAGTGCCCTTCCTTGTTTTTTTGATGACTTTTTGTTGGAAGTCAATCTTATCAGATATTATAATGGCTACTCCAGCTTGTTTCTTCCTACCATTTGCTTGGAAAATTGTTTTCCAGCCTTTCATTCTGAGGTAGTGTCTATCTTTTTCTCTGAGATGAGTTTCCTGTAAGCAGCAAAATGTTGGGTCCTGTTTCTTTAGCCAGTCTTTTAGTCTATGTCTTTTTATTGGGGAGTTGAGTCCATTGATATTAAGAGATATTAGGGAGAAGTAATTGTTGCTTCCTTTTATTTTTGTTGTTAGAGTTGGTGTTCTGTTCTTGTGGCTGTCTTCTTTTAGGTTTGTTGAGGGATTACCTTCTTGCTTTTTCTAGGACGTGGTTTCCGTCCTTATATTGGTTTTTTTCCATTATTATCCTTTGAAGGGCTGGATTCGTGGAAAGATAATGTGTGAATTTGGTTTCTCCATCTATGGTAATTGAGAGTTTGGCTGGGTATAGTAGCTTGGGCTGAAAATTGTGTTCTCTTAGTTTCTGTATAACATCTGTCCAGGCCCTTCTGGCTTTCATAGTCTCTGTTGAAAAATCCGCTGTAAATCTGATAGGCTTGCCTTTATATGTTACTTGACCTTTTTCCCTTACTGCTTTTAGTATTCTATCTTTATTTAGTGCATTTGTTGTTCTGATTATTATGTGTCGGAAGGAATTTCTTTTCTGGTCCAGTCTATTTGGAGTTCTGTAAGCTTCTTGTATGTTCATGGGCCTCTCTTTCTTTAGGTTTGGGAAGTTTTCTTCTATAATTTTGTTGAAGATATTTGCTGGTCCTTTGAGTTGAAAATCTTCATTCTCATCTACTCCTATTATCCGTAGGTTTGGTCTTCTCATTTTGTCCTGGATTTCCTGAATGTTTTGAGTTAGGATCTTTTTGGATTTTGTATTTTCTTTGATTGTCGTGCCGATGTTCTCTATGGAGTCTTCTGCACCTGAGATTCTCTCTTCCATCTCTTGTATTCTGTTGCTGATGCTCGCATCTATGGTTCCAGATTTCTTTCCTAGGGTTTCTATCTCCAGCGTTGCCTCAATTTGGGTTTTCTTCATTGTCTCTACTTCCCTTTTTAGGTCTTGGATGGTTTTATTCAATTCCATCACCTGTTTGGTCTGGTTTTCTTGCAATTCGTTAAGGGATTTTTGTGCTTCTTCTTCAATGTCTTCTACCTGTTTAGCAGTGTTCTCCTGCAATTCTTTAAGGGATTTTTGTGCTTCCTCTTTAATGTCTTCTACCTGTTTAGCAGTGTTCTCCTGTATTTCTTTAAGTGTGTTATTAAAGTCCTTCTTGATGTCCTGTACCATCATCATGAGATATGGTTTTAGATCCGGGTCTAGCTTCTCCGGTGTGTTGGGGTGCCCTGGAACTGGGCGAAGTGGGAGTGCTGGGTTCTGATGATGGTGAGTGGTCTTGGTTTCTGTTAGTAAGATTATTACGTTTACCTTTCGCCATCTGGTAATCTCTGGGGTTAGTTGTTATAGTTGTCACTGTTTAAAGATTGGAGCAGAGGCTGTGTTCCACTCACCAGAAGTCTTAAGATCCTGTGGCGGGTGTCGTGGGTAGCTGGCGGGTGTCAGCTGACCCTGCGCCCTAGCTACCCTGGTGCTGGTCAGACCAGAAGAGGCTTGTGGCCCTACTCAGCCCAGTTTTCTGCTTCCCTAACTAATGCAGTCTCAGGTCCCGCACGCAATTGGATTGGAGCAGAAGCTGTGTTCCACTCACCAGAAGTCTTAAGAGCCTGTGGCGGGTGTTGTGGGTAGCTGGCGAGTGTCAGCCGACCCTGCGCCCTAGCTATCCCTGTGCTGGTCAGACCAGAAGAACTCCCTTATTATTTCTGATTTTGTTAATTAGGATACTGTCCCTGTACCCTCTGTTTAGTCTGGCTAAGGGTTTATCTCTTTTGTTGATTTTCCCAAATAACCAGCTCCTGGTTTGATTGATTCTTTGTATAGTTCTTCTTGTTTCCACTTGGCTGATTTCAGCCCTAAGTTTGATTATTTCCCACTGTCTACTCCTCTTGGGTGAATTTGCTTCCTTTTGTTCTAGAGCTTTCCGATGTGCTGTCAAGATGATAGTATATGCTGTCCAGTTACTTTTGGAGGCACTCAGAGCTGAGTTTTCCTCTTAGCACTGCTTTCATTGTGTCCCATAAGTTTGAGTATGTTGTGCCTTCATTTTCCTTAAATTCTAAAGTCTTTAATTTCTTCTTTTTTTCCCCTTGACCAACTTCTCATTTAGTAGAGCATTGTTCAGCTTCCATATATATGTGGGCTTTCTGTTGTTTTTGTTGTTATTGAAGACCAACCTTAGTCCATAGTGATCTGATAGGATGCATGGGATTATTTCAATCTTCTTGTATCTGTTGAGGACGGCTTTAGACCAATTATATGGTCAATTTTTGAGAAGGTACCATGAGGTGCTGAGAAGAAGGTATATTCTTTTGGTTTAGGGTGAAATGTTCTATAGATATATGGTAAATCCATTTGGTTCATTACTTCTGTTAGTGTCCATGTTTCTATGTTTAGTTTCTGTTTCCATGGTCTGTCCATTGGTGAGAGTCCAGTGTTGAAGACTACTTTTATTGTGCGAGATGCAATGTGTGCTTTGAGCTTTAGTAAAGTTTCTTTTATGAATGTGTGTGCCCTAGCATTTGGAGCTCATCCTGGTAGATTTCTCCTTTGATGAGTATGAACTGTCCAATTAGACAGATGCTTGCTGCATCCATAATATATGTACCACTATTGAAATATTTGGGGTATCTATCCATACTAGTCTTATTGTGAGTCACAGTCTTCACTGCAGGATAAGAATATTTACTGATTGTTTCTCTCCACAACTTGTAAAGCATTTGGGGATATTATAAAAGCCAGTCCTAAGGAATAAGGCTAATAGGTCACTTCCTGCCTGATTCTTCAGGGTGTTGTATCAGAAGTGTGCCATATTTTCAGCAATAGGGTCTGATATTAAACTTCAGAAACAGCCAATGGCAACAATAATAGCCTATACTATTGGAGAAGATTTCTTTTCTTCCTTGTCTTACAACTCAAAGGGAGGATTCCCATGCCTGGCATGGGAGTATTTGTGCTGGATAGTTTAAGGCTCTTGTTGGGAATATTATAACTCCAAGTGGCATAACTGTATTCAAACTATATATGTAGATGTGCACATGTTCTCTCTCTCTCTCACACACACACTTAATTATTTCAATATCACTTACTGAAAAAACTATCCTGCCCCAAATGAAACCCTTTTTATCTCCATTAAAAATCACTTTTCCATATATAGGAAAGACTGTTTCTAGACTTTCTATGTTATTCTATTTATCCATGTGTGCACCAGTGCTGTGGTGGCTGTGTTGCTGCTGCAACTTCAGAGGAAAATGTGATCAGGTAACATTAGCTCATGTGTTTGTTTTCCCTGATGTTTCTTCTGACTATTGCATATCCATTTCCACGTGGACTTTTGATTTAGCATGTCATTTCAATGGCAGACTGCAGGGAATTTGATTGGGGTTGCATTTGAATCTAATGATCAATTTAGGGGGATCTGACATCTTGACAATATTGGGTCTTTTGCCCTGTGAACAAAATATATTTCCCCAATCATTTGGGTCTCCTTCAATTTCTTTTAGTAATCTTCTGTAGCTTTCATTATAGAGATTTGTCACAGTGTATTAGATTTATATGTAAGATTTCTGATTAGCTATTAGATTCGTTGCCCCAAACTTTATTGCTCTTGTAAATAGTATTGCTTTCTTAATCTCAATTATTGACTTCTCATTGCTAATATATAGTGCCACAATTCATTTTTGTATATTAATCTTATACCCTGAAGTCTTGCTAGATAAACACAATGATTTAAGAATACTTTCTGAAAATTCCTTCAGATATTTTACACAGATGATCATATCTATAAATAAAACAGTTTTACTTCTTCGTTTTCAATCTGGATGTCTTCTATTTTACAGCCATGACTTACTGCAGTGGATAGACTATCCAAAGCAATGTTGAGTAGAAGACTGAAAGTGAAACATGCTTTACTTCATCCTGATGCCTTATGAGCAGTAGGAGTTTGTAGCTGCTCTTCATTTAGAGGAATTACTGTGCCGTTCTAACATTGCTATTGACAATCTGTATCAGAAATAAGTATTGAATTTCATCATTTGCTATTTTGTTAATTTATGTGGTTTTTTTTCCTTTTTGCTCGATTTTTAAGATAATTCACTCTATGTTTTTGGAATAAATTCTGCCTCGTTGTGAGACATTGTTAATCTTTTGAAATTTGTTATCAATTATTTAATAATTTCAAACTTTGTTTTTTTTAATCATATTCATCCACTGTCGCCATTGGTATGCATAAGGCCTATGCAAGCTCAAGCAAAACAGAATACTACCATGGATGATGGAGATGGGTAAGAAGTTCCAACTTTATCTGAAGAGCTATTGGGAGAGAGAGGGAGAGAGACAGAGAGAGAGACAGAGAGAGACAGAGCGAGAGAGAGCGAGAGAGCGAGAGAGCGAGAGCGAGAGAGAGAGAGAGAGAGAGAGAGAGAGAGAGAGAGAGAGAGAGAGAGAGAGAAATAGAGCTTTTTAAAGGTTGTGGCTTCTGGTAGGTCTTTTATTTGTCCCTTTATATATTGTTAGAGTCAATTTGCTGAAAGTGTATTCAGTTAAAAAAAAGAATATAAGAAATCCTGTTCCTATAGGAAATTTTGGCATCTGGATAAAACTGCAAATATTGCACTATTTTCCATTTTCTGTTAGAGTTAATATCAAACTAATATAATTTCCCTCTTAATTTTTACATCTAACTTATTACTTAGTGTGTAGGCACATATCTTTAATCTCAGCAGGTGGATCTGTGTGAGTTTGAGGTCTGTCTGGTGTGCATAACATGTTTCAGGCCATCCAGGACTCCATGTAGACCCTATCTCAAGAAAAGAATTGGTTGCTGAACCTGTTTGGGGCCTGGGTATTTTCTCTGTGAGAAAGACTTTTTGCTAAGCATTCAGCTTTATTACTCAATGTAATGCCATTCAGATTATCAACTTTTTCTTATGTGAGATTGAGTAGGTTTTTTTTTCTTTCAAAAAAAATGTATTCATGGGGCAGGAGAGGTGGCCCAGTCAGTAAAAGGCTTGCCTGTGCAAGCATGAGGAACTGAATGTGGATCTTTGCTACCAATGGAAAATTGAGTTGTGGCACTAACCTCAGTGCTAGGAGTACAAGAGAGGTGGATGCTTCCCTAACAGCCAGCCTTGCCAAATAAGCAAGTTCTTGGTTCAGTGAAATGAAGTACATGGTAACTAAGGAAGGCACCCAGCATTAACCTCCAGCCTCCACAAGCACACATGGGCTTGCACATTTGCATGTACACATACCCACATATCATGTATATACAGAAACAATAGCATTTGCACACATGTATACACATGTACACCTCACCCCTCCATTCTGTTTCTGGTAATGGATATTGAGACTAGTGTCTTGTGTATACCATGTAAGGACTCCAACACTGCACTATGTTCCCTTCATCATCCTTCTCATTTACTTTCTTTTTTTTTTCTATTTGCCAAAGGATCTTGTACAATTATATTTAGAAATGAAATATTTTTCAAGTTTATCAAGAAAAAAAATCCCCCCTCTTTTTTGTAGCACGCCAGTGGTGCTAATGCCTTCCTATTTCTAAGATGGATTCATTCTGGCTCTATTTTCTAGTCTGTCTGTGTGCCCTTAATTAAGTAAGTTAGCTCTTCTATAGTTTGTCTAATTTAATCCAGTCTGGAAACCAGTAACTGACTGGTTTCTGTAGATTAGGACTGTAAGTAATATGCCTTCTGCTAGACTCATTTTTCTTTCTTTTTTGAATTATTTTTTTATTTTTTATTTTTTTTAGGAAACTAGCTTTTATTAAGAAGGCTTGTCTCACTGCCTATTTGTGTAGGCCTCAAGAGCCAAGAATGGTCTCTCATTTTTAAGTGGTTAAAAAATAATAAACAATAGCAATTACATGTGATGTGAAAAATATATAATTTTTTTTTTAATTTTTTTATTACGTATTTTCCTCAATTACATTTCCAATGCTATCCCAAAAGTCCCTAATTTCTTTTTCATCCCATTTATCCTTTGTGTAGAGAAAAGCCATTGATTTGTTTGAGTTAATTTTATATCCAGCTACTGCACTGAAGCTTGTTTATCAGGTTTAGGAGTTCTCTGGTGGAATTTTTAGGGTCACTTATACATACTATCATATCATCTGCAAATAGTGATATTTTGACTTCTTCCTTTCCAATTTGTATCCCATTGATCTCCTTTTGTTGTCGAATTGCTCTGCCTAGGACTTCAAGTACTATATTGAATAGGTAGGGAGAAAGTGGGCAGCCTTGACTAGTCCCTGATTTTAGTGGGATTGCTTCAAGTTTCTCTCCATTTATTTTGATGTTGGCTACTGGTTTGTTGTAGATTGCTTTTATTATGTTTAGGTATGGGCCTTGAATTCTTGATCTTTCCAAGACTTTTATCATGAAGGGGTGTTGGATTTTGTCAAATGCTTTTTCAGCATTTAAGGAGATGATCATGTGGTTTTTGTCTTTGAGTTTGTTTATATAGTGGATTACTTTGATGGATTTCCATATATTAAACCATCCCTGCATCCCTGGGATGAAGCCTACTTGGTCATGATGAATGATCCTTTTGATGTGTTCTGGGATTGGGTTTGCAGGGATTTTATTGAGTTTTTTTTTCTTTCTTTCTTTCTTTTTGGTTTTTTGTTTGTTTTGTTTGTTTGTTTTGTTTGTTGGTTGGTTGGGTTTTTTTCGAGACAGGGTTTCTCTGTATAGCCCTGGTTGTCCTTGAGCTCACTTTGTAGACCAGGCTGGCCTCGAACTCAGAAATTTGCCTGCCTCTGCCTCCTGAGTGCTGGGATTAAAGGCGTTCAACATTGGTCTGAAGTTCTCTTTCTTTGTTGTATCTTCATGTGGTTTAGGTATAAGAGTAATTGTGGCTTCATAGAATCAATTGGGTAGAGTATCTTCTGTTTCTATTTTGTGGAATATTTTGAGAAGAATTGGAATTAGGTCTTCTTTGAAGGTCTGATAGAACTCTGCTCTAAACCCATCTGGTCCTGGGCTTTTTTTTTGGGGGGGGGGTTGGGAGACTATTGATGACTGCTTCTATTTCTTTAGGGGAAATGCGACTGTTTAGATCATTAATCTGATCCTGATTTAACTTTGGTACCTGGTATCTGTCTAGGAAGTTGTCCATTTCATCCAGGTTCTCCAGTTTTGTTGTGTATAGCCTTTTGTAGTAGGATCTGATGATGTTTTGGATTTCCTCAGGTTCTGTTGTTATGTGTCCTTTTTCATTTCTGAATTTGTTAATTAGGATACTGTCCCTGTGCCCTCTAGTTAGTCTGGCTAAGGGTTTAATCTATCTTGTTGATTTTCTCATAAAACCAGCTCCTGGTTTGGTTGATTCTTTGAATATTTCTTTTTGTTTCCACTTGGTTGATTTCAGCCCTGAGTTTGATTATTTCCTGCCCTCTACTCCTCTTGGGTGAATTTGCTTCCTTTAGTTCTAGAGCTTCTAGGTGAGCTGTCAGGCAGGTAGTGTATGCTTTCTCTAGTTTATTTTTTGAGGCACTCAGGGCTTTGAGTTTTCCTCTTAGGACGGCCTTCGTTGTGTCCCATAAGTTTGGGTATGTTAAAAAAAAAGTTTGGGTATGTTGTGGCTTCATGTTCATTAAACTCTAAAAAGTCTTTAATTTCTTTCTTTATTTCATCCTTCACCAATTTATCACTGAATAGTGTTGTTCAGTTTCCACGTGAATGTTGGCTTTCTATTATTTATGCTGTTATTGAAGATCAGCCTTAGTCCATGGTGATCTGATAGGATGCATGGGATAATTTCAATATTTTTGTATCTGTGGAGGCCTGTTTTGTGACCATATGTGACCATTTGATTATATGATCAATTTTGGAGAAGGTCCCGTGAGGTGCTGAGAAGAAGGTATATCCTTTTGTTTTAGGATAAAATGTTCTGTAGATATCTGTTGGATCCATTTGTTTCATAACTTCTGTTAGTTTCACTGTGTCTCTGTTTAGTTTCTGTTTCCAGGGTCTGTCCATTGGTAAGAGTGGAGTGTTGAAGTCTCCAACTATTATTGTGTGAGGTGCAATGTGTGCTTTGAGCTTTACTATAGTTTCTTTAATGAATCTGGCTACCCTTGTATTTGGAGCATAGATATTCAGAATTTAGAATACATCTTGGTAGATTTTACCTTTGATGAGTATGAAGTGCCCCTCCTTGTGTTTTTTAATAACTTTGGGTTCGAAGTCAATTTTATTTGATATTAGAATGGCTACTCCAGAATGTTTCTTCAGACCATTTGCTTGGAAAATTGTTTTCCAGCCTTTCACTCAGATGTGTGTCTGTCTTTTTCCCTGAGGTGGGTGTCCTGTAAGCAGAAAAATGTTGGGTCCTGTTTGGCCAGTCTATTAGTCTATGTCTTTTTATTGGGGAATTGAGTCCATTGATGTTAAGAGAAATTAAAGAAAAGTAATTGTTGCTTCCTGTTATTTTTGTTGTTAAAGTGGGGATTCTGTTCTTGCAGCTGTCTTCTTTTAGGTTTGTTGAAGGATTACTTTCTTGCTTTTTCTAGGGTGTAGTTTCTGTCCTTGTATTGGTGTTTTCCCGTTATTATCCTTTGAAGGGCTGGATTCGTGGAAAGATATTGTGTGAATTTGATTTTGTTGTGGAATACTTTGGTTTCTCCATCTATGGTAATTGAGAGTTTTGTTAGGTATAGTAGTCTGGGCTGGCATTTGTTTTCTCTTAGAGTCTGCATAACATCTGTCCAGGATCTTCTGGCTTTCATAGTCTCTGGTGAGAAGTCTGGTGTAATTCTAATAGGCCTGCCTTTATATGTTACTTGACCTTTTTCCCTTACTTACTGCTTTTAATATTCTATCTTTATTTAGTGCATTTTTTTTGTTCTGATTATTATGTGTTGGGAGGAATTTCTTTTCTGGTCCAGTCTATTTGTAATTCTGTAGGCTTCTTGTATGTTCATGGGCATGTCTTTCTTTAGGTCTGGGAAGTTTTCTTCTATAATTTTGTTGAATATATTTGCTGGCCCTTCCTTTAATTTGAAAATCTTCATTCTCATCTACTCCTATTATCCATAGGTTTGGTCTTCTCATTGTGTCTTGGATTTCCAGGATGTTTTGAGTTAGGATATTTTGCATTTTGTATTTTCTTTGATTGTTGTGCCGATGTTCTCTATGGAATCTTCTGCACCTGAGGTTCTCTCTTCCATCTCTTGTATTCTGTTGCTGATGCTTGCATCTATGGGTCCTGATTTCTTTCCTAGAGTCTCTATCTCCAGAGTTGTCTCACTTTGGGTTTTCTTTATTGTTTCTACTTCCCTTTTTAGATCTTGAATGGTTTTGTTCAATTCCATCACCTGTTTGGTTTTGTTTTTCTGTAATTCTTTAAGGGATTTTGTGTTTCCTAATTAAGGGTTTTTACCTGTTTAGCATTGTTCTCCTGTATTTCTTTAAGTGAGTTATTAATGCCCTTCTTAAAGTCCTCTACCAGCATCATGAGACATGATTTTAAATCTGAGTCCTACTTTTCGGGTGTGTTGGAGTATCCAGGACTGGCTGAGGTGTGAGTGCTATGTTCTGATGATGGTAAGTGGTCTTGGTTTCTGTTAGTAAGATTCTTATGTTTGCCTTTCACCATCTGGTAATCTCTGGTGTTAGTTGTTATAGTTGTCTCTAGCTGGAGTTTGTTCCTCCTGTGTTTCTGTTAGCCTCTGACAGCAGTCCTGGGAGTCCAGTTCTCTCCTGAGTCTCAGTGGTCAGAGTACTCTCTGCAGGCCATGTGTTCCGAGGTCTGGTATTCAGACCTGCCTCCTGGCTGAAGATTAAGGCCCGAAAGAGGGCCTGTCCCAGAAGATGTGTTGCCTCTTCAGTCTGCGTGCTCACCTGCACAGACTGGTCTCCGAGGAACCCGGGACACAAGATGGCTCCCTCACTTGCTCTGGAGGTCAGAGCCCTCCGAGGGGGCCAATTCTCCTCTGCCAGGGAAGGTGCCCGAATGTCTGGAGCCCAAAACGGGGCCTGTCCCAGAAGCTGTGTTGCTTCTGCCTGTCCCAGAAGCTGTGTTGCTTCTGCCTGTCCCAGAAGCTGTGTGGCTTCTGCAGTCACTAGCTCAGCCTTAGCAGTCAGCGAGGTGACCTGCACAGACTGGTCTCTGAGGGACCTGGGACACAAGATGGCTCCCTCACCTGCTCTGGTGGTCAGAGCCTTCCCAGGGGGCCACTTCTCCTCTGTCAGGGAAGGTACCCGAATGTCTGGAGCCCAAAATGGGACCTGTCCCAGAAGCTGTGTTGGTTCTGCAGTTCGCACTCTCACCTGCACAGACTGGTCTCTGAGGGACCCAGGACACAAGATGGCTCCCTCACCTGCTCCTGCAGTCAGAGCCCTCCTAGGCTGCCATCTCTCCTTTCATTCTATTCTTTTTTTTTTTTTTTACATACCCGATTTCATCCCCCTCCTGGTCCACCCTCTGACTGTTCCACATCCCATATCTCCTCCGTGTCCCTTCCATCTCCACAGGGATATTCTCACCTCCCTACCCCCGATTCTCCACACCCCCCCACCTCTCCAGAAAGAAGGCACATCTTTCACTGAGACCAGACCCAGAAGTCCTCTACTGTATATGTGTTGGGGGCCTCATATCAGCTAATATGTGCTGTCTGTTTGGTGGTCCAGTGTCTGAGAGATCTCAGGTGTCCAGATTATTTGAGATTGCTGGTCCTCTACAAGATTGTCCTCCTCCTCAGCTTCTTTCTGCCTTTTCCTAATTCAACCACAGAGGTCAGCTGCTTCTGTCTATTGGTTGGGTACAAATATCTGCATCTCACTCTTTCAGCTGCTTGTTGGTCTTTCTGAGGGCAACCATGATAGACCCCCTTTTGTAAGCATTCTATAGCCTCAGTAATAGTGTCAGGTCTTGGGCCCTCCCCTTGAGCTGGATCCCACTTTGGGCCTGTCGTCGGACATTCTTTTCTTCAGGCTCTTTTCCATTTTTGTCCCTGCAGGTTTTTTTTAGGCAGAAACAATTCTGGGTCAATGTTTTTGACTGTGGGATGCCAACCCCATCCCTCACTTGATGCCCCCTGTCTTTCTACTGGAGGTAGACTCTACAAGTTCACTCTCCCCACTGTAGGAATTTCATCTAAGGTCCCTCCTTTTGAGTCCTGAGAGTCTCTCACCTCCCTGGTCTCTAGTACATTCTGGAGGTTCCCCCACACACACACATCTCCTACCTCCTGGGGTTGCCTGTTTCCATTCTTTCTGCTGGTGCTCAGAGCTTCAGTCTAGGGATGCAAGGCTGGTTCAATATACAAAAATCCATTAACATAACCCACTATATAAATAAAGTAAAAAAAAACACACACACAATCATCTCCTTAGATGCTGAAAAGATATTTAACAAAATACAACACCCTTTCATGTTAAAAGTCTTGGAAAGATCAGGAATTCAAGGCCCATACCTAAATATAATAAAAGCAATTTACTGCAAACCAACAGCCAGTATCAAATTAAATGGAGAGATAATTGAAGCAATCCCAATAAAATCAGGGACAAGATAAAGATGCCCACTCTCCCCATATTTAATCATTATAGTACTTGAAGTTCTAGCTAGAACAATAAGACAACAAAAAGAGATCAAAGGGACACAAATTGGTAAAGAAGACGTAAAGGCGTCACTATTTGCAGATGATATGATAGTCTATCTCATTCTTTAGTGGTTTGTTTTTGATTTTAAAATAGTCTCATAGCCCAGTCTGGCTTTGAACTTGGGATTCTCCTGCCTCCATCAAATGCTGGGATTATAAATATAAGCCACCTTCCCAATGTATATATTTTCCTTTGCAGTCTTACCATTTTTTATTTCATATACTTTGACTCTTTTATTAGATGTATAATATTTAGAAATGATATTTATTCCAATAAATGAAAACTTTTATTCCTAATATGACCTTTTCATTCCTAATAACAACCTTTATTATGAAATCTACATTGTTTGATATTAATAGTAACTCTAGATTGCTTTTGACAAATTACCATGGCACATTCTCCCCCCCCCCTTTTTGTGCTTTTAACCCAGTTCCATTTTTATATTTCAAGCATATTTCTTTTAGGTAGCAAATATAGTTGGATCTTCCTTTTGTACTGCTTGACAACTCGGTCTTTTCATTAGACTGTTGAGGTTATGTTCATTTAATAAAATTTTAGATATGCTTGGATTTAAACCTATTATATTACTCTGTGTTTTATATTTGTCAATTCTGAGTTTTGTTCTCTTATTCCTCTTTCTCTTTGTTGGGATGCTCAGAGTATCTCTTAGTACATTTTGTTTTCTCTTTTGAATTATCTGTTGTAACCAACCATCTTTTGATATGGTAATTATTATAGTCCCTCAAACATAAAAGTACAATAAATAAGTGCTAAACAATAACATTGTTTCTTTAAATTTGACATGTTAAGTGCAACAAGGTAATTCGTTGACAAAAACAAACCATCAATACTCCCTACAATAAATAAGGTGTATAACTTCAATTAAAACCTTGCAGACTTGGGTGGTTGCACCTAGAAATTCCACTAAATGTTTAAGAAATAATTAAAGTCAATTTAACACAATATACTTTTATTAAGAAAAGAAATTCATACATTATATTCTGATCACACATTTTTCTGAGACAAGGCCTTCCTATATAGCCATGACTGTTCTAGAAATCACTATATAGATCACACTGGCCTCCAGTTCACAGAGATCCATGTGCTTCTGTCTTAGTGCTGGAATTAAAAGAATATACCCCCAGAGCTCATGTCTAAAGCTGCATATGTAGCAGGAGATGGCCTAGTCGGCCATCATTGGGAAGAGAGGCCCCTTGGTCTTGCAAACTTTATATGCCCCAGTACAGGGGAATGCCAGTGCCAAGAAGTATGAGTGGGTGGGCTGGGGAGCAGGGCAGGAGGAGAGTATAGGGGACTTTTAGGATAGCATTTGAAATGTAAATGAAAAAAATCTAATAAAAAATCGTTTTTGAAAAAAGAAACATACCAGCATATCTAGCACCATACCATCTCTCTCTCTCTCTCTCTCTCTCTCTCTCTCTCTCTCTCTATATATATATATATATATATATATATATATATATTACATACATATATATTATACATATATGTACATGGATATGCATGTGTATATAACCATATACACATACACATTTGAAAATATATGCATATATACATATATGCATGTACACCATTGCATACACTAGCAAGATTTTGCTGAAAGGACCCAAATATAGCTGTCTCTTGTGAGACGATGCCGGGGCCTAGCAAACACAGGAGTGGATGCTCACAGTCAGCTATTGGATGGATCACAGGGCCCCCAATGGAGGAGCTAGAGAAAGTACCCAAGGAGCTAAAGGGATCTGCAACCCTATTGTTGGAACAACATGATGAACTAACCAGTACCCCGGAACTCTAGTCTCTAGCTGCATATGTATCGAAAGGTGGCCTAGTCGGCCATCACTGGAAAGAGAGGCCCATTGGACTTGCAAACTTTATATGCCCCAATATAGGGGAATGCCAGGGCCAAAAGAATGGGAATGGGTGGGTAGGGAAGTGGGGGGCGCTATGGGGGACTTTTGGGATAGCATTGGAAATGTAATTGAGGAAAATATGTAATAAAAAATATTAAAAATTTAAAAAAAAGAAAATATATGCATATATACATATATGCATGTACACACATATACATATGTATATAGATGCATATATACACATTTATACATATATACACATATATGTACCTATATACAAATATGTACATATACATACATGCATATATATATGAAGGTACCTCTCAATATACTGTACTTCTCATATATATATAGATGTATATATGTGTGTGTATTGATAGATAGATAGATAGATAGATAGATAGATGCATGTGCGTGCGTGCGTGTGTGTGTGTGTGTGTGTGTGTGTGTGTGTGTGTGTGTGTGTGTGAAGGCACTTCTCAATATACTGAATGAGGCTGGTGTTATCATAAAGCTAAATCTAGATCTAGGAAAAGATGCTACATGGACAGAATGCTACAGACTGATCTCTGTCATGAACATAAGATGTGACAAAACAGCAAGATTGTTCAAATTCAATTATGAGGGAGAGTGAGAGTAATAGATTTAATGAATAAAGAAAAAGTATCATTGGAGGCAGAGCAACAAATGAATGACTTAGAGTGCAGAGGAAAGATGAAAATGGGGTGCCTGGAAAAGGGAGAATTAGAAATTAGAGTATTGATAGTATATAGTTAATATAATATAATGTAATAATATGAAGTAAATATATTTAGTAATATATTTTACTGTTAAATAAATCCCCAAGAATTCAGACAGGCACACTAGTACCCAAGGTGAGAGTGCCACAAACATCAAGGCATAAGTCTGAATGACCTGGGAGGAGTAGTTGTCTGCCTTGAAGATAGATGGTAAATGGTAACATGGGATGCAAGGCTGGGGCAGTTGAGGAGTGGAATATAGTAGGAAGCCATAACAGTAAGACAAGTCTTTCTCTCCAACTCATGATACTAAAGGCACATGAGAGAAGACAGCATCACTTGGAGGTTTTGGTGGTTTGGTTTTTTTTTTATTATGTATTTTCCTCAATTACATTTCCAATGCTATCCCAAAAGTCCCCCATACCCTCCCCCACACTTCCCTACCCACCCATTCCCATTTTTTTTTTTGGCCCTGGCGTTCCCCTGTACTGGGGCATATAAAGTTTACGTGTCCAATGGGCCTCTCTTTCCAGTGATGGCCGACTAGGCCATCTTTTGATACATATGCAGCTAGAGTCAAGAGCTCTGGGGTACTGGTTAGTTCGTAATGTTGTTGCACTTATAGGGTTGCAGATCTCTTTAGCTCCTTGGATACTTTCTCTAGCTCCTCCACTGGGAGCCCTGTGATCCATCCAATACCTGACTGTGAGCATCCACTTATGTGTTTGCTAGGCCCCGGCCTAGTCTCACAAGAGACAGCTATATCAGGGTCCTTTCAGCAAAGGCTTGCTAGTGTATGCAATGGTGTCATCCTTTGGAGGCTAATTACAGGATGGATCCCTGGATATGGTAGTCTCTAGATGGTCCATCCTTTTGTCTCAGCTCCAAACTTTGTCTCTGTAACTCTTTCCATGGGTGATTGTTTCCAATTCTAAGAAGGGGCAAAGTGTCCACACTTTGGTCTTCCTTCTTCTTCAGTTTCATGTGTTTTGCAAATTGTATCTTATATCTCGGATATACTAAGTTTCTGGGCTAATATCCACTTATCAGTGAGTACATATCATTTGAGTTCTTTTGTGATTGTGTTACCTCACTCAGGATGATGCCCTCCAGGTCCAACCATTTGCCTAGGAATTTCATAAATTCATTCTTTTTAATAGCTGAGTAGTACTCCATTGTGTAAATATACCACATTTTCTGTATCCATTCCTCTGTTGAGGAGCATCTGGGTTCTTTCCAGCTTCTGGCTATTATAAATATGGCTGCTATGAACATAGTGGAGCATGTGTCCTTCTTACCAGTTGGAACATCTTCTGGATTTATGCCCAGAAGAGGTATTGCGGGATCTTTCGGTAGTACTATGTCCAATTTTCTGAGGAACCGCCAGACTGATTTCCAGAGTGGTTGTACAAGCTTGCAATCCCACCAACAATGGAGGACTGTTTGGCTCTCATAGACTCATGTATTTGAATACTTGGCCCATAGGGAGTGGCACTATTAGGAGATGTGGCTTTGTTTGAGTAACTGTGGCTTTGGGTGGAGGACATGTAACACTGTGAAGGTGGGTTTTGAGGTCTTCTATGCTCAAGCTACACCCAGTGTGGCACACAGTCTCCTGCTGCCTGAGGATCCAGATGTAGAACTCTCAGCTCCAGTACCCTGTCTGCCTGCATGCCACCAGCCACCATGCTTCATGCCGTGATGACAATGAATTAAACCTCTGAAATTATGAGACAGCCCCAATAAAGTGGTTTTGGTTGTTTGTTTGTTTGTTTGTTTTATTTGTTGCTAAGAGCTGCCATGGTCATGATGTCTCTTCACAACAATAAAACCCCAATTAAGACAGGATACTTTAAACTGATAATTGATTCTTTGTGAATGTCACATCATGCTCCCTAATCCCACTCATCTCCCTGTGCCTTTGAATCAGACCTCTGCCCTTGCAATTCTTCCTACAAACAAAAAATAATAAAAGAACAAAACAACACCAAGGAGCATCTTGCCATGGAAGTTGTAGTGTGTCATAGTGTGTCACATAGTATATCCTTTTGTCCATGCATCTTTATTTGCAAATGTTCATTTCCGTGAACATGTATGAATTGTTGGAGGCCTCTGGCTTCTGCTACACTATCAACACTGGATCCTCACCAGGACACCTCTCAAATATCCCGTTGTTGCCCTGTGTCATGGAGATCCTGCAGCTTTGGTTCTGCAGGGCCAGCCATTTCACATGATCCAGTAGTTTTCAGACTGGGTAGGTGTTGGGATGGGCCAACTCAAAACCCTGGCTCTGAACCTTAGTGGTAGCTGAGTTGGTCATCCCCATTTTAAGGGGAGAATGACTGTTCAGTAATGTGTGATCTCAGCTAAGTAAGCATGAAGACAATGTACAGAGAAGGACTGGTGAAAACAGAGGGTGTTAGTTATGACTGATTATGAATTCTGGAGATTGAGCGAGAGAAATTCAACAGTTGAAGAGAAGGGAGATATGAAGTCATGAAAGAGCTAAATAAAGCTGTCCAAGTGTACTCAGAGATGAGGAGCTTCGTGAGGGTGACTGGTAGAAACAATTAAAATCCATGATGAGATGAGATGAGAGAGAGAGGGAGGGAGAGAGATTATTTTATGAAGAATTGTCTTGTAAACCAGATGGTTTGGGGGAGATTTTCATGAGTATGAGGCTAACCTAAGCTATTATAATAGACAAATCCAAAATTCTTAGGGGAGAGAGTTTGAACAGGGGCTCACAAATATTTCAAAACCTATGGACACAGGCAGGAATGTCTGTCTTCACTTCATGCACTCAAAAAGGAAACATGACTAGAGTGGACCTGTGTGGGCAGAAACTCCAGTGGTCTTCCATAGTTGAAACTTTAGTCTTCTTGGGAAATTTTAGCTCTGCTTTACAGCTTTTCAATGGACTCATTTAAGTCTATTAAGAATAAAATTCTTTAAATCAAGGGCTGATGTGGTGGTTTGCTGGGTAAAGGCACCTCTCCCCCAATAACCATGCATGAATCACACACACCACACACACACACACACACACACACACACACACACACACACACACACTCACACACTCCTTACTTCAGGTTCTCTAATTAGGTACTTTAGTTACATCTGCAAAGTATCTCCATTGCAACACCTACCTTTCTGTTTGACTAAATAATTATGAACTTACAGCCTAGCCAAATCAGCACATAAAAAAAACTCATCAGAGTTGAGACTTGTTATTTGTATCTAATCTGTTATTTTTTGCTTTGTAATTGGAGGGAGAAATATTTACATATAATAGGATTTCTGATGAGTTTAAATCTAGTCTACTCATCTCTCTCTATCTTACACACATACACACACACAGGTTTTATATACCCTCACGTTAGCCTCCAACTCCCTTTGAAGGTAAAAATGAGCAGAATTCCAGATCTTCCTGCCTGTCTCTACCTTTTGAGTACTAGGATTACAGTCACCCACCACCACACTCAATTTTATGTGGGTACTAGGAATTTAATTCAGAGTTTCACCCATGCTAGTCAAGCACACTCTATGTGAGCTACACCCCAGTCCAGTTTTTATTATCTTATTGTGTGTGTGTGTGTGTGTGTGTGTGTGTGTGTATTTTGAATACCTGTGTGTCTGTATACCAAGACATCAGATTCCGCTTGAAAATGGGATTTCCAAGGCTTGTGAGCTGCCACATGAGTGCTGGCAGTAGAACATAGGTCCTCTGGAAGAGCAGCTTTACCTATGGAACCATGTCTTCAGAAAGATCCCAGTACACCCCTTTTGGTAGTGTATTTGTTGGAGAGCCTTGTTTTGCTATTGGAACTTTAAAAATGTTTTTGTTTTTGTGGTAGTGTGGATGGAACCTAGGGCCTTACACACACCAGATGGAAATTTAATGGGACAGGGTCTCTCTGTGTAGCTCTGGCTGTCCTAGAACTCACTCTGTAGTCCAAGCTGGCCTTGAACTCACTGCAATCTGCCTGCCTCTGCCTCCAGAGTGCTGAGATTCAAAGTGTGTGCCACCATGCTTGTCTGATAGAGCTTTGAAAGAATAATTGACCTTTGTGTTATTGCCATCTATTTCACCTTTAATTACATTATTAACCTTGTGATACATCGTGATTATTTTGTTGATATTTTAGTGCTCTTCAATTATAGGTTAAAATAGAATTAGATAATAAAGAAAAAGCCCTTACATAGTTGTGCTTACACTCATCCTTTCCACTAAACACATTCCACCTGTTTCCTTCCATCTTTCCACTTGGGATCATTTTCCTGTTTCTGAAGAGCTTCATTTTACACATCTTTTAAAGCAGGCCTGCTGGTGATGAATGTTCTTGGCTTTTATGTGTCTAAAACCCCATCATTTCATCTTCGTTTGTAAAAGACCTATCCATTGGACAAAGATCTCTATACTGACAGCTCTTGTTCTCTTTTAGTCTTTGAAAAGGCACTGTTCAACTGTCCCCTGTCTTACATCATTACAGCAAGAACTCGCTTACTCTTTGTTCCTTTGAATGTATTGTGCCTTTGTCCCTCTTGCTGCCGTTCATGATCTCCTCCTCACTTATGTGTTTATTTTTCCCCTCGAGCTGCTTCAAGTATTTTCTCTTTATCAATGATTCCAAGCAATGTGATTATGTTATGATTTAGCTTGGTTTTATATTTCATGAGGTTCTTTGAGCTTTTTGAATCTGTAGGTTGGTACTTTTATCTAATTTAAAAAAAATTTAGCTATTATTTCCTTAAATACTTGTTTGCTCCTCACCCCTCTCAGAAACTCCAGTTGCATATGTATTGAATTGCTTGAAATTGTCCCGACTTCTCTGATGCTCTTTCTATTTTTTAAAAATATTTTTTCTGCACGTGTTTCACTGTAGACAGTTCTGCCTTCATACTTATAATTTTTTTCTGTAATGTCTCATTTGATTTCAATCCTGTTCAGTGTATTTTTCATCTTATACCTTATAGTTTTTTATCTCCAGAGGTTCAATTAGGGTCTTTTCGGTATCTTTTATGTTTCCAGTTCATTCTCTGAACACATGTTACAAAATTTTCTAGCAAACTCTTTCCTGCAGCCTTTGCTGATTAAGCACCTGTGTCAGTTAAGATGGTGTCAGTGGCCGAGAGCTGGGCCAGATGCTTCTCGGTTCTTGGCCTCTTACCTAAAATAATGAAAATAGGGGCTCATGACAAAAGCAAAGATAACTTTATTTGGAGGGAAATACAGGTTCTAGGGAGATAGGCTGTCAAGACTGACAGTGCCACACAAGTGTACTCAAAAGCAGGGATTGTTGTTCGGGCTTTCTTTTATGGAGTTTAAGAGAAGTAGGAGTACTCACTAAGGGTATAGTTTGCACAGTTCAGTTTAATTGATAGATTAAGTGATACAATCATTGTTTTTCTGCTGTGTGTCCCTTCCCATAATATATATGATATATATATGATTAAAGTGTGTGTGTGTGCCTAATTGTGAAAAAAATAGGAACTTCTCCATACTTTGCTTTATTGTACATGCACCCAAAACTAACTCAGGCCAAATGGGTCTTTTCATTTACCTGAATACATTGGGAATGTCTTTTCATTCCTCAGATCTGGATACATTGGGAATCTATTTGAATAGAAACTGTCTAAATTTTTATTGTTACCAGGGGTGAAGAAACTCATATATTATTGTTCATGGATGGAAGTCTGTGTATCCCAATGCAGGCTGAAGGTTAAATGAAGAGCTGACATTGCTAGGTGCATTGTTTAGTGAGGGACAAAAGTGTATATAGTACATGCAAGTAGAGGAGCTAGGCTGTCAAGTTCATCATTACAAGGGTGGGGCGAGCATAACCCAAAACGATATGGGGGCCCTAAGATACTGAATTGTCTCCTATGCTTACCTTTCTCACTTGAGTGGTTTCCACTGATGGAATATTATCCCAAATATGGATTGTGTTTTCCTACTTGTTTGCATGCCTAGTAACCTAAGATACAATGCTAAAAAATGTGAATTTCACCTTGTTTTGTACTGGATATTTCTGCATTCCTTTAAGCCTTGAAGCTGGCTGTGGGATACAATTATATTACTTGAGAAAAATAAAAGTCTTTGACCCTTAAAAGTCTTTTAATATTTGTTATGTGAATCTGGAGTACTATTCAATCTACAGTTAATTATTTCCCATTACTGAGAAAAGACCTTCTTGAATACTCTAAGCAATGTTTTGTGAATTATGAGTTATTCTATTCTGGCTAGTGGGAACAAGTAATATTACTGGCCCCATGTGACTCTTGTGTTCTCTATAATGGCTTTTTCTCTGCCTAAAAGTATTTTTCTTGACATCTCTGTGTTAATCAGAGCTTTGCTGACTGCTGGAGTCTCTGTAAATCTCCAGGGAAGTCTTCATGCAGTTGTCTCCTCTTCAAGACGATGGACTGTGACTTCCATTCCCCAAGTGTACCTGTTCTCCATCTTTTCCCCTTATGGAGTTTGCTGGTCTTCGTGTCAATTCCTTTTCCGTGTGTTCTGACCTGAAATCTCTCTGATGACAGTAAACTAGGCAAGTGTTGGATTCACCTCATTTGCTTCTCATTTCTCAAGAGTTATTATATATATATATATATATATATATATATATATACATACATATATTTGGTGCTTGATAGATGTATCTCAAAAACAATACTTTAAATACTTCACTGAGTTTTTAGAGGGAGTTGTTTTAAATAGGAACATACATTTGGCATTAGCAATTTCATCTTGGCTGGAAGCAGAAGTATTATCATTTTAACATTTTATATGAATGTATTGAGGTATAAAGTTTACTCTAGACAATTGCCCATTAAAACTATAAAAATTAGGGCATAGAGAGATAGCTTACTCTGTAAGATGCTTACCACATACACCTATCGAACTGAGTTGGATCTCCAACATCCACATAAAAAGCCAGGCATAGTGGTACACCCTTATAATCCCAATGCTAGGGAGTCTGAGACAGGAATTTGTCAGTCTATCTAGCAGAATCTATGGGCTTTTGCTTCAGTAAGAAACCCTGTCCCAAAATTAAGGTGAAAAGCAATTGATGAAAATATCTAATATTGATTTCTGACCATTACACACAAATATATATGAACACACACAAATATATATGCACACACAAATAAATATGTATGCATACAAATACATTCACACAAATGTGTACACACACATATACACATAGTGTACAAATCAGGACTAGGATTGTAACTTACAGATAGACCACTTGCCTGGTGTGTTTGAGGCCTGGGTTCAATTCCTTGCATCATCTAAAAGGAGGCTGCAAAACCCATATATGTGGCCATTATATTGCCCCATTGCCATAATCCAATTTAGAATATTCATTCTTATTACTCCCAGAAATAAATTCCCTATCTATTTAAGACACGGTACCTATTTTTCAATCCCTTCCTTAGTCCCAAGCAACTGTGTATGACTCTGGAGAGAGAGAAAGAGAGGGCGGGGGAGAGAGAGGGGAGAGAGAGAGGAGAGAGAGAGAGAGAGAGAGAGAGAGAGAGAGAGAGAGAGAGAGAGAGAGAGAGAGAGAGGAAAGGAAAGGAGTAGGAGGAGGTCTTGTATTCGGGATGGTCTTGAACTCAATATATAAAAGATGACTTTGAACTTGTGATCTTTCTGTCTATAACTCCTCAGTCCTGGAATGACAGATCAGACAGTATGCACTGTCACATCCAGTTTATGTGCAATTAGGTATTGAATTCAGGACGTCATGCATGCTAATCAAATGCTGTAGCAACCATCCCAAATTCAGACAATAATTAATTTATCTTGTTTTATATATGTGTCTATATTGGTGATATCCAACAATTGAGTTCATATAAAGAGGCCTTTTGTGACTGATATTTTTCACAAAACAGTTTTTCAAGATTCACTTGCATTAAAGCATGTATCAGTGATTCATTTTTGTACTTCAAAGTAGTATTTGATTATATATATATGTATATATATATATATATGTCACTATTTTTTGATTTGTCAGTTGATGAACACACTTTGAGGCCATTATCAATAAAGCTACTACAAATGTCTATGAACAATTGTTTTTGTGTTGTCAAATATCTTTGTTTCTCTTGAAATTTATACCCAGGAGTGTAATTATTGGTTCATATGGTAACTCTGTCTTAATCTTTGAAACTATCTTACTCAAATTTTATGTTCATAATTGTGAAGAAAGTATTATCATCTCTATCTCTCCATAATTTATCAAGGGTGAGTAATTTGTCCAACGTCACACTTATCAAAAAACAATAAGATTTAAAACTATACTTTCATGGGCAGTACTTACTATAATACACTACTGTTGAGATGAAAGATCATTACAATTGCTGTGGAGAACAATTTGGCAGTATATTCACAAGATGCTAAATATGTATACTTGTTGTCCAGTAATATCACATCTAGAAATTTGTCTCACACAAATATTACGACTTCCACCAAAATATATGTATTAAGATATTCCATGTAGATTCATTATATTAAAACCACTACTGATATGTCTGTCACCAGTAAGGAACTTGACATCAATATGGTGAAATACTAGCCAGTCACTAAAAATAATACAGTGGTAGCTGATGGTAGCACGTGATTATAATCCTAGCACTGTGGAGGTAAAGGAAAGAGCATCAGGAGTTTGAGTAGAGCCTGGCCTACACAGAGAGATCTTATGTCAAAACAACAAAATAAAAAAGGATGTAAGAGATATGTGCCAGTAGAGGTAATGCTCAATAACTCATAGGGAAAAAAAGGTGATGCTATTCTCAGAGAAGAGCATCTATGTTTATACATGCATAATAATTATTTAACAAAAGAAAGATAATACTTGTACTTGAAAAGAATAGCTGAGTGCTTTTTTAAAATGGTATACTTCTTTGTGTTCCCTTAGCTATTTAATATGTTCTTGTAAGGCAGCTATAAATTACTTTAAAATGCCAGGTATTCTGAGTCCAAATCCAGTGCTCTTCTTCCTCTATCCTAATTATTTTTCATTTTTGTAGAAACTACCAAGGTCCAGCATACTTTTTTTTAAAACTAACGAGCACTAAAAGTATTCTGAAATATAAAGAAGTGTTCCCTTTAAGAAAAGGCTAATTGGCACCACAAAGCAGGTTATAAAAATGGTTGAGAAATTCGTCTTATAAAAGAAACTCATTCAATTGTAATACAAAATTGATAAGAGAGGGATTAGAATAAGTTAGAAGTGAGAAGTCTGGTTGCCAGAGCAACCTCTTCCTTATTGGAAGAAATACCTCACCAGCGAGGAGTTGCCAATGCAGGCCCTGCTACCTCCAATTTCTTTGCTTACATTTTAGCTTTGATCACCAGGCAAAGCTTAAGCAAGCCAGAAGCAGCTTTGAGAATCAGTTTCAAACCTACAGCAATGGGCATGCTGTGACCTTGAAAACAGGGAAAGAATAGAGGAGAGCAGCAGGCAGCAATAGGGAGAAGGGCGCTTCAGGAACATACAGCCCCAATGAAAAAAGGACTTGGCCAAAAGTCCAAGTCTCAAGCTTCATGGGGATAAGGATATTTCAACTATTATTTACATTAGCTTGAGAGTCAACATGGAATCGTGCTATCAGGAATAGTTAGTATTTGCATAATGGTCATAATCATAGAAACATGGGAAGAAATTTCTGAATGCAAGGGGTTTGATCTGGTTGAAGAACAGTCCAGTCCAGAGCTGAAGAAGCATGCCATGTTCTCATCATTCCTCTGGTAACCCAGAGAGAGAAAGTATGCAGGGTTTAGGCTCCGGAGATGGAACAGTGGGAATCGAGTTCAAACCAGAAAGTCCCAGAAGAGCAGGGCTCTCTCTTGTTGCTCCTTATCTCCTGTGTATATTAGTTCCTAGCACAGTGCTGTGATTGCCACCATGGCCCCATCTTTAAATATTTAAATGGTCTTCAGAGGATAGCAATGTTTGGGGTAGGTTGGGGAATCTTTAGGAAGTGGGGCTTTGAGGGAGGGGTTGTGTCACCCACTGGTCGTGAGCCTTGGGAATTTATCATCTCATCCTGCTTCCTCGCTGCATTTGGTTTCCTGCTCTCCTCAGAAGTGAGCAAGCAGCCTCTTATTTCTGCTGCCACAGCTGAAAGTTACACCTCTGCCATGGTGGAATGTATCCTCAAACTCCAAACCAAAATTAACCCTTGCTCCCTTACTTTGCGTCTTGTCAGGAATTTGGTAAAAATAATGAGAAGTACGTAATACAAATACATGATATATTCCATAAATGTCTGTCAAATGAATGAAAGCCAGCTTTTCAGACTAGAGTACCTCAAATACACTGGACAGTTCTCCCAGTGCAGAAGAGGTTGATTCAGAACATCAGCCATCACTGGGAAGAAGCCCCTAATACATGTGTGCTCACACACGGCATGAGTTAGACGAGGCTGCCAATTTGAAGGCTAGAGATCGCCAGCTCTAGTAAATGGGCTAGTGGCTGCTCTGCAGACATGGCAGCTACAAAATTTGTTTTATTTTATTTGGTTATGTTTTGAGACAAGTTCTTTGCCTAGTCTGGAACTCGCTCTGTAGACCAGACTGACCTCAAACTCACAGAGATCTGCCCGCCTCTGCCTCTGCCTCTGCCTCCCAAGTGCTGAGATTAAAGGCGTCACCATCCTGGGTAACGAGACTTTTAATCAGGTCTCATCTTACACATTACCTCCTCAGAGAGGAGGAGCACTGGGGAATGAATGCAGGCCTTCATTCATTCCAATCAAGGACTCTAGCCCATTTTGTACTGTCACTAAAATGGCCCTCAGTGCTGATCATGACATTCTCGTTTGCATTTCTGTGGTGCTCTTTGTTTTTCTTTTTTAACTATCTGAAATATCCACTTGTTTTGTCTATGGCTTGCTGTGTGTGCTGCCACTATACTACAATATTTGTGAATGCAGGAAATTTGTCTCATTTATTGCTCTGTATTTACAATATCTAAAGCAAGTACTTAGAACATATAAGTGCTCAAATAGTTGAAATATAAGCTGGAGAAATCAGTCAAATAAAAGAACCCTTTCTTACCTTTTCTCATAAGATGTAGGTCTTGTTTTTGTTTTTTGTAATGTCTGGTAATCATACTTGATCTTTACCCTCAGAAGGTAAAATCATCTATACAATATAGGACAGAAATAAGCCTACTCTTTATTCTGGAGGGAGTAGTATACCTTTCCTGCAAAGCTGTTTGCTGTACAAATACACCCTTGAAAGTAAAAAGTCCAGAATGACAGCACTGCCTCTGCTCCCAAGATATGCAGACACAGTAGAGAATGACTCCCTATTTTTTCTTTCATATTTTTTTTATTTTTTAAGAAGCCTTTTTTTTTTTTTTTTTTTTTTTTTGGTTTTTCGAGACAGGGTTTCTCTGTATAGCTCTGGCTGTCCTGGAACTCACTCTGTAGACCAGGCTGGCCTCGAACTCAGAAATCCTCCTGCCTCTGCCTCCCGAGTGCTGGGATTAAAGGCGTGCGCCACCAAGCCCGGTTGATTTTTTATTAGATATTTTCTTTATATACATTTCAAATGCTATCCCAAAAGTTCCCTATACCCTCCCCCCACCCTGCTCCCCTACCCACCCACTCCTGCTTCTTGGCCCTGGCATTCCTCTGTAGTGGGGCATATAAAGTTTGCAATACCAAGGGGCTTCTCTTCCCAGTGATGGCCGACTAGGCCATCTTCTGCTACATATGCAGCTAGAGACACAAGCTCTGGGGATACTGGTTAGTTCATATTGTTGTTCCACCTATAGGGTTGCAGACACCTTCAACTCTTTCGGTGCTTTCTCTAGCTTCTCCATTGGGGGCCCTGTGTTCCATCTTATAGATGACTGTGAGCATCCATTTCTGTATTTGCCAGGTACTGGCATAGCCTCATATGAGACAGCTATAACAGGGTCCCTTCAGCAATATCTTTCTGGCATATGTAATAGTGTCTGGGTTTGACTCTCTATCCATTTTGACAGCCACTTAGATTTGTGAATCACGGATTTAAGAAGAATTAGTGAGAGAGAGAGAGAGAGAGAGAGAGAGAGAGAGAGAGAGAGAGCTACCTTTGCACACCAGAGCTTGTTAGATGGTAACCAATGGTTTGCCTAAGCTCTAAATACATTTTGGCTTGGCCCTTTTCCCAAAGCCATTGTATCCAAGCTCATGCTATGCCCATGGCATTGAGAGCCGGCGCAGGGGTACTGAGAGCTCTTACTGAAAAAAATCTTGAAGTTAAAAAAATGCCTCAAAAAGAGCACATAATAGTGAGGACATGGCTTAAGCACTTCTTAAGTCCATACTTAAATAGTACACATTGAGCACCCACTGTCCCTGCCCTGTATTAGGTACCAGAGAAACTAAGATTCAGTCATTTGACAACTGGTTTTTTTGAGTAGTAATTATATGCCAGATACAAATTCTAGTCTACATTTTTACTTTTTTTTTTGTAAGTGCCCACTATGTAGTCCAGGCTAGCCCGAAGCTCATGATTCTTTTGTCTCAGCTCCTTGAGTGCTAGGATTATAAATGTGTACTGATATGCTCATCCGTGAAGCAAACTTTTAAAATATATGATAATTTTCCTAAAGGGGATTATTTAGCTGCATGATTGTATGATAAGGGCTGTATCTGAAACATGAAAATGTGATGGTTGAGGGTAGATTTTGCTGGGCCTTATTGACTATAGTGAGAAAGCTGAGTGAGTATACTATTGAGTGGAAGGCCATGAACTACAAAATTAGAGCACCAGAAAATAAATATATGAAGTTGTAGTAAGCAGATGATAGTGAAAGTGGACCATGTGAAAATCAACAAAGCAGTGAAAGTACGTTCAGAAGATAGCACATAGCTTGATTTGGACAGAATGCTGTACAGGGATGCTGTCCACGGAAGGATTGCTAGGCTAGGCATAGTGTGGGACATTTCTGTTGTCTTAGCACTTGGGAGCCTGAATCAGGAGGATCACAAGTACAAAGCCAGCTTGGCCCACATAGTACATTCAAGGCTAGCCTGAGCTACAGCCTGTCTCAGATGAAACACAGAGAGAGAGAGAGAGAGAGAGAGAGAGAGAGAGAGAGAGAGAGAGAGAGGAGAGAAGAGAGAAGATCGGGGAGGAAAGGGGGAGAGGTACATGGTAAGGTGACACTATCTATGATTTAACAGCATGAATTGGAACAATCCTGCCAGTATTTGAATCCCATTTCTCTTACATAGTTGCTTGTATGGTCTTGGAAATACTTGAGAGTTCCTTTTCTTTAAATTCTTCATATGTAAAATGAGAATAATTACAACCACCACCTGAAACATTTGTTTTGAGGTTAAAACCATTCATCATACTAAAATCAATTAAAATGTTCCTAGAATCAAGTAGATAAAAATGTTAGAAACTCTTATTATTTTACACCATGCTAAGGGGCTTTTTGGGGGGGGGGCTGAGTTTTTTCTGGAAACTGGGAGATATCTTTGAAAGCAAAGCATATGCAAAATGAATTAATTTAGAAACTGACCCAGGCTTGCAAATGTGATGGAGAAATCTGGGGTTCCCTTTTGTGGATTCTTAATCTTTTCAATAAAATAAATGAAAACTCAGACTCAGGAGGAAACTTGAGTGTCACTTCACATGTAGCTTTTCCTTCGCTGGTCTCAACAAAGCCCTAGTACCTCCATCTTTTCATGTGTGTGTGTGTGTGTGTGTGTGTGTGAGAGAGAGAGAGAGAGAGAGAGAGAGAGAGAGAGAGAGAGAGGATGGAGGGTCTGACTAGAGATCTTTAAATACTTGGGAGTCTGCCCTCCCTCGAAAGGGATTGTGGGACTGCCCAGGACTCTCCTTATCTTCTGCTCCTTGGCTATGGGGTTAGTAGTTTTAAGATGTCACATGCTCCCAACTCTGATGTGCTACCTGGAAAAAGGCCCTAGAGCAACCGCACCAATATTTTGTGGAATGTGATAATTAAAACTGAGGCCCATGAGCCGGGCAGAGGTGGCGCATGCCTGCCATTAATCCCAGCACTTGGGAGGCAGAGGCAGACAGATTTCTGAGTTCGAGCCCAGCCTGGTCTACAAAGTGAGTTCTAGGACAGCCAGGGCTGTACAGAGAAACCCTGTCTCGAAAAAAACAAAAACAAACAAACAAACAAACAAACAAAGCCTGAGGCCCAAACAAGCCCTTTAGCTTTGAAAATCGATTATCTTGGCTATTTGGTGGGATGTGATGATAGACTGACTAATACAATTGACAGATGTCTAACAAAACAAATACACATCAAATCATTAAGGAAAAGATGGCCACAGTGTCAAAGGCAGCAAACAAACAAGGAAAGGAGTCCAATTTCAAGGGCTGGCAGCTGGGTAAGCAAACTGCAGGCCCTGGAAGCATCAGCCATGGCTGTAAACTCTGTTCCCACCCCAGAAACAGCACTAATAGAAAATAAGAAATCAACAAAACCCCTAGAATTTACTAATAGCTGAAACCAGTCAATTTAGGAAGTAGTCAACAAGACAGATTATTTGGAGCCATGTCCAGACCTTGAGAGGAGAAATGTTAACATTTTACTGGAAGATTTTAGTCAAAATAGGGTGGACTGCTCATGTCTGCCACCCCCAGACTCTGTATTTTGTTTGTTTCTCTACTTCAATGGGAGAAAACATTTCTGGAAGGTACAAATGGGTCATATATGAATCCTGACCCAAACATCTGAAAACCAATGAGAGTCTGGGTTGTTTAGTGATATAGGAGGAGTCTTGGCTGAGCTCTCCCTTTTCCACAGTGTACATGTACAGGATGTAATGCTCTAGTTTCCAATAAGACCTTGGAAATACCAGGAGGGCTATAGTCAAATTAGGAAGGCTATCGTGGAGAATTAAGCAAAGCTGTATTAAAGCAAATAGAAGTTTTTCCCATGTGAGGCACAAGCAAAAGGGAGAAACTGTATGGTTGCTGTGCAAACCAACCCTCACAACAAAAGTGAGAAAAAAAAAGAAGAAGAAACAGTAGGCAAGCAAGACAGTAAACTTACACTGAGCATCAATTGTGGTCTTGGGCTTTATCCTAGAGAAATGAAAAATTGTAATTATATAAAAACCCACAAACTCATTTGTACTTCAGTGGGATAATGGTTAAACAAATGGTGATACACACACCACAGAGCATTACTCCACAATAAAAGTAATGATATGATGGGCTGGAGAGATAGCTCCACAGTTGAGAGCATTGGCTCCTCTTGCGGAGGACCTGGGTTCAGTTCTCAATACCCACATGGTGCTCGCAACCATCTATAACTCCAATTCCAAGGCATCCAATGCCATCTTCCTGTCTCCACAGGAAGTGATCTGCATGTTTCTTTGTCTCTGTCTCCATCTCTCTGTCTCTCTGTCTCTCTTTCCACCTCCCTCCCCCCTCTCCCTCCATGTGTGCATGTGTATCCCTTCACACACCTTATTGCCGTAGCTAATTCTTCAAGAACTGTATTAAACCAGAGTGAAGAGTGGGTACCTTTATCTCATTCCTCATTTTAGAGGAAATACTTTTAGTCTCCCCTTCCATTTAGCATATTTGCAATGTATTTGATATATATTACATATATTATGTTCAGTTTGGGGTTCTTCTCTTTCTACTTTCTTCAGGGCTTTTGTCATGAAGGGATGTTGAGCTTTGCCAAAGGTCAGGTTTGCATCCTTTAAGATGATCATCTCTATCCCTAGTCGTAGTTATGCATTGTATTACATTGATTTGCATATGTTGGATCATCCTTGAATCTCTGGAATAAAACTTTCTGCACCATGGTATGTGATCTTTTCTCTTTCTTGCTTTCTTTCCTTTGTTTTTTAAAAATTCCTATCTTAAAATTGCTTAAAGACTTTTCACAAAGGTATATTTTGCATATTGAGTATAGTTCTGCCCATGTCTCCAATTTTTCCCCCATTCACCTTCAATATGTCCCCTTTGTTTCCCTAGAAAGCCTAATTCGTACTTTCATTTTGTACAGGCACTAATGAATTCATGTAACTAATAATCTAAAATCATAAATGAGAGAAAATACATTTGTGTTTCAAAGACTGGCTTAATTTGCTTGCTTTGATTACCACTGGTTGCATTCATTTTTCTCCAAGTGACATAACCTCATTTTTCTTTCCCACTTAAACAAAAAAATCCATGACGTATTTTCTTTATTCATTTCTCTGTTGTTGGATTCTTAGGTTTTGTCCATAACTTAGCTCTTGGAAATAGTGCTGCAATAAACCACTGGGATTCCATCTCACCCCAATCTGAATGATTCTTTTAATGTGCTGTTGAATTCATTCCACAAGTATTTATTGAGAAATTTTGTGTCTATGCTTAGCAAAAAATTGTTCTATAGCAACATTGTTCAACCTTCTTAATGCTACTACCCTTTAAAATGTGTCTCTCATGTTGTGGTGACCCCCAACTCTAAAGTTATTTTGTTGCTACTACATAACTATAATTTTGCTACTGTTATGAGTCATACTATAAATATCTGAAATCCAGGATACCTGATATGTGACTCCTGTGAAAGGGCCATTTGATGTGCAAAGGGATCATGACCCAGAGCCCGAGAACTGGTGTTCTATAGCTTTCTTCTTTGTTGTGTCCTTATTTGGTGTACTGGTTATTGTTTTGTTGATGTTTTGTTTTGTTTTGTTTTGTTTTTGTCAACTTGACACAACCTAGGATCATCTTGAAACAGGGAAGCTCAATTGAAAATGTCTTGATCACATTCCTGTAGGCAAGTATGTAGACGATTTTCTTGATTAATAATTGATGTGGGACGAATTGATCCATTTCTATCTCCTTGTACTAAGGTCAAATCTAAGTGGATTAAGGAACTCCACATAAACCAGAGACACTGAAACTTATAGAAGAGAAAGTAGGGAAAAGCCTCGAAGATATGGGTACAGGGGAAAAATACCTAAATAGAACAGCATTGGCTTGTGCTGTAAGATCGAGAATCGATAAATGGGACCTCATAAAATTGCAAAGCTTCTGCAAAGCAAAAGACACCGTCAATAAGACAAAAAGGCCACCAACAGATTGGGAAAGGATCTTTACCTATCCCAAATCGGATAGGGGACTAATATTCAATATATATAAAGAACTCAAGAAGGTGGACTCCAGAAAATCAAATAACCCCATTAAAAAATGGGGCTCAGAGCTGAACAAAGAATTCTCACCTGAGGAATACCGAATGGCTGAGAAGCACCTGAAAAAATGTTCAACATCCTTAATCATCAGGGAAATGCAACTCAAAACAACCCTGAGATTCCACCTCACACCAGTCAGAATGGCTAAGATCAAAAGTTCAGGTGACAGCAGATGCTGGTGAGGATGTGGAGAAAGAGAAACACTCCTCCATTGTTGGTGGGATTGCAAGCTTGTACAACCACTCTGGAAATCAGTCTGGCGGTTCCTCAGAAAATTGGACATAGTACTACCAGAGGATCCCGCAATACCTCTCCTGGGCATATATCCAGAAGATGTCCCAACAGGTAAGAAGGACACATGCTCCACTATGTTCATAGCAGCCTTATTTATAATAGCCAGAAGCTGGAAAGAACCCAGATGCCCCTCAACAGAGGAATGGATACAGAAAATGTCGTATATTTACACAATGGAGTACTACTCAGCTATTAAAAAAAATGAATTTATGAAATTCCTAGGCAAATGGATAGACCTGGAGGGCATCATCCTGAGTGAGGTAACCCAATCACAAAGGAACTCGCACAATATGTACTCACTGATAAGTGGATATTAGCCCAGAAACTTAGGATACCCAAGATATAAGATACAATTTGCTAAACGCATGAAATTCAAGAACGAAGACCAAAGTGTGGACACTATGCCCCTTCTTAGAATTGGGAACAAAACACCCATGGAAGGAGTTACAGAGACAAAGTTTGGAGCTGTGATGAAAGGATGGACCATCTAGAGACTGCCATACCAGGGGATCCATCCCATAATCAGCCTCCAAACGCTGACACCATTGCATACACTAGCAAGATTTTGCTGAAAGGACCCAGATATAGCTGTCTCTTGTGAGACTATGCCAGGGCCTAGCAAACACAGAAGTGGATGATCACATTCAGCTATTGGATGGATCACAGGGCCCCCAATGGAGGAGCTAGAGAAATTACCCAAGGAGCTAAAGGGAACTGCAACCCTATAGGTGGAACAACAATATGAACTAACCAGTACCCCGGAGCTCTTGTCTCTAGCTGCATATGTATCAAAAGATGGCCTAGTCGGCCATCACTGCAAAGAGAGGCCCATTGGACTTGCAAACTTTATATGCCCCAGTACAGGGGAACCCCAGGGCCAAAAAGGGGGAGTGGGTGGGTAGGGGATTGTGGGGGTGGGTATGGGGGACTTTTGGGATAGCATTGAAAATGTAAACGAGGAAAATACCTAATAAAAAAATAAATTAAAAAAAAGAAATTATAAAAAAAAATAATAATTGATGTGGGAAGTCCCAATGCTTTTCCTGGACACGTGGTACTGGTATATATAAGGAAGCAATCTGAGCAAACCATAGGGAGCAAGTTAATAAGTAGAGTTTCGGGCTGGTGAGATGGCTCAGTGGGTAAGAGCACCCGACTGCTCTTCCGAAGGTCCAGAGTTCAAATCCCAGCAACCACATGGTGGCTCACAACCATCCGTAACGAGATCTGGCGCCCTCTTCTGGAGTGTCTGAAGACAGCTACAGTGTACTTACATATAACAAATAAATAAATCTTTAAAAAAAAATAAGTAGAGTTCCTCCTTGACTTCTGCTTCAGTCTCTGCCTCCAGGTTATGGCCTTGAGTTACTGCCTTGGGTTCCTGCCCTGGCATCCCTCAATGATACAGTATAATTGGTAAGCCAAGTAAACCCTCGGCTCTCTAAGTTACTTTTGATCATTTTTAAAAATCATATCAATAGAAATCCTAAGTAAGTCATCTGGTTTGGTATCAGGGTAATACTAACTTAATAGAATGAGTTTGGTCATGTTCTTTCCTTTTGAATTGGATGGAATAAATTGAAGGGCTTGTGTTAGCTCTCTTTTAGAGGTCCTATAGAAGTAACCTGTTGAAACCTGGGATGTTCTGGATTAGGGAATCTTTATGATTGTTTTACTATTGTTATTTATTATAATCTGTTTGAGTTGTTTATAGCCTCTTGATTTAATTTCAATACATCATACATGTGGATAAATAGATTTATCCATCCCTTCTTGATTTTTTTTCCAGTTTTAAAGAATGTGTTCTCACACTATTCACAATCTGTGGTAATGTCCCATTTTTTTACTCTAAGTCTATTTTCTTTTAGCTGCTTTAGCCAGGGATTTATTGGGCCCACTTTTCTTTTTCTTTTTCTTTTTCTTTTTCTTTTTCTTTTTCTTTTTCTTTTTCTTTTTCTTTTTCTTTTTCTTTTTCTTTTTCTTTTTCTTTTTCTTTTCCTTTTCCTTTTCCTTTTCCTTTTCCTTTTCCTTTTCCTTTTCCTTTTCCTTTTTCTTTTCCTTTTTTCAAAACAAAACAAAAAACCAATTCTTTGCTTCATTGATTCTTTATTCAAAAATCTATCTCCATCTAATTAGTTTCTGCCCTGTTCTTTAATTTCTTATGTCTACTTCTTTTAGGTTTTGCTTGTGTTGTTGAGCCAAGGAGTGGAGGAACATACACAGTGACTGCTCTGGTGTCTTAAAAATGTAACCACCCGTAATTGTAAAATTTCTTTTTGGAGCTGCCTTTACTGTTTTCCCCAAAGCTCTGATTAGTTGTATTTTGATTTTCACTTGATTCTCAGAATTTTAAAATTTCTTTCATTATTTCTTCAAGGACTCAAGAATATACTGTTTAACCACCAAGTATTTGTATGTATTCTATGATTTCTTTTGCTGATAGACTTTAATTTTATTTTGTTATCATGTAGTAATTCAAAATGAATTATTTTTATTTCATTCTCTTTAAGGCTTCCTTTATGACACAAAATACTCATTATTTTAGGGGAAGTTTCACAGGCTACTGAAAAAGAAAGATAAATACTCTGTATCTGTTGGGTGAAAGACTCTGTAGATGTCTGTTAAGTCCATTTGAGCCATGACACAGCTTAATTTAGGAGTGTCTTTGTGGAACTTTAGTCCCCATGACCTATCTATTGATAACTAACTGACTGGTTTTGTATGGGGAAATATTTGTCTGTCTGTCTCAACTTCTATGTCCACAGTGTTTATCTTATGAAACTGGGAGCACCATAGTTCAACACTTATGCATTTATAATCGCTTCTTTTTGATGGATTGTTCCCTTTATTTTACATCTAGTAGCCTTTAACTTTTCTGACGCAATTTGCCTTGAAGTTAGCTCTAGCTGATATAAAAATAACTGTGCTTACTTAGTCTCAGTTTTCATCTTCTTAACAAGTCGATTTCTACCATTTAACGTTCTGTATGTGTGTTTGCCACTGAGGCACATTTCTTGAAGATAACAACCCAGCCTTGTATTCTAATTCAATCAGCTTGATTGCAACTTGTAATTGTAGAATTAAGTCCAGTTATTTTAAAATTACTATTGAGAAAGGTTTGCTCATTTTGGTAATTTTCCTCTTTTTTCTAGTTAAGGGATATTGCTTGTGGTTTTTTTTTCTTTTCTTCTTCTTTCTCTGCAGTAGCACTTTGTGGTTTGCTAAGTTGTACATAATTTATTCTTTCTTATTCTACTTGGTTCATCTAGTCCTCTTATAAAATTGATTCTTTTCTTCTCTTCCATGGCCTCAACTGTTGATCTGTCTTGTTTAGGATTCCATTAAGTATCTCCTGCAATTCTGGCTTGCTGGTTATGATTTTCTTTGGCTTAAGCTTGTTCTGGGGTGTCTTTATTTCTCCATCAACTAAAAAAGAAAACTTCACTGGATACAGCTATACTGGTTAGCAGTTTCTGCTTTCCTGCCCTTTAGGGCTTCTGTTGAGAGGTCTGATGTTCTTCCAGTGCATTTATTTCTTTAAGTGAGTTAAGATATTTTTGTATTGCAACTTTTAGCATTGTTTTTGTTGTTTTGCAGTTTGTTTCCCTTGACTATAGTACATTATAGAGAGGTTTCTGGTAATGTTTGTTTGTGGTTTTAGATGTCTCTTGTGGGTTGGATATCCACTTAGTTTTCCTAAATTTCATATTCTTCTGCTTTAATTTTATTGAATAGATTTTCTGTGCCTTTAGGGTTTTTTTTTTTCTGAGTTCCTTCTCCTGCCCGGTGGATTTTTAGGTTTGGTCTCTTGACCATTTCTAAGGTTTTAATGGACACCTCAATGTTACATTTCCTCTACTCATTCTTTGACCCCTGATATTTTCTCTGGTGCTTAGTTTGGTTCGTTGATATTAATTTCATGTGTGTTTTGTTTTGTTTTGTTTTTGCATTTTAACATCTCTATTTCTCACCCAGACTGATCAGTTACTAACAAAGTTTCTGAATTCACTTGCCGATTTCATTTATCTTCATGCTTATATATTCTTTGAAATCATAGGTCCTTTTTACAAATAAATATTTGAATTTTTGTCCAGCATTTTATCTGTTTTGGTATCTTTGATGGTTGAAGAATCACTGTCTCTTGGAGGAGTAATGCTCCTTGGTTTATCATGTTGTGTTCAGTATTGCAGTTTGTGCACCTGATGGGATGCCTAGCTCTCCTGTTGTTATTTAGATGTGTTGTAGTTTTAGGCCTGCACAAGAAGATGCAATCTCAGTACAGGAGAAAATGAATTTCTATAGCATCTGTGACACCAAAACAAACTAGATAGAGAAATGTGCTTTAAATTGATTAAAGTCAAGTATTATATGATTCACAGAGAAAATAATGTAGAGTGAGCTCTGAAATTAAAATTACTTGGGCTAAACCCAAAAATAATAATTAAATAAAATAATTGAAGGGTGTGGAAAAAGGGAAAGAATAAAGAAGAATCAAGATTAAATAGATTTTTTAAATCTAAAAAAAAAAAAGATACAAGTATAGAGAAAATGGAGGGGGAAAGTAAGAGATAAATAACTGAAATATATAAGTAAAATTATAATATATGAAATGCATATCAAAATATATAAGTAAAAGTATATAAATATAAGAATAGATATAAGAATTAAACTGGGAACTAAGGGGTTAGCGCAATGTAGTACTGTGTAGCAAGCAGATAAACCCGAGTTCAACACCCATCACCTCAAAAAAGCCCTGTAAGGTGCTTTGAAAAACAAATAATAGTAAAAGCATTGCAAATGGGGATAAAGAAAAACCCAAGACAAGAGAACAAAAATTAAAAATGATATATCAAAGCAACTTCTTTTGAAGTTTTCTAATATTGGAGGCTAACAGATTCATGGGATCACTAGTTAGCTGCAGTTGGAGATTACTGTATCATCTTGTATAAAACTGGCACTGAGCTGAGGGAGAAGAAGAGTTACTGCCTTGGTATGGCTGTGAAGAAATGGGAATACTTATTCCCTGCTGATGGGTATATAAACTACTGGAGCCACTATGGAAATCAGACTGGAGGTTCCACAAAAACTAAAAATGGATTTACCATATGATCTAGATACACCAGCCTTAACTGTACAGCCAAAGAATATACAACAGAGGTAATTTCTCATCCATGCTCATTGATGTCCTAGTCACAATAGCCATCATATGGAAAGAAAACAGATGTCAGTCAGCTGCTGAATGGATAATGAGAATGTGGTATATTCACACAATGGAATATTATTCATCTGTTAAGAAACTTAAATTATGAAATGTGAAAGTAAAAACAAAATGGACCTGGTAATAATCATCTTGAGTGAGATAATCACTTTATTTCTCACATAAGTGGATGGTAGCTTTGCACCTTTAGGTATGTATATTTCATTTGGAATACTTGCAGAGGTTATGAAACTAGTAAGGAGATGGAGGGGGAAATCTTTCAAAGAGGGGAGGTAGAACACAGTGGTATAGAGGGGAAAGGGGATAATGGAACAAGAAGGATTAAGCAGTGTTAAAATAGTAGGGCAAGGTAGAGAACAGAATATGGGAAAGGATAATTAATGCTAAAGGCCATTTGAAAAAAGCCATACAGAATCTACTACTGCAGAAGCATGTAAGACAGAGAGAAATAGAGCAAGGGAGAGAGAGTGGGGGTGGGAGAGAGAGAGAGAGAGAGAGAGAGAGAGAGAGAGAGAGAGAGAGAGAGAGAGATATCTTTGGCTGTCCTCAAACTGTACTTACCCTATAATGAAATGGCAACCACAGGGTTGAAAAAAAAACCCGTGCCTGGAATGGGTTACATTTATTGTAAAGTGGAGCCCCACAGACTTCCAAATACTACAAATTATTGCTAATATTCTTAATTGTCCTCCAGAATTTACTGGTTAGATTTTTTGCTGAAAAACCCCACACACAAATCTTGAATAAATGAAGCTTATATTCACTTCCGTGAATCCATCTCTACTGGCTGGCTTTCATGTGCTACAGGCAGAGAAACAGAATAACAATCTTACTGTAAACACTTGTGAGTCTTGACAGCTACAATAATGACTGCCCTAGTGAGATATGCTCATTGGCGCAATAGTTGCTTGAATTTTACTGAAGTAACCACTTTCTGATTAGATTGAAGGTCTGTTTCATGAAATGGAACCTACATCTGACATCATCAGGGCTCAGCATCTGTGGCCAGACAGGTCATAAGCTCTAATGGAGGGTCTACTACTGCTATTTTTCTTCCAAATAGGAATAGTAGTAAGCCAATTTTCAGTGACTTACCATTATATCCATAGATTAGTACATCTTTCAACACTTCTTCTTGTACTAGTTGGCAGTCGTCTTGGTTAGTTTTCTATTGCTCTGAAAACAATTTCATGACCAAAGCAGTGGATAAAAGAGAATGTTAAATTGGGCTTATCATTTCAGAGTCTATGATGGTAGACCAAAAGCATGGTATCAGGAATAGCCTAAGAGCTCATGTCTTGATCTACAAGGAGATAACAGAGAGCACACTGGTAATGTTAGTCTTTGGAAACCTCAAAGTCCATGCCCAGTGACAGTTCCTCCAGCAAGGCTACACCTCCTAATATTTCCCAGAGTTCTACCAATTGAGGACCACACATTCAAATATATGAGCCTATGGGGGTCATTCTCCTTCAAACCATCACATCAATTAGCATAGAGACACAACTGGTTAAAGTACAAAAAAATTAAAGGGTATAAAATGTTCAGCCCTAAATAAGACATCTAATAACACCCCTCCCCAAATCTTAGGGATCTGTCTGGAAGAGAAGGGGGAAATATTGTAAGAACCAGTAGTGATAGATAACCATAAGAAAACAAAATTTTCTGAATACAAGGCAATTGCACACATACACTCACATATTGTCACAGCATGCAGGAGATGTATGAATGATCAAGCTACACAAAAATCCAAGCATGAAGCAGGGAAGTCCTGTAACTAGATAAAGGAACCATTGACAATTGATAGCTGCTGGGAGAATCAGTTTTCTTTGAGGGTGTGAACCCTGGTAGGTCAACCACAATCTGTGGAGGGCTCCACATCCAAAAGTATTTGGGCAACAAAAATCTAGACTCGATGGGTTTTAAAAAGAGAGACAATTTGAAGTTTAATTGTAATAGAAGTGGGGGTGGATCTGGAATGAGTTGAAAAATATGACCAAAATACTGTGTCAGCAGTGATACAATTATTTTATGAGCTAACCTCTGTTAATGGCTTAAAACAGCAAAAGTGTCTTTTGCTGTTTTACTCTGACTGGACTATTATATTTATTTAACAAGCTCTAAGGGCATAACAACTGAGCAGTATTATTCTTAATCTTCTAAACTAATCTTACTACCTCTAAGTCAAAATTCTAGAGATATTTGCATTTTAGTATTGATCTGTCTCTCTGGTATCCAGGTGTTTTCTCATGGTATCTCCTGAACTCTCTCCCCATGGCAAATCCCCACTTTCCTCTTTCTTCCGCCCCTTCTCTGGCTGGAAGGAAGTCCAAAACTATTCTCCCCCCTTCTCAGTCATTGGCTGATCAGCAATCAGGGAATAATTGGGGAGCTGTGTTTACACCACATCCAGACAGGATATCCTCACAATAAGGATTTCAATCAGATATGGGGGCACAGAAATCAGCATTTGAATAATACAAGGATAATCTCTACACAATACACAACCACATTGTGCCTACGACTTTCTCTTAAGTTCCAACAGTTACTTCTCACCATTATTAACTTTGCAGTCTCTGCCAGATCCTTGCTCCAGATAATCTCCTGTTTGTATATTTTGGGATGGCTAATGTATCTCCTGAGTATGTTGGGATAGTAGGAATCAAGTAGAGCACTGAGATCTGTAAACTGGAAGACCTGTCTTAATGCTATTTCTGTTCAAAATTAAACACCTGGTGGAAAGGTACAAAGGCCTTTGGAAAGTCCATTGAACTTCAGAGTTCTCACCCCCGTGAAAGAAAAACTGTATGGTAGCCAAGGGTTTGGGGTTGTTTGTTTGCTTGTTTGTTTCAATTTTGGTTTTCCCAGGTGATGAAGACTAAACTATTGATGACCCTAGCTCTTTGGCAGGAGTGCAACAACTACATAGAATAAAAGCTCTAGCCATAGGATAGTAGTGGTTCAAAAATTCATGGCTAATTTCTTGAGTTCTTTATATATTTTGGATATCAGCCCTGTGGCAGATGTAGAGTTGGTGAAGATCTTTTCCCAATCTGTAGGCTACCATTTTATCCTATTGACAATGTCCTTTGCCTTACAGATCATTTTCAGTTTCATGAGGTCCCATTTATCAATTGTTGATCTTAGAGCCTGAGACATTGGTGTCCTGTTCAGGAAATTGTCTCCTCTACTAATGCATTCAAGGCTCTTTCCCACTTTCTCTTCTATTAGATTCAGTGTATCTGGTTTTATGTTGAGGTCCTTGATCTACTTTGACTTGAGCTTTGTACAAGGTGATAAATATGGTTCAGTTTTCATTCTACATGCAGACATCCAAGTTACAAAGAGTGCCAACATGGACTTCTTCAATGCTGATTTGTCACAAAGTAGTCATTCACATCAAATTTCCCAATTAGACTTAAGATGTGTGATAACTTTCAGGTGTGGTGGTATAAAACTATAATCACCTTCACAGGAAATTGGATAAAAGCTATGCAAGTTCTCCTTAGATTATTTCTCATAATAGAATGTGAGGTTACAATGGTTCCAATAAAAATTTACTTGAAAAGGAAAATATATGGGGAAGACATAGCTCAAGAACACACGAACAATTACAATTGGAGAATTTGGTATTTGAATAAGAATTCAGTAACCAACTTAAGAAAAAATAAGATACAACATAATGACCTGTGTGAATATATTATGAGCAAAATAAGATTGTTTTAAAGATAATACACAGAAATAATATTTTATAAACTAGTCATAATTCGAAATGTAACTACTTAGATTTATGTGAATATTGTAATTGAAGTGAATCAAAGATTTTAAAAAAGAGAGACTATCTAATCATGTACAGGTTTATAGTTATGGAAAACAAAAAAAGCCTAACTAGGCCAGTCAAGAGCCCTAAACTTTTAATAGAGACACTAGAAATTTGTACTGAAATGTATTCAGAAATATAGTACAGGAAAATATCCAATAAAGAAATAAAAATTGAATCTGCAGAAAGAGGCATACTGTGTTCTAGACAAATACTTAAAAAGTGGATTGCATCAAGACCCAGGGCACAGTAAACTTTGGAATATCAAAGATAAAGAAACAAGGTTTCAGACTTTTAGATAGAAAAAAAATGAACTGTTTATATAAAAAAAAAATCAGCCAAGTCTCTAGCTTCCCAAATCAAAGACAATGAAGTCAATATAAAACATTGAAAGGTCAAGTGTGAAGTGAACATATCATATCTAATCAACTACTTTTTTCAAATAAAAAGGCAAAAAGCATGACTCAGGGTACAAAACATTCATAAGACCTTCTAATGTATCCATCCAACAAGAAAAATCAAATTTAAGAATTCTTGAGAATAGAGAGCTCATGATAAATGGAGGCATTGAATTCATTAAAGTAAATAAATATTTATACTCTATATACGGATCTTAAATAAATATACAGTATAGGTGGCAGAACAGCATGTTAGAGTTAATATTCAAGAAGGAAAGTCATAACTAATAAATATTTGGAATTTGAGGAAGGGGTGAATGGGGTATTACAGGGATAATCTTATCTTCCATAGTATGGAATCAGTATCTCTTAAGGTGAAATAATACTTATCAAAAGGTTGGGTTTATTTCAGACTTATGTTAAATTCTAATAAAATTGCTCTTCCGGTCAGAAAAGCGCCGGGGTAGCTAGGGCGCAGGGTCGGCTGACACTCGCCAGCTACCCACAACACCCCCCACAGGATCTTAAGACTTCTGGTGAGTGGAACACAGCTTCTGCTCCAATCCAATTGCGCGCGGGACCTGAGACTGCATTAGTTAGGGAAGCAGAAAACCGGCCTGAGTAGAACCACAGGCCTCTTCCGGCCGAACCAGCACCAGGGTAGCTAGAGCGCAGGGTCGGCTGACACCCGCCAGCTACCCAGGACCCCAGCCACAGGATTTTGAGACTGCTGGTGAGTGGAACACAGATTCTGGTCCAATCTTTAAACAGTGACAACGACAACAACTAACCCCAGAGATTACCAGATGGCGAAAGGTAAACGTAATAATCTTACTAACAGAAACCAAGACCACTCACCATCATCAGAACCCAGCACTCCCACTTCGCCCAGTCCAGGGCACCCCAACACACCGGAAAAGCTAGACACAGATCTAAAAGCATATCTCCTGATGATGGTAGAGGACGTCAAGAAGGACTTTAATAACACACTTAAAAAATACAAAGGAACACTGGTAAACAGGTAGAAGACATTAAAGAGGAAGCACAAAAATCCCTTAAAGAATTGCAGGAGAACACTGCTAAAGAATTACAAATCCTTAAAGAAAAACAGGATAACATAATCAAACAGGTAGAAGTCCTTAATGAAAAACAGGAAAACACATCCAAACAGATGATGGAAATGAACAAAACCATACTAGACCTAAAAAGGGAAGTAGACACAATAAAGAAAACCCCAAATGAGGCAACACTGGAGATAGAAACCCTAGGAAAGAAATCTGGAACCATAGATACGAGCATCAGCAACAGAATACAAGAGATGGAAGAGAGAATCTCAGGGGCAGAAGATTCCATAGAGAACATCGGCACAACAATCAAGGAAAATGTAAAATGCAAAAAGATCCTAACTCAAAACATCCAAGAAATACAGGACACAATGAGAAGACCAAACCTATGGATAATAGGAGTGGATGAGAATGAAGATTTTCAACTCAAAGGACCAGCAAACATCTTCAACAAAATTATAGAAGAAAACTTCCCAAATCTAAAGAAAGAGATGCCCATGAACATACAAGAAGCCTACAGAACTCCAAATAGACTGGACCAGAAAAGAAATACCTCCCGACACATAATAATCAGAACAACAAATGCTCTAAATAAAGACAGAATACTAAAAGCAGTAAGAGAAAAAGGCCAAGTAACATATAAAGGCAAGCCTATCAGAATTACACCAGATTTTTCACCAGAGACTATGAAAGCCAGAAGATCCTGGATGGATGTTATACAGACACTAAAAGAACACAAATTCCAGCCCAGGCTACTATACCCAGCCAAACTCTCAATTAACATAGATGGAGAAACCAAAGTATTCCAAGACAAAACCAAAGTCACACATTATCTCTCCACGAATCCAACCCTTCAAAAGATAATAACAGAAAAAAACCAATACAAGGACAGGAACCACGCCCTAGAAACAACAAGAAGGTAATCCCTCAACAAACCTAAAAGAAGACAGCCACAAGAACAGAATGCCAACTTTAACAACAAAAATAACAGGAAACAACAATTACTTTTCCTTAATATCTCTTAATATCAATGGACTCAACTCCCCGATAAAAAGACATAGACTAACAAACTGGCTACACAAACAAGACCCAACATTTTGCTGCTTACAGGAAACTCATCTCAGAGAAAAAGATAGACACTACCTCAGAATGAAAGGCTGGAAAACAATTTTCCAAGCAAATGGTATGAAGAAACAAGCTGGAGTAGCCATTCTAATATCTGATAAGATTGACTTCCAACGCAAAGTCATTAAAAAAAGACAGGGAGGGGACACTTCATACTCATCAAAGGTAAAATCCTCCAAGAGGAACTATCAATCCTGAATATCTATGCTCCAAATACAAAGGCAGCCACATTCAGTAAAGAAACTTTAGTAAATCTCAAAGCACACATTGCACCTCATACAATAATAGTGGGAGACTTCAACACACCACTTTCACCAATGGACAGATCATGGAAACAGAAACTAAACAGGGACACAGAGAAACTAAGAGAAATTATGAATCAAATGGATCTGGCAGATATCTACAGAACATTCTATCCTAATACAAAAGAATATACCCTCTTCTCAGCACCTCATGTTACCTTCTCCAAAATTGACCACATAATTGGTCACAAAACAGGCCTCAACAGATACAAAATATTGAAATTGTCCCATGCATCCTATCAGATCACCATGGGCTAAGGCTGATCTTCAATAACAAAATAAATAATAGAAAGCCAACCTTCACGTGGAAACTGAACAACACTCTTCTCAATGATACCTTGGTCAAGGAAGGAATAAAGAAAGAAATTAAGGACTTTTTAGAGTTCAATGAAAATGAAGCCACAACATACCCAAACTTATGGGACGCAATGAAAGCATTTCTAAGAGGAAAACTCATAGCTCTGAGTGCCTCCAAAAGGAAACTAGAGAGAGCACACATTAGCTGCTTAACAACATACCTAAAAGCAATAGAACAAAAGGAAGCAAATTCGCCCAAGAGGAGTAGACAACAGGAAATAATCAAACTCAGGGGCGAAATCAACCAAGTGGAAACAAGAAAAACTATTCAAAGAATCAACCAATCAAGGAGCTGGTTCTTTGAGAAAATCAACAAGATAGATAAACCCTTAGCCAGACTCACTAGAGGGCACAGGGAAAGCATCCTAATTAACAAAATCAGAAATGAAAAAGGAGACATAACAACAGATCCTGAAGACATCCAAAACACCATCAGATCCTTCTACCAAAGGCTATACTCAACAAAACTGGAGAACCTGGATGAAATGGAGAAGTTCCTAGACAGATACCAGGTACCAAAGTTGAATCAAGATCAGGTTAATGATCTAAACAGCCCTATATCCCCCAAAGAAATAGAAGCAGTCATTAATAGTCTCCCAACTAAAAAAAGCTCAGGACCAGATGGGTTTAGTGCAGAGTTCTATCAGACCTTCAAAGAAGATCTAATCCCAGTTCTTCACAAACTATTCCACAAAATAGAAACAGAAGGTACTCTACCCAACTCATTCTATGAAGCCACAATTACTCTGATACCTAAACCACAAAAAGACCCAACAAAGATAGAAAACTTCAGACCAATATCCCTTATGAATATTGATGCAAAAATCCTCAGTAAAGTTCTTGCTAACCGAATCCAAGAACACATCAAAACAACCATCCATCCTGACCAAGTAGGTTTCATCCCAGGGATGCAGGGATGGTTCAATATACGGAAATCCATCAACGTAATCCAGTATATAAACAAACTCAAAGACAAAAACCACATGGTCATCTCATTAGATGTGGAAAAAGCATTTGACAAGATCCAACACCCATTCATGATAAAAGTCTTGGAAAGATCAGGAATTCAAGGCCCATACCTAAACATGATAAAAGCAATCTACAGCAAACCAGTAGCCAACATCAAAGTAAATGGTGAGAAGCTTGAAGCAATCCCTCTAAAATCAGGGACTAGACAAAGCTGTCCACTTTCTCCATACCTATTCAACATTGTACTTGAAGTCCTAGCCAGAGCAATTCGACAACAAAAGGAGATCAAAGGGATACAAATTGGAAAAGATGAAGTCAAAATATCACTCTTTGCAGATGATATGATAGTATATATAAGTGACCCTAAAAATTCCACCAGAGAACTCCTAAGCCTGATAAACAGCTTCGGTGAAGTAGCTGGATATAAAATTAACTCAAACAAATCAATGGCCTTTCTCTACACAAAGAATAAACAGGCTGAGAAAGAAATTAGGGAAACAACACCCTTCTCAATAGTCACAAATAATATAAAATATCTTGGCGTGACTCTAACTAAGGAAGTGAAAGATCTGTATAATAAAAACTTCAAGTCTCTGAAGAAAGAAATTCTAGAAGATCTCAGAAGATGGAAAGATCTCCCATGCTCATGGATTGGCAGGATCAACATTGTAAAAATGGCTATCTTGCCAAAAGCAATCTACAGATTCAATGCAATCCCCATCAAAATTCCAAATCAATTCTTCAACGAATTAGAAAGTGCAATCTGCAAATTCATCTGGAATAACAAAAAACCTAGGATAGCAAAAACCCTCCTCAAGGATAAAAGAACCTCTGGTGGAATCACCATGCCGGACCTAAAGCTCTACTACAGAGCAATTGTGATAAAAACTGCATGGTACTGGTATAGTGACATTCAAATAGACCAATGGAATAGAATTGAAGACCCAGAAATGAATCCACACACCTATAGTCACTTGATCTTCGACAAGGGAGCTAAAAACATCCAGTGGAAGAAAGACAGCATTTTCAACAAATGGTGCTGGCACAACTGGTTGTTAACATGTAGAAGAATGCGAATCGATCCATTCCTATCTCCTTGTACTAAGGTCAAGTCTAAGTGGATCAAGGAACTTCACATAAAACCAGAGACACTGAAACTTATAGAGGAGAAAGTGGGGAAAAGCCTTGAAGATATGGGCACAGGGGAAAAATTCCTGAATCGAACAGTAATGGCTTGTGCTGTAAGATCGAGAATTGACAAGTGGGACCTCATGAAACTACAAAGCTTCTGCAAGGCTAAAGACACCATCAATAAGACAAAAAAACCACCAACAGATTGGGAAAGGATCTTCACCTATCCTAAATCAGATAAGGGACTAATATCCAATATATATAAAGAACTCAAGAAGGTGGACTCCAGAAAGTCAAATAACCCCATTAAAAAATCGGGCTCAGAACTGAACAAAGCATTCTCACCTGAGGAATACCGAATGGCAGAGAAGCACCTGAAAAAATGTTCAACATCCTTAATCATCAGGGAAATGCAAATCAAAACAACCCTGAGATTCCACCTCACACCAGTCAGAATGGCTAAGATCAAAAATTCAGGTGACAGCAGATGCTGGCGAGGATGTGGAGAAAGTGGAACACTCCTCCATTGTTGGTGGGATTGCAAGCTAGTACAACCACTCTGGAAATCAGTCTGGCGGTTCCTCAGAAAATTGGACATAGTACTACCGGAGGATCCAGCAATACCTCTCCTGGGCATATATCCAGAAGATGTCCCAACCGGTAAAAAGGACACATGCTCCACTATGTTCATAGCAGCCCTATTTATAATAGCCAGAAGCTGGAAAGAACCCAGATGTCCCTCAACAGAGGAATGGATACAGAAATTATGGTACATTTACACAATGGAGTACTACTCAGCTATTAAAAAGAATGAATTTATGAAATTCCTAGCCAAATGGATGGACCTGGAGGGCATCATCTTGAGTGAAGTAACACAATCACAAAAGATCTCACACAATATGTATTCATTGATAAGTGGATATTAGCCCAAAACTTAGGATACCCAAGATATAAGATACAATTTGATAAACGCATGAAACTCAAGAAGAATGAAGACCAAAGTGTGGACATTGTGCACCTTCTTAGAATTGGGAACAAAACACCCAGGGAAGGAGTTACAGAGACAAAGTTCGTAGCTGTGATGAAAGGATGGACCATTTAGAGACTGCTGTATCCAGGGATCCGTCCCATAATCAGCTTCTAAACGCTGACACCATTGCATACACTAGTAAGATCTTGCTGAAAGGACCCAAATATAGCTGTCTCTTGTGAGACGATGCCGGGGCCTAGCAAACACAGGAGTGGATGTTCACAGTCAGCTATTGGATGTATCACAGGGCTCCCAATGGAGAAGCTAGAGAAAGTACCCAAGGAGCTAAAGGGATCTGCAACCCTATTGTTGGAACAACATGATGTACTAACCAGAACCCCGGAGCTCTTGTCTCTAGCTGCATATGTATCGAAAGATGGCCTAGTCGGCCATCAATGGAAAGAGAGGCCCATTGGACTTGCAAACTTTATATGCCCCAATATAGGGGAATGCCAGGGCCAAAAGAATGGGAATGGGTGGGTAGGGAAGTGGGGGGCGCTATGGGGGACTTTTGGGATAGTATTGGAAATGTAATTGAGGAAAATATGTAATAAAAATATTAAAAAAAAAAAAAGAAAAAAAAATAAGTTGATTCCTTATAACCGGACCAATTTTGATCATCCTAAGTGTAAATATTATTTTACTTAAATATACTTGAATTTCTCCCTTCTCATCTTGCTATTGGCATACACATTAGATCCCTGCACCACATTAGTTGTGCTGGTATCCATTCTCTTTCTTACATGTACATATTCTAAGAATTTGGGGTTGGGGGAGGAAGCAATATAGGATTTTCCCCCACCTTTGAGACAGTCTCCCTTGACCAACTTGGCCTTGACCTTACTCTACAGTTGAGCATGATTTTGAACTGCTGTTCTTCCTACTTCTTAAAAACCTCAATAACAGGCTTGTATTACTGAGCTAGCTTTACACATTTGTTAAAATTAACCCACAAATTTTACTAGTTCTGGAATGCTTATCTTTTGTTATGTATTTCTGTTACAAGTTAGTGTCATTTTCTTCAATATTTCTTTTTACGCAAGGCTGGTAGCAACTCTTTCTCAATGACTATATTTTGCCTTCAGTTTATTGATATTGTAGATTCAAAATGCTTGACACTTTTCTTTCTTTTCTTTTCTTTTTTAAAGATTTATTTATTTATTTTATGATAGTACACACCTCTTCAGACACACCATAAGAGGGTATCAGATCCCATTGCAGATGGTTGTGAGCCACCATGTGGCTGCTGGGAATTGAGCTCAGGACCTCTGGAAGAGCAGTCAACTGCTGAGCCATTTCTCCAGCCAGACACATTCATTCATTCATTCATTTGAAAGCTTTGAATATTTTCTAGTATGGACTTCTTTTTACCATGGGATGAAGTTAGTGTTTAATGATATTGATGCTCACCTGTGTCATAGTTTTCCCTTCAGAGGATGTTCTTTTTGTCTTTGTGTAGCTTGATTATATCTTGTTATGAATGTCTTTATTCTGCTTGTGATACTTAAGATTCTTTGATAGATATGTTAATGTTGATCATGAAGTTTCTTATGTTTTTATCTATTATGCCCTCACATGTTATTACTTTATCTGTATCCCTTGTTAAGATTCCTTTTATGATTTTTTCATTTGTTTGTTTTTAATATTTGTGATTTTCTCACATTTCTGAATCTTTGTTCATAGTTTAAAAATTCTTATTTCTTTCTCTTGTTAAGGTTAAATAATTTATATTCATTTAACTTAAAAAAAATAAATAAAAAATGGGGCTCAGAACTGAACAAAGAATTCTCACCTGAGGAATACCGAATGGCAGAGAAGCACCTGAAAAAATGTTCAACATCCTTAATCATCAGGGAAATGCAAATCAAAACAACCCTGAGATTCCACCTCACACCAGTCAGAATGGCTAAGATCAAAAATTCAGGTGACAGCAGATGCTGGCGAGGATGTGGAGAAAGAGGAACACTCCTCCATTGTTGGTGGGATTGCAAGCTTGTACAACCACTCTGGAAATCAGTCTGGCGGTTCCTCAGAAAATTGGACATAGTACTACCGGAGGATCCAGCAATACCTCTCCTGGGCATATATCCAGAAGATGTCCCAACCGGTAAAAAGGACACATGCTCCACTATGTTCATAGCAGCCCTATTTATAATAGCCAGAAGCTGGAAAGAACCCAGATGTCCCTCAACAGAGGAATGGATACAGAAATTATGGTACATTTACACAATGGAGTACTACTCAGCTATTAAAAAGAATGAATTTATGAAATTCCTAGCCAAATGGATGGACCTGGAGGGCATCATCTTGAGTGAGGTAACACAATCACAAAAGAACTCACACAATATGTATTCACTGATAAGTGGATATTAGCCCAAAACATAGGATACCCAAGATATAAGATACAATTTGATAAACGCATGAAACTCAAGAAGAATGAAGACCAAAGTGTGGACACTGTGCACCTTCTTAGAATTGGGAACAAAACACCCAGGGAAGGAGTTACAGAGACAAAGTTCGTAGCTGTGATGAAAGGATGGACCATTTAGAGACTGCCGTATCCAGGGATCCGTCCCATAATCAGCTTCTAAACCCTGACACCATTGCATACACTAGCAAGATTTTGCTGAAAGGACCCAAATATAGCTGTCTCTTGTGAGACGATGCTGGGGCCTAGCAAACACAGGAGTGGATGTTCACAGTCAGCTATTGGATGTATCACAGGGCTCCCAATGGAGAAGCTAGAGAAAGTACCCAAGGAGCTAAAGGGATCTGCAACCCTATTGTTGGAACAACATGATGTACTAACCAGAACCCCGGAGCTCTTGTCTCTAGCTGCATATGTATCGAAAGATGGCCTAGTCGGCCATCAATGGAAAGAGAGGCCCATTGGACTTGCAAACTTTATATGCCCCAATATAGGGGAATGCCAGGGCCAAAAGAATGGGAATGGGTGGGTAGGGAAGTGGGGGGCGCTATGGGGGACTTTTGGGATAGCATTGGAAATGTAATTGAGGAAAATATGTAATAAAAATATTTTTAAAATTCTAATGAAATTAAATTGACTATTTTTAATAAAACTGGCCTACACACCAAGATTCTGTTTTCATAAAAATCATTTTTTATCGAACCATCAATCTCATTTCAGAACATGAGCATAGGGAGATCTCTGAAATGGTATTCGCTAAATATTAACACTGGCTGATTAGCTGATTATTTCTGCGTGATGATATTTAGGGCAATCCCTTAGTTTTCATATTTTTATAGTAAATGAAAGAAAATATATTTGTTCTCTTTTTTTTTAATGTGGGAATCAAATTTTACCTAACATGTCAAAACTTGTAAATGTTTAGTTGAGTAGAACAATTCTTTGAAGTGAAATGGCATCTCCCTCTTGTGGGGGAACGTGCATTTATCAATTAAATAGCATGCAATTAGCACCCACCATGTACCTGAACAAACACTAAGCCCTGCAGGAGAAATACAGCTTATACTATTAAAAGAACTTCCAGTTTAGTTGAGCAGAAATGATACCTACATATTAAGAACAAGTTTCATATTAAAGTCAGATATGTCAAAGTGAGAAGAGCTCAACTGTTAAAATACATAAAAAAGGTGCATATAGTCAGCACTTTTCAGTGTATGGAAGCTACAAAGAAGCACATTCCCCGAAGGAATTTATGATTCATCTGAGAAGATTAAACATGAGGTATATAATTTTATTACATATATGATGTCACTGGCAGAATTAGGCAGAAATGGTGTTATGATTTAAATGGGAAATGTCTCCAACAGGTTCATGCATTTGAACACTTGAGGCCCAGCTAATGATGCTGTTTTGGGATGTGGTTGAATCTACATTGTAGATCCTTTAGGAGGTAGTGCCTAGGTGGAAGAATCTTGCCTTGCTTCCTGCCTGAGCACTTTACTTTCTGATCAGCACAGATATGAGCGAGCCTCATACTCTTGCCCCTTCAAAACCATCATGCCTTTCCCATAATGATAGATTATATACCCTTAAACCACGGTCCAAATTAAATCCTGCCTTGCTTAGACTAAAAAATGTTTTGCCAGGCATTTTTTTCCACATGTTAAAACCAAATTCATAGTAATTAACTTAGCCTTTGCCACCCCTCAAATTCATGATATTTGACAATTCAACTTGGCAAAAAATTGTGGCCCACTGTGCTATGTCTTGAACAAGAGATATATAAATAAATAAATAAATAAATAAATAAATGTACATCTTTTCTCAAAGAAGGGAAGGAGGAAGGCAACAGATATTTCTGAAAGGCCTATTTGTGCTGAGCAGTGTATTAGGAGATGCCTATAGAATTTCACTTCATTCTTTAACAATCTTATGAGGTAGGTGATGTTTTCCTGGAAGAGGAGTCTGTGGCTCAAGAAGTTCAGCAGCTGGAAGTCACTTGAGATATATATATATATATATATATATATATATATATATGAATATTTGTCACCAAAATCTATCAATAGAATACTCTTGTGTGCTTAGAAAGTCTTCCCCAAAGTGACTTATCTGTGGGGAATAAGGATGGGGATGGAGTTAGAGCTGGAGAGCATTTCATACCACAGAAGAGAATGGTCACCCTGTCCTTTCAGGGCAATAAAGCTCAAACAAAGAAATCCCCCAAGTTTTTACCTGTCACTAATTATAGTACATGGAAAAATACTTAACACTTAATAAGAACTGAGTATCTGTTGACTGACAACATAAATGACTGAGGAAAATATAATGAAAGGACATGGTTGGAAAAGGGGACTGGTTCATTTACCCAATTCTTATCAAGGGCTTACTGTGTAGTAGAGAGTGCTAACCCTTTTCACTGAAGGCCAGACATATTTCCTGACCTTAAGATACATACAATATAAGAATATACATTTAAATAATTGCATAAAATAAGTAAGTGGTATAGGGCAACCTAGTAGGAGAACCCTCCATGGTGGAATAATCACAGAAGACTCTCTAGAACTAAGTGACAGTAAAGGCCAGATTTTCAGGATTGCTAGGAGTGAAAACAAGTGAGTATCTAGAAGGCCCAAGCTGGATCTCCCGGAAAGCCTCCTCCCTAACATTATTCAAAACACTGACCTTTAAACCACACTCCTCATGAAGGAAACTTGCTTTTTCAATGGAGACAATTACAGAAAATTACAACTGATCAAAATACAAAGTAGTGGAGCCCAATTCCAACAGATATATCTGTAACACAACTCCTCCACCTAAGAGTCTGGGATCATTATGCAAGAAGGAATAGAATGATTTTAGGAACCAGAGAAACAAGAAGGACTTTTCTGGGAAACTGTCTCCTAGAAGTCTCAGAAAAGCATAAATATAAAATCTCACCAACATGGCAACCAAACCATGGCCTGAAGAAGGATGATAGCAATAGAAATGTTAATATGGAAGCTGAAAAGTATAGGAAGCCTGGGCCCTAGAAAAAGAACTACACACAAATGAAGAATCCTTATATCTAGAGAAATAGTTGTCTCTAGGGAAGAGAACACCAAGTGGTTATCCAGTACCAAATAATCAGCCCCTGATACATAAGCATACAAACAGTATTAAGTAGGCTGAGCAGGATTTATTTTATACTCTGGAGTGTGTGAGTGTGTGTGTGTGTGTGTGTGTGTGTGTGCGTGCGCACGTGTGTGTGTGTGTGTGTGTGTGTGTGTGTGTGTGCTAACAAAGAAAAAGAGGCCACGGATTTAAATGAAAGCAAGGGGATACATGGGAGAGTTTGGAGAGAAGAAAAGAAAAAGGAAAATGGTATAATTATAATCTCAAAAAACATTTTTAAAAACTTAGGCATGGATTAGAGAGCTAGATGATATCGCACAAATGAGTTCTGAGAATACTCTCTAGGTAGGAAGAAATGGCTGCAGCAGTGACCCCAAGTTATCCCCTACTTTTTATTTATTCTAAGGCTCTATAGCAGCACCCCAGAGCCTAAGAACTGCTTCTCCTAAGACATCCAACTCAAAGATGATCTTCTTTTTGAAGCTTCTCCTTCCCTTCCCAAGAATGACCATTTCATGATGGACAGGAAAATGTGGTCACCATATCCTGCCTCAAACATCAAATTATCATTAGACTTTATCTCTGGGACGATTTACATCTATGTAGGGCTACCTGAAGCACATACTGTACTGCTGTGCGCCTGGATAGTGATGAGAGAGTATGCCTTCCCTACTCTGTCTCTCTCCTAATATTCTAGCCATGTGATCTTAGTGCCCACAATGATTGATGCAACAGGTCTTTGTGCAGTAAATCTACCCTTGCTGAGTGAGAGCAGGAAATACATTTTGTTGAGCTTAGTCATGAAGATTTGAGAGTTCATCTGTTACAACAACTAACAGGACTTACCCTATTACACCATCTTCTGCCCTGATTATATCTCAACACCCCACATCCCTGAGCGTAGTGCTAGATTTCAGAGCCATTTTTAATTATTTAGTTCACTGGCCTGTTTACATGAATGTCCCCTGTATTAGAAAATAAGTTCCCATATTAGAAACTAAGTTCTGCAATGCATTTTATTCCTCCATAAATCTTCAGCAGCTAGCATAATGCTTAGCACACACAAATATTAAACTATTTGTTTAAAGAATTAATATCTGAACACATAATGCCTAACCTTTTGGGCTGTCTTGCTCTCCCTTTAAAACCCAGGTTCACAGTGCACAACAAAACAAAACAGCTTTCTGTTTTCCTTAGCACAGTTTACATCCTGTAAAGAATTTTATTGAATCCTAAGGGAAAATAGAAAGTCTAAGTCAGGTTTCTATACTACAGATTCTGAATCCCACAGTTCCACCTGAGCCTGCAGACCCTCTCTTGAAACAAACCAGATGGTTTAGGACAGTTGTCCCAGGCTTCCCCCTGCTCCACAGCTCTCAGTTGCATGGCTTACTGCAGTGGGCACCAGCTCCCTTTGCAGGCAGGTGACTGAGAGGTGCTGATGAGTTGACACGACTCTGCAGCTTCAACAGCTCTTATTTTCCTGTTGCCTTCTGTCCTGAATCCTCCCTGTTGTTTGCTCACAAATGCATTGGGCCCAAACTCTACCACCTGCAGTCTTTCCATTTCTAGCTAACAGCAGCTAAAAACTCCACTCTGCTGCTTCCAATTTCCTAAGCCTTGAAAGGGTTCACACTGCAATTCCGGTGTCTGACCTGAAGTGACTACCCAGTTCATAGCCAGTTTACTGGAGAGGACTGATTATCACTCTTGAGTCTCCAGAACTGGCCCTGGAGCTTTTTATATGAGCTCAAGAGAGCACTCCTTATCTTCTCTTTGCAGGGCAATACACCATACCCGGAACAAGCCTGAAGTGAGAATTTGAACTCCACAGAGGTATTCGCAGGAATACAAAGATGAAGAGTGGGGTGTTTAAAAAGAGAGGAAACACAGAACAAGCTTTAAGCAGTGACTATGTGTGAGAAAGTATGCTAGGCTGTGCTGAAGAGGTTATATGATTTACAAGTCTTTGTAAAAAGAAATAGCTTTTTTTCCTTCTCTGTATTTACTAGCCAGTAAACATGATATAAGTTAAGGTAAAAATATGGAACTAGATTGTAATACAGAGACCCTCACTGTCTGTGCATGACTTAGCTTAAATGTGGACATTACCCGTTCTTTGGGAATAAAGATAATCCTGCTCCATTGCCATGTGAATACCAACATTTGAAACTTATCCCATTCGTTCAACACAATGTAGTCCACCATATAGCGCACAACTGTGTGTCCTGTATGAAATCCTTAGGAGCTAGTTTCCTTTCCTAGAGTAGACAAGTTATTTGGTATTTGCTCAGTAGATAAGTTCTCAACAAGTACTCATTTTTATTTTCATGAAGACAAAATTGTCTAAGGGGAGAAGACTTGCAAGTTCATGACTAACTGAGGAGGTTGTATCCTCGTTCCCGCAGCTTCAGATGGTGATGAAGAAGATAAGGCCAAAGTGGAAAGTCCAGGCCAACATCACAAAAATTTGATCCATGTCCTACAACTCCCATTTTTTCACCCTTGACAGACATCCTTAATCAATTCTAGTACTTTAAGATTATGTCCATGTACAGCCTCTGACTCCTCAGTATATCACGTCAAGCAATTCCTACTATTCAGTTGGATGATCACATATATTTGCCATCTTGAACTTAGGTCGCCTTAGATATGAAGAGATCATGAATAAAGACCTGATATATGTTGGAGTTTGCAGCTCTGAAGGGGAAAGGTATCCTGACAACCAGGAGCCAGGAAATACCACAAAGTCACACTGTACAACATCCTCATGCAAGAAATTTATAGAGAAAGACACAAGAGGGTGGCTGCCTCTGCTCAGATAAGAAGCAGCAATGAACCGGGCAGGAGGCAGACTTTCTATAGGGTTTCTTGGGATGCGGAGCTTTCCAAGGTGGCCTGGGCTTGGTGGGATTCTGTGATCTTGGAGCAAGCTCAGGGATCTTAAGCTTTCTTTGTTCCTGTAGGGCAGACCTTGGCTTCAAACTTTTAACCTTGCTACAAACTACCCCCTTTGCACAATGTTAGGAAGCCCATGTGTGCTGGAGAGTTTTGTGTTAACTTGCTTGAAGCTGGAGTCATTTAGACAGGGGGAAGACCAATTGATAAAAGGCCACCACTCAATTGGCCTGAGGTAAGCATTGCTGCACTTTCTTGATTGATGTGGGCAGACCCAGCTCACTGTGGGTGGTGCCACCCCTGGTCTGGTGGTCCTGAGTTGTGCAACAGAGTAGGTTGTACAAGCCATGTGGAGCTTAGGAGTGCATGGCATTTTTATCACATAACCCTAATGCATGGTATGTATCTCTTGCATGATCTTTAGTTATGCATATCTACATATCTATTAGAATGTTTATAGGCATTTAAAAAACAAAGCATCCCAAAATCTTCACCCTATACCTACCCTTGTTCCAATACTCCATATCCTAGTACATGGTATTGCCATCCATCTAAGAAACTAAGTTAGTTAGATATCTGACAGCTCTGAATCTTTTATTATTATTATTATTATTAGCTATTTCATTTACATTTCCAATGCTATCACAAAAGTCCCCCAAACCCTCCAACACCCACTCCCCCACCCAACCACTCCCACCTCTTGGTCCTGGCATTCCCCTATACTGAGGCATATAAGGTCTGCACAACCAATGGGCCTCTCTTTTCCCTGATGGCCAACCAGGCCATCGTCTGATACATATGCACCTAGAGACACATGCTCGGGGGAGGGGGGAAAACTGGTTAGTTCATATTGTTGTTCCACCTATAGGGTTGTAGATCCCCCCAGCGCCCTGGGTACTTCCTCCAGGTCTTCCATTGGGGGCCCTGTGATCCATCCAATAGCTGACTGTGAGCATCCACTTCTGTGTTTGCTAGGCCCGGGCATAGTCTCACAAGAAACAGTTATATCAGGGTCCTTTCAGCAAAATCTAGCATGCAATGGTGTCAGCGTTTGGAGGCTGATTATGGGATGGATCCCCGGGTATGGCAGTCTCTAGATGGTCCATCCTTTTGTCTCAGCTCCAAACTCTGTCTCTGTAGTTCCTTCCACGGGTGCCTTGCTCCCAATTCCAAGAAGGGGCAAAATATCCACACCTTGGTCTTCGTTCTTCCCAAGCTTCATGTGTTTCACAAATTGTATCTTATATCTTGGGTATTCTTAGTTTCTGGGCTAATATCCACTTATCAGTGAGTACATATTGTTTAAGTTCTTTTGTGATTGAGTTACTTCACTCAGGATTATGCCCTCCAGGTCCAGCCATTTGCCAAGGAATTTCATAAATTAATTCTTTTTAATAGCTGAGTAGTACTCCATTGTGTAAATGTACCACATTTTCTGTATCCATTCCTCTGTTGAGGAGCATCTGGGTTCTTTCGCATTCTTCTACATGATAACCGCCAGAATGGGTGTTGGATTTTGGCAAATGCTTTCTCAGCATCTAACGAGATGATCATGTGGTTTTTGTTTTTGAGTTTGTTTATAAAATGGATTATGTTGATGGATTTCCGTATATTAAACCATCCCTGCATCCCTGGAATGAAACCTACTTGGTCAGGATGGATGATTGTTTTGATGTGTTCTTGGATTCGGTTAGTGAGAATTTTATTGAGGATTTTTGCATCGATATTCATAAGGGAAATTGGTCTGAAGTTCTCTATATTTGTTGGGTCTTTCTGTAGTTTAGGTATCAGAGTAATTGTGGCTTCATAGAATGAGTTGGGTAGAGTACATTCTGCTTCTGTTTTGTGGAATAGTTTGTGAAGAACTGGAATTAGATCTTCTTTGAAGGTCTGATAGAACTCTGCAGTAAACCCATCTGGTCCTGGGCTGTTTTTGGCTGGGAGACTATTAATGACTGCTTCTATTTCTTTAGGTGATATAGGAATTTTTAAATCATTAACCTGATCCTGATTTAACTTTGTTACCTGGTATCTGTCTAGAAATTTGTCCATTTCGTCCAGGTTCTCCAGTTTTGTTGAGTATAGTCTTTTGTAGAAGGATCTGATGGTGTTTTGGATTTATTCAGGATCTGTTGTTATGTTTCCCTTTTCATTTCTGATTTTGTTAATTAGGATCCTGTTCCTGTGCCCTTTAGTGAGTCTGGCTAAGGGTTTATCTATCTTGTTGATTTTCTCAAAGAACCAGCTCCTCCTTTGGTTGATTCTTTGAATAGTTCTTCTTGTTTCCACTTGGTTGATTTCGCCCCTGAGTTTGATTATTTCCTGCAGTTTACTCCTCTTGGGTGAATTTGCTTCCTTTTTTTCTAGAGCTTTTAGGTGTGTTGTCAAGCTGCTAGTGTGTGCTCTCTCTAGTTTCTTTTTGGAGGCACTCAGAGCTATGAGTTTTCCTCTTAGAAATGCTTTCATTGTGTCCCATAAGTTTGGGTATGTTGTGGCTTCATTTTCTTTAAAATCTAAAAAGTACTTAATTTCTTTCTTTATTCCTGCCTTGACCAAGGTATCATTGAGAAGAGTGTTGTTCAGTTTCCATGTGAAGGTTGGCGTTGTATTATTTATGTTGTTATTGAAGATCAACCTTAGTCCACGGTGATCTGATAGGATGCATGGGACTCAATGTTTTTTTATCTGTTGAGGCTTGTTTTGTGACCAATTATATGGTCATATTTGGAGAAGGTACCATGAGGTGCTGAGAAGAAGGTATATCCTTTTGTTTTAGGATAAAATGTTCTGTAGATATCTGTTAGATCCATTTGTTTCATAACTTCTCTTAGTTTCACTGTGTCCCTGTTTAGTTTCTGTTTCCATGATCTGTCCATTAATGAAAGTGGTGTGTTGAAGTCTCCCACTATTATTGTGTGAGGTGCAATGTATGCTTTGAGCTTTACTAAAGTTTCTTTAATGAATGTGGCTGCCCTTGCATTTGGAGGATAGATATTCAGAATTGAGAATTCCTCTTGGAAGATTTTACCTTTGATGGGTATGAAGTGCCCCTCCTTGTCTTTTTTGATGACTTTGGGTTGGAAGTAGATTTTATTAGGTATTAGAATTGCTACTCCAGCTTGTTTCTTCAGACCATTTGCTTGGAAAATAGTGTTCCAGCCTTTCATTCTGAGGTAGTGTCTCTCTTTTTCCCTGAGATGGGTTTCCTGTAAGCGGCAGAATGTTGGATCCTGTTTGTGTAGCCAGTCTGTTAATCTATGTCTTTTTGTTGGGGAGTTGAGTCCATTGATATTAAGAGATATTAAGGAAAAGTAATTGTTGCTTCCTATTATTTTTGTTGTTAAAGTTGGTATTCTCTTCTTGTGGCTGTCTTTTTTAAGGTTTGTTGAAGGATTACTTTCTTGCTTTTTCTAGGATGTGGTGTCTGTCCTTGTATTGTTTTTTTTTTTTTTTTTCTGTTATTATCCTTTGAAGGGCTGGATTCGTGAAGAGATAATGTGTGAATTTGGTTTTCTCATGAAATACTTTGGTTTCTCCATCTATGGTAATTGAAAGTTTGGCTGGGTATAGTAGCCTGGGCTGGAATTTGCGTTCTCTTAGGGTCTGTATAACATCTGTCCAGGATCTTCTGGGTTTCATAATCTCTGGTGTAAAATCTGGTGTAATTCTGATAGGTCTGCCTTTATATGTTACTTGACCTTTTCCCCTTACTGCTTTTAATATTCTCTCTTTATTTAGTGGATTTGTTGTTTTGATTATTATGTGTCGGGAGGAATTTCTTTTCTGGTCCATTCTATTTGGAGTTCTGTAGGCTTCTTGTATATTCATGGGCATCTCTTTCTTTAGGTTTGGGAAGTTTTCTTCTATTATTTTGTTGAAGATATTTGCTGGCCCTTTAATTTGAAAATCTTCATTCTCATCTACTCCTATTATCCATAGGTTTGGTCTACTCATTGTGTCCTGGATTTACTGGATGTTTTGAGTTAGGATCTTTTTGCATTTTCCATTTTCTTTGATTGTTGTACCGATGTTCTCTATGGAATCTTCTGCACCTGAGATTCTCTCTTCCATCTCTTGTATTCTGTTGCTGATGCTCGCATCTATGCTCGCACCTAGCCCACTCTTTCCTAGGGTTTCTATCTCCAGCGTTGCCTCACTTTGAGTTTTCTTTATTGTGTCCACTTTCCTTTTTAGGTCTAGTATGATTTTATTCATTTCCATCACCTGTTTGGATGTGTTTTCCTCTTTTTCTTTAAGGACTTGTAACTCTTTAGCAGTGTTCTCCTGTATTTCTTTAAGTGAGTTATTAAAGTCCTTCTCGATGTCCTCTACCATCATCATGAGATATGCCTTCAAATCCGGATCCAGCTCTTAGGGTGAGTTGGGGCACCCAGGACTGCTGAGGTGGGAGTGCTGGGTTCTGATGATGGTGAGTGGTCTTGGTTTCTGTTAGTAAGATTCTTACGTCTGCCTTTCGCCATCTGGTAATCTCTGGAGTCAGTTGTTATAGTTGTCTCTGGTTAGAGCTTGTTCCTTTCGTGATTCTGTTAGCCTCTACCAGGAGACCTGGGAGACTAGCTCTTTCCTGAGTTTCAGTGTTTAGAGCATTCTCTACAGGCAAGCTCTACTCTTGGAGAGAAGATGCACAGATATCTGTTGTTCAGATTTGCCTCCTGGTAGAAGATGAAGGCCCGAAATAGGGCCTGTCCCAGAAGCTGTTAGCTTCTGTCGTCCACACTCTCACCTGTGCAGACTAGTCTTGGCGGGATCCGGAATGAAGATGGCTCCCACAGATGCTCCAGCAAAGCCCTCCCCAGCGGGGTGAACACCTCTCCTCTGGCAGGGAAGGTGCTCGGATGTCTGGAGCCTGAAAGGAGTCCTGCCTTAGAAGCTCTGTGGCTCCTGCTTGTCCCAGAAGCTAGAAGCTGTTAGCTTCTGTAGTCCACGCTCTCTCCTGTGCAGACTAGTCTTTGCAGGATCCGGGAATGAAGATGGCTCCCCAAGATGCTCTGGCAAAGCCCTCCCAGGTGGGGTTGACACCTCTTCTCTGGCAGGGAAGGTGCCCAGATGTCTGGAGCCTGTGCAGACTAGTCTTGGCAGGATCCAGGAACCAAGATGTCTCTGGCAGATGCTCCGGCAATGGCTTCCTGGGCTGGGCGGACACCTCTCCTCTGTCAGGGAAGGTGCCCGGATCTCTTCTTTCGCCTCAGTCCCTATATCTGATCAATGATCATTGTAGGCCTGCCAGTTAGGGCCAGTAAACTCTCCTGCATTGTTCCAGTTTATTCTAACTCTGCTGCCCTCACACCATCCAGGGCAAGATGGCCTCTCATTTTCATCCCTGTGTGGGCCTTCAAAATTGATGTCTTTGCATTCAATCCTGGGTCCAAGTTATTCTCCCATACAACCATAAGAGATATTTTTTTGGTAGTTCTAGAGATAAAACTCAGGAACTCATGCATGTACCCTGAGTATCAAATCACTGAACTTCACAGTGAAGTTAAATTACCTGTTTGGGGGCCTAGCTCTTCCACTAGTCTGTGAATTCCCTGAAGCCAAAGACTATGACTGTCTTGCTCTCATTTGTACACTTAGTGCTTAACACAGTACCTGCTATATTGTAGTTGTTCCATTGAGTGGTTAAAACTCCACAGACATGGTTGGTCTAGACAAGGCATACATTTGGACAGGTGATAAACAATCTCCCTATTAGTTGCCTTTCTGATGCTATGATAAAATACCCTGACCAAAACAACTTAAGAAAGGATTTATCTTAGTAAATGGGTCCAGAGGAATAGAGTTCACTATAGCAATGCAAGGAAAGCATAGGAAGGCAGCAGGAGCAAGAGGCTGCCAGAGCACATTTTGATCCACACTCGGGAAACAGAGGAAAAGAACTGGAAGTACAGCAAAGCTATAAATCCTAAAAACTGGCCACCAGTGGCATACTTCCTTCAACAAGGCTACACTTCCTAAAGGCTCCACAATCTCTCCAAACAGAACCACCAACTAGGGACCAACTGCTTAAATACATGAGCCCAGGGTAGACATTTTCCATTGAAATCACTACAATCCTCTTTGAAGTAACAGTTCTCTATACATGTTGTTTGTAAATGTTAATGTATGACCAGCAAGCAATTGCCTTGGAAGCAGAACAATAGGTGAGAAACAAATTGTTCCCTGGTATGTTGAAAGCAAGGCAGGACTCAGGAAACAATAAACGAATCAGGATTGAATTAGCTGAAACAAAAGATTAGCATGAAATTCCCTCAGGGGGCCGAAGAGTGGACAATAGGAAAAAGACTGCATGCTGAGTTCAGACTGATAAACTGGAACAGGTGATGGTGCTTTAGATTTGTATACTGCCCTCCACACACTCTGTTCACAGGCTCCTCTCAAAGCCCACTAGTCTAATTGCTGTTATTAACACTCCACCTCTTCAATTTTAGCACAGAGGAAATTGAGGCTCAAAAAAGTACAGCAAGTTAGCCAAGTCCAATAAGCAATCTAATAACAAAGCCAGAACACCAATCCAAGGGTACTTATTCTGGTAGCCTGCATTCTACATCCTGAAGAATCTTGGTACCAGAAGAACTGGGGAAAGTAAAGTAAGGGTGTTCTGGACACCTAGGGCAGGTCTTGCCTTCCAGATGACCCACATATGTACCTCTCGGGCACTATAGCATCCTAGGACTACATTCAGCAGGCTTCCCTTCATTATTTTTCTCTCTATTGGTGTTGCTTCTGGTTTCTCTAACTTGTAGTGCAGCCTTATTGCACAGCGCAAAACAAGCCATGTCTGAGAAGTGGGGACTAACAAGAAGCAGCTGAATGGGGAAAGGAGAGCAAACAGGGCAGGAAGCTCCAGGCCTGCAACTGGTCCATCTCTCCAGAGAAAGCACTCAGCTTCTACAAAGTCTGCTCCTGTGGGGCCCAGATCCACACAGCCAAAGAGAGAATTTCTTTTTAAGAACGTTAAAATCCCCTGGCCACGGGGTATTCAGAGCCCCGCAGTGGCCATTCAATCGAATAACAGACAGCAAACAGACCATAAACGTAGACAGAAGAGACACAAACAAAAGTCATGAAGCTTGAATGGCCTCATTTTTCAGGCAGCAAAGGACAAGGCAAAGCGCCTAAGGGGAGTTAAAGGGGAAAACACCTTGGACTATGAGATAGGCTAAAAATGTATCCTAACAATACTTCCATATAAACATCCTCTGAAACTGTACATGCTATTTTGTGCTAGAAAACAAGTTTGCAGATGTTTGTTAAAGATCATAAGCTTGAGAGATTATCCAGAATTATCTGAGTGAGTGCTAAATGCATACATCCTTCTAAGAGAGAGACAGAAGAAACTTTGACATGCAGATAATAGGATCAGGCAGTGCAACCATGGAGACAGAGATGGAAAGATGTGGCCACAAGCCAGGAGATGCCAGCAGCCACCAGAAGCTGGAAGCGATGAGAAGCAGATTCTCCCCTCGAGCCTTCAGAAAGAGCGTAGTCCTGTCAAAGCCTTTATTCCGGCCCAGTGATATGGCTTTGGGATGTCTGGCCTCCAGGAGATTGAGAAAATAAATGAGTGTTACCCTAAGTCACCGAGTTTGTGGACATTGGTTACCACAGCCATATGAAACTAAAACAGATGTTCTTTGACTTACAATGGCATTCTATCTCATCAGACTTCTAATTTTAAAAAGTTTTAAAGCTGAAAATGTATTCACTGCATACACTGTACTGGTTGTTACATATTAGCAAAACAGTCCAGTATAGCAGGGGTTTCCAACCTTTACATGTTGTGACATGACTCTGTTATCTACACATATGGTGGAGCACATTCATAGCTATCATAGGGCACGTGAGGCTGATGGGCCACTGGTTAGACATGCTCTCTACTTGTTAGTTGTTCACTTGTGTTGTCCGTCCAACATCCTGATAGGGCAGTTCACTGCATATCATTAGTTTAGGCAAAGTTCAGGGATCAAAGAATGGTTTCTACTTAATGTCTATTGCATTCATATCACCATAAAGTTAAAAACATCAAAAGTCAAACCATTGCAAGTGAAGGATCAACTATGTGTATAAACTGAAGACATAACAGCTCTATGGTATGGTCAAGGGGAATATTTCTTATTGTCAAAATGAGAGAGGCGTCTCTGGAAGAACCCAGAGCAGAGAGAGAAAGTAGACTGGACATAGTCAGCTGACTGGATCTGCCCAGGAAAGAAGCAGGAGCAGAGAGAGAGAGAGAGAGAGAGAGACAGAGACAGAGACAGAGACAGAGAGATACAGAGAGACAGACAGACAGAGAGAGAGAGAGAGAGAGAGAGAGAGAGAGAGAGAGAGAACAAGAGGGAGGAGAAGAAGAGGGAGAGAGATAGGGGAGAAATTTAGAGGGAGACAAGCATATAAAAATAGCAGGGCTATAAAGGAGGATGAATAGCTGGGGAGAAGGAATCCAATGAGCCCTAGGAACTTTAGGGTAGGGGGAGGAGATGGGAAGGGCTAGAATGCTAGCATGAACTTTGAAACTTGAAGCAGGTACTTGTGATGCTGAAGAAGCCGGGAGAGCAGCTTGTGCTTTGGTATGCTAATAGGCACCACAGGTAGCCTTTTGTTCTTTCTGCTGGTGATAAGGGAACATCACCCTTTTGATTGAGAGGAGCACAAGTTCCTGAGGAATGCAGTCTTTTATCTAACCATGAGAAATCCTCTTTTAGTTCAGATTGTGCCTATTTCTGGATATTTGGACTGCCGTTTAGAGTTTGGGGGACTGGAGTCTTCTTTGTACCTAATACTATATAAAGTGCAAAACATGGCCAGGCATTTTTTGTTTGTTTGTTTGTTTGTCATCAGTATAGACTATGTAGCGTGAAGACTGCCATCCATCCAGCCTGGTTTTGCTGCTAGTAAGCTTCCGACCAGGGAATAAATCTGGGCTCACTTGTCTTTGTTTATTGTTCCAGAAAGACAGATATACATCCAGTGTATTTGTTTTGTTTTGTTTCCAGAAATATCTACAAAGCAAGGTTTGAGTTAAGTAAAAACTGATGAGGTAAGAGTGAGATTAAAGTAGGATGGTGGGATCAGAATGCATTGAAGGATTCTGGGAGGCAAGGTTGAAGTCGCATTGAAAACCAGGCCATAGCATACAGAAGGTGTAGATGGTGACGATGCTAGAAATAAGCATATGAAGTCAGGAGGCAACCAGTTTCACTAAGAATCAAGTAGTTAAAAAAAAGAAAAAAGCAAGTCAGAGACCGAGTGCTCAAGTATGGGAATGTCTGGTGAGACACAAGGAACTTAGTATTAGAGAGTCTATGAAGGAATAAGTGGTCATGAGCCTACCCCTAGGTTGTATATTCTCTTTTCGATGTCTTTGTTTCAATCCCATGTGTCCCTCCACATGGGATTAAAACAAAGACAACAAACAGCAAAATGGTCAGTGCCTCATGACAGGTCTGTGTGCCAGGCTTTGTGCTAAAATCATTTATGTTTATTAAGACCTGTCATCCTCACAGCAACTATGAGGGGGGGGAGAGAGAGAGAGAGAGAGAGAGAGAGAGAGAGAGAGAGAGAGAGAGAGAGAGAGAGAGAGAGAGAGAGAGAGTTGTTATCTGTTTCAAAGAGAAAGGCAGTGAAGTGTGGGGAAGTTATATATCTACTCCAAATCCAAGTACATAAAAGTTAGAGGATAGAAAATTCAATCTGTCATTCAAAACCAGGACTATCTGCCCCAAGAACCATTTTGTGGGTGAATCTCAGCTTCAAATACAATTTTGGAATTTGAAAGGTGCATATGCCCAGACTCTATCTCTAGAGTGTATGACCTGTTCATCAATTTAGGAAAAAAAATTACTTCCTGGGAAATACTAATAGCAGCCAGAGTCAAGAACCACTAGACTAGGTTATTTTGACTGTACTTATTCTATGTGTTTGTTTTTTTAAACAGTGCCTTACCACATAACACAGGTTAGCCTGGAACTTGCTCTGTAGCCTCAGGTTGGTTACAAATTCACAAGCTCAATCCTCCAGGTTGATCTAGAGTTAAGATTTCAGGTGTGGATCACTCATTCTGCTTATCTTGACTTCTTGATTCATTAGAGTTCTTAAAGAGATATTTCCATGTTACTGAAATAACTCTCTTACAGATGGAACTCCAGGCTAAGCTGGAATACATAGTGACAGCTAAGATGATGACAGTAAGGATTCTACTATCTCATTATATTTGTGTGTGGTCCTCTTCATTTCCAAATAGCTTTTCATCTGCAATCTTCCATTTACCTTACCCAGTCATCCTGAGAGATGGCCTTGTTACCTATACTTTACACACTCTTGCACTGAGGCTCAGAGAGGTCAATGGATTTATCCAGTAGATCCCACAGATAGTGAGCAGATTGTCAGTTATCTGATTTCAAACTCCTGACTCTCAGTTACACCGCAAGCCCACCTATCCTGGTCATGGATGAGCAAAGTGGCAGAAGGTAGACAGCAGCCATGTGTGTGTACCAAACATGCCCCTCCTTTTCCTTGCCAGCAGCTCCTCATCCACTCTTTGTCTGCTTTCAGCTAACTTTGTGTGAGCTTCATCTCTGTTCCCAGCACTCTGGTTTTTCAAGGTCATGGATTCAACATTATTTCCTCCATAAACAACTCCAACATAAAGACAAAAGAAAGAAGCCGGGCAGTGGTGGTGCACGCCTTTAATCCCAGCACTTGGTAGGCAGAGGCAGGCAGATTTCTGAGTTCAAGGTCAGCCTGGTCTACAGAGTGAGTTCCAGGACAGCCAGGGCTACACAGAGAAACCTGTCTTGAAAAACAAAAAAGAAAGAAAGAAAGAGAGAGAGAGAGAGAGAGAGAGAGAGAGAGAGAGAGAGAGAGAGAGAGAGAGAGAAAGAAAGAAAGAAAGAAAGAAAGAAAGAAAGAAAGAAAGATTGATTGATTCCTTGGCAATATTGCCACCACAATGAGTCATATGTTTCTATTTTTTATGTCCCTCTCACTAGGACTTGGTTATATATATAGCTCATTTACACATCCTTGTAATATAACATGAACAAAAATTCATAGTCATTTGCTGAGTTATTACAGTGTATTCATCATTATCACTCTTTAATGGCCACATAATGCTTCATTGAGTGGATATAACATTGTTTTCTTATTTCTGTTTTTCACTACTATGGATGATGTTACAATAAACATCATTACACATAGAGCCCCCCTCCTTCCTTAGAATGATTTCCTGAACTATATATCACGGCAACATGCCTCTTCTCATTCAGCCACTCTACATTGATTTAGTCTACAAACGTGGACAGGGTATAGGGGCATATGCACAGAAGTGTTGGGTATGAGCTCTGTGCTCACTGTATTATTACAACAATCCCCTACTAAACAATTACATTGTATTCTAAGTCAATGGTATCCAACGGAAGAAGTGAGACATTCTGCTTTTTCTCCCCTAGGGTAGCTTTTCATTGTTTGCTTGCCTGGACTTTACCTCCTATCTGGCATCTCCAGTTAATCTCATTTGTCCAGTCACATCTTTCTCTTCTGGCTGGTCCCTCATCTCTCTTTTTCCAAGTACCCTTCCCTTGAGCAATCTGTCACAATTGAACCTTGAGATACATATCCCATAATTCAAAAAATCCCTTTCTTTCTTAATGTGATTGTGTCCAACTCTAAGAGGAAGAATTTGATGCCTTATGTCAATGTTGGCTGTGCAGTTTGCTTGCTAGCTTCGTCAGTGTTTTCAGTTGTGGAATTGGAATGGCCATGGACTGGCCATTCCTCTGCTTCCCCTGAGACCAGTTTCTATTCACTGTCTCAGGAGCATTTTTTTTCTGCTTGGTCTTAACTGCCAAAACAGACTACATTCTCCTCCACTAAACCTGATGCGTTGTATTTTCACACTCCCTGACCCCTCTACAGAGAAATTAAACATCTCCTATATGCCAACATTTACACACTCTCTTGTTAATATACATCTGTTTCATTTATTTATTCAGTCAGTCAGATAACTGGTCAGATAAAGGATCTGCATCATGCCAGAGGGATCCTGACAGGTTGCTGACCACCAGCATTTATCTCTTTCTGCTTCTTGTGGATACAATGTGATCAGTTACATCAACTTCCTGCCACCAGACTGTTCCAGTTCCTGCCATCATGGCTTCTCCACCATGGTGCACTGTGCCCTCAAATTATGAGTCAAAAGCACCCTTCCTTCCTCAAGTATATTTTCCAGGTATTTTTGCACAGCAACAAGACAAGTACTTAGAATTGCTGGGTCAAGTGGAAACTCTGTGTTTAACCTTCAAAAGAACAGTCAGACTACCTCCTTAAGTACTTCTGTATTCTTTTAAACACTGCCATTTTCTTGTTCCTAGTAATGATATTCCCTAAGTTCCTAGCTCAGATTCCTCTCTGAGTTGCCTATGGACTGATACCCTGAACATACCAAGGATCTTTTGACTGATGATCAGGTCAGAGCCCTCGGAAAATTCCACCAGACCCCTCTCTTCCTGGAAGAGACAGGTCAGAGAGCACATAGACCAGAAGGGAGAAGCTGAGTAAGCCCCTACTACTTCATTCCTTAAGGACCAATCAGTTTAAAGGGTGCACTTCTCTGCCAATCATAGTGTGTCTAGTTGCTGATGCTCTATTCTGCCCCTAGAAACCATATAAAAACTCGCTGAACAGGTCACAGGAGGGTCACCACCTCTCTTTCTCATCCCCAAAGGTTCAGCCTTCTCAGAAGCTTTGTTCTAATAAGCTCTTTTTTTTTCATAAGAACATATTTTATTTTTTAATTTTATTTTTATTAGATATTTTCTTCATTTACATTTCAAATGAAATCCCAAAAGTCCCCTATACTCTCCCCCCTCCCTGCCCTGCTTCCCTACCCACTCACTCCCACTTCTTGGCCCTGGCTTTCCCCTGTACTGGGGCATATAAAGTTTGCTAGACCAAGGGGCCTCTCTTCCCAACTAGGCCATCTTCTGCTACATATGCAGCTAGAGACACGAGCTCTGGGGGTACTGGTTAGTTCATATTGTCGTTCCACCTATAGGATTGCAGACCCTTCAGCTCTTGGGTACTTTCTCTAGCTCCTCCATTGGGGGCCCTGTGTTCCATCCTATGGATGACTGTGAGCATCCACTTCTGCATTTGCCAGTCACTGGCAACACCTCACACGAGACAGCTATACCAGGGTCCTTTCAGCAAAATCTTGCTGGCATATGCAATAGTGTCTGGGTTTGGTGGTTGATTATGGGATGGATCCCCAGATGGGGCAGTCTCTGGATGGTCCATCCTTTCATCTTAGCTCCTGCTAAACAGGTAGAAGAAGCTCTTTTTCTTCAACCCTAGTTACCACTGCTCCAATTAGTCTCATTTTGCCCAGAATCATTTTATCTAACCTTTAATTTCACTATACTCCCAGATTAGCCTAAATACCAGTGTTATTGTGATAATCCACTTTTTAAAAATTCTTCTTTTTATTAGCATGGATGTGTTACCTGAACCATAGATCAGAGTACTACTTGTATGCTTGGTGCCCTCATTGGTGAGAAGAGGGCATCAGTCTCTCTGGGACTGGAGTTACAGACAGTTATGAGCTGCCATGTGGGTGCTGAGAATAGAACCTGAACCTGGGCCTCCAGAAGATCAGCTAGTGCTCATAACCACTAAGTCATCTCCCCATCTCTAAATAATACACTTTCTTAATCAAAGTGTTTAATAATGTATGTACATACCCTAGGTTCTGGGATAGAATTGACCTTTGCTTAACAGGCTAGTATATACAGCCTCAGTAATATTGAATGAGGTTTTTTTTTTTTTTTTTTTCTCTCAGCCCTCTGGGCTTTGGCTGTACACTTTCCTCAAAAGCTTCTCCCAAGCCTCTTGGTCACCAAATCTTGCTCACCTTTTAGAGCCTATATCACATGATCCTTTCTCAATGAAACCTTTCCTGACTTAATAGAGTAGGCTGTGGTCATTTTATCCCCATGTTCCCACAGAGTCTGTTCAAACACACACACCTTTCCTAGAGACTTCATTGCAAAGGACACTTTCTTTACCTATCTTCTTTTCTGTCTATACTATGAAATACTAGAAGGCAGTGGTTATTTCACATCTGAATCTCTAGCCCTTATTATAGTCTGTAGCACAAGTTTTATTACAGGGGTGGGGGGACAGGAAAGGAGTAAAGGGAACTTTATTGAGTTTATTGGTTCTTATCTCTCTGCTGTGGCTCAAGAATGTATATATTTCCTTTAAACCTAACTCTATCTGATCTGTCTGTTGGAAAATGTGTTTTTATGTGACTACATAACATAACATGTGATGTGTGTGTGTTATTGGTTTACAGCCAGAATCATCACAAGTTCTTTTCTTCCAGTGCTAAAAAGAGAACTTTTGCACACACTAGGCAAGTTTACTATCACTGAGCAACATCCCCAGCTCTTACCAGCTTCATCCTGCCTTTAGGCTCAAAGTCCTCAAATAGTATCCTATTAGGATCACATTCATCTACACTCATTTCCCAAGAGGTAAAGTAACAAGAACCTTTAAATCTCATTGAAAATGTTCCCTCTACCTGTAGCTTGAGCTCCATGTCTTCAGTCTGAGACTTTAGCTGGGCCTATCCTTTTATGTTCCTTTCTCCTGTGTAGTTAATAAGCTTTCTAGTCTCACTGATCCTCCTGTAGCTAAATGCTTTTCATTGGAAATGAAAACAACATATATATATATTGTTTTCTGATGTGAGTGCACATATGTGTGTGAGTGTGTGCATGCATGTGAACATGTGCACACATATCTTTATATGTACAAGAATGCAAACACCTACAGTTGATATGGAGTACTTTCTTCAGTTGTTGTACACCTTATATGCTGAGATGAGGATTTCCAGTTGAACCCAGAGATGACCATAGCAGGCTTGCTGTGGGACTCTGTCTCTGCCTCCTGTGCAATGGGATCACAGGTTGACCAGTCAGTATTTATGATAGTTCTAGGAATCAGAACTATGCTCTTCATCTGCTGAGCCTTGAAATCAATGAGTTTACAGTTTATGATGATTTTTTTTTCTGGTAGATGTCAGATGGGCTCGGCTGGCACATGTTACAGAGCACGCAATCCCCATTCTTATTTTTGGCCTTGGTCCTGTCTGCCTTGGATGCTTGACCATCTTACTCAGACTTGTTACCTGGAAAGTTTGGCTTGGTGCCACCACACGGTCTGGTAGGATTCCCTGTCCTTTCCAGAATCCGATTTATCCATCTAACTTTGCCAGAGGACTGGAGAGTATTGCTCACTACATTATCTTTTGGCTCTCTAAAACTCTGTACTTGCCCAGTACCTTTTCTGGTTCCTGAGAGAATTAGTCTGCTTCCATGGGTAAGGAGGGCACTTTCCCTTTGTAACACAAAAGAGGTCTCTGTTATACTTTAGCTATCCAGCTAGTGCTTCCATAACTCTTCTTAGGTGGCTCAGTGAGAAAATCACAATGATATGCACTTATGAAGATACCATAATGGAAACCATTATTTTGTATGCTAACCAAATAATGATAATAATAACATTAAAAATAAACTGTGATTTTTTTTCTGTTTTTCATTGCCTGCTTCTTTTTTTTTAATGTTTTACTGTTTTTCTGGTATTGTAATTTAATTACTACATTTTTCCTTTCTTTTCTCCATTCAGTATACCCCTCCCACTCTCCCTCAAATTCATTGACTCTTTTTTATTGTTATTGTATGTGGGTATATATATATATATATATATATATATATATATTCCTAAATATAACATGTTCTGTCCCTATTATGCAGCTTGTATGTTCGTTTTGGGGGCTGACCTTTTGGCACTGGACAACCAATTGGTGTACTGTTCCCTGGGGAAGACCACCTTGTCTTCTCCCAGCTTTCTTCTGTTACCTCTAGTTCTTTGTGTAGGATTGAGGCCTCATGGACTTTTCCTCATCCACCTGGCATATTCACTGGCATCATCCTTGTTCAGCTCACAATTGGACTTCCATAGTAGGGAGACGTTAAGTGTATAGCTCCTGTTTTACTAGGAGACATAATCTCACAGCAAAGTTCCTGATCTCTAGCTCTTAAAATCTGTCTGCCTTCTCTCCTTCAATGTTCCTTGAGCCTTCAGTGTGGGAGTTGTTTGATTTGGTACTGAGCTCCACAACTCTGCATTTGATTGGTTGTGGCTTCTGTACTGGGCTCTGTTGCCAAGAGAAGTTTCCTTTATGAGGGGTAAAGACTCCACTTTCCTGTATCTATAAGGACAAATTTTTATAGATTGATGGTATTATGCTGGTTTATTTATTAAATTATTGGTTGTAGATGCTCTTCTAATAACTATGACTTCATTAGCACTGAGTGTTTAACAAGGTTTCCAGTGCTAGATAGAGTATCCTTTTTGTTGAGCAGGTCTTGACTCATTTAAATAGGGATGCCTCCCTCCATTCATAGACCCAGAGACCAAGCCAACCTTGTGCTGTATGATCTCATTCCCTCCACATCGTTTGTTGTTCCAGGATTTGATAATCTGTTCCAAGTTAACCCAATCAACGTAATTCTCTGGAACCTGGAACTGGTACTGGGATACATAGCGTGGCAGCCAGTCATTAAAGCTGGGCCACCATGAGTGGTGATGCATTAATGAAGATGGGCCACTAACTTCCATTTGAGGCTGCAGAACAGTACTGATTCTTGTCCTTACTTGCAGCAATTCTTTCTTCTATGCCTTGCACCCAAATAAGACTTAGACATTGACATGTAATGAACAAAGCATCAGGACTATAAATGGTCCTCCATTTACAGTGTTTTTTTGTTCTGTTTTGTAGTGTGGGGAAGTAAAACACATTCAAAAAAAAACATACCTTCAATTTTCATCTTTTCTGGAGCCAGTGACATGCCTCGTTCCCAGTCAATCATATGATCACAAGGCTAAATAACTCACATTCCACAGTATAACATATTGCTAAACATGAGTTTTATGCATCAAGTTGGATTTCTTTAACTTTTACAGTGTCTTCAATTTATGACGGGTATATCCAGCTCTACAACCATTGTAAGTTGAGGAGCATGGGCAACTCTATCCTTCTCTGACTACTGTCCTGGGCCTGAAAAGAGATTGTTTTCATTGTTCATGCAAATGCTTACCTATTCGAGCATTTTGCTAGCTGTTCCGCTAAGAATGACTTTGAAGCAGAATCAGCACTGAACTTAGGCTTAAGTTTCTCCCAAGGCGAAGGAGCGAACAGTAGCATTGTTTGACAGGTATTTTCAGACCTCCTCTGAGCTAATATCTGGGAGTGCTTCTGCCTATGAGCCTGTGTGGCCTCCTTCTGATGTCTGTTTGTCTAGTTCATTAACTCTGTGACCTTGGACAGATTTCTTGCTTTCTTTGAGCTCCAGTTCCTTGTGTGTAAAATAGAGGTTGGGTTAGACAATCACAAGGTCTCTGCTAGTTCTATGGACCAGGACAGCCTCCTTCAAGGGTCAACATCAGATGCCCCATCTCTTCCTGCTCCTCCAACCCCTAGTCTGCTTCCCCTATGCAACAGAACTCCCTGAGTTCTGGTGTCTTGTCGAAAGGCATCTCCAGTTCTCCATTCGTTGGCAATGTGGAGAGGAGCCAGGCTTTGAGCCCCAGGAGTCACCAGCCCCTTTTCTGCTCAGGTTATGAACCCACTTCCCCAGGTTTTCTTTGATGATTCACTCAGCTGCCCCTCCCTTACCCTTGGGAATGACCTTCCAGAATGTTCTTTCTTCAGTTTTGCAGTAGGAAGACACTTCACATGCTGAGTTTTAGGAACAGACAAAATCCATCAATGGCAAAATAGTTGCTTTCTCCTGCCCTCCCTCCTCTGGCCCCTCCAACTCTGTCTCTACATCACGTGCCACTCCAATCAGGCTCACACCCCGGGCACAGGCTGCAGCCCTCCCCCTTCTCTTCTCCCTGAAACAGCCCTGCGTTCCCCACAACTTTCTCTGTCCAGCCTTGGTTGCCTCAGCTTGTTCTTTTTTCCCCTTGCTGGGCTCTTCCTTCTGGTAGTAACTCAGCCTTTACCATCTCCCTTCCCTGCCACCCAGCTCCAGCCCCGTTGCTCCCCTCATGGGCCTCTCCCTCTGCAGCTGCTACAGACTGAATGAGTACAACAACAACAACAACAAAAAAAACTTACCACATGTATTGAAATGAAGCTCTCCTTGGACAACTGCAGTTTTCCCTGGGCAGGATTTCAGTCTGATTTTCTCAGGATTCCCATAGAGCCAGAGTTTCTGCCCAGAGCTCCCCCCACAGATGTCTGGGCCTGTGGTGAACCAGAGCCCTTTGCTTCTCTGGCCAGTTCTGAAAGACCAGACTCCTCCCACTCCCAACATCTCTGTCCACTGTTCATGAGCCTAACAAACAAGTGAGGGCAGAGGAAAGTCAGCCAAATGGGGCAGGGAGTCTGCCCCAAGAGGGTTTGTTTAACTCAGAACCCTGAGCCCCCAGGGCAGGGATCCAAACTCCCCTCACTGAAGCAGAAACCAATCTTGCAAACAAACATATAAACAAATGATTACCAGTGAGTCAGGAAGGGCTGTTAAGGGCTGGAGAGTTCTAAGCTGTCCCTGGCACTTACCCCAACGCTTAGGCCTCAGGATTGCCCAGGAGGGCCTGGAAGTGGGATTGAGTCTCTAAAACCTAATCTCTGCCCAAGCTCTGAGCAGCTGAGCTGGATGGTGTGGGCCTCCCTGTCAATCACTGCCTCTTTCTTCCTGGGCCTCTCCATCTTGAATCCCACTCCAGCTCATTTTGCTTGAAAGCCTGGGCTCTTGTCCATCTCCTCTGTATATCTCTGCCATCTTTTGGCAGTCTTTCATCATCCTGAACCACATTTTAATAGCCACAAAATGGTTTTGCCACCATGTACCACCACCCCATATGGGTTAGTTTTCAAATGCCCCTAGGATTTGTGAAAATGACCCCATGGAACACTTTACCTCCTGCCCTTCCCTGTTTCAGTATCCTTGATATATAGTTATTTAAGTTATCTGAAGTCACCAAGAGCCCTGTTCAATCTCCATAACACCTACATGCTGTGGGACCATTACAACACCCAGGCTCTGGGTATCAGGCAGGCTGCCAACTTGTACTTTCCTATCTTTGTCCCTTTCTGCCATTCCCAGAAGAAGCATTAGGTGCTGGTACCAAGCATTTAAATATATAGAGGGATTGGTAAAGAGTGAGGCTTCCTATATGTCCTAGCTTTCAGCCTTGGCAATGGGGATGGACAGTCATTGTCCAGTTCTAGGACCGGGCTTCAAGTTTCACAGATAGAGCCATGCTTTGTATTGTACTCTTAAGCCTTAGCACAGTATCCATCACATAGGAGTCACTCAAATATGCTGAAATGTTTATGGGGGAGATAGCTAAATGAGTAAAGCTGACAGCAATACATTTCAGGGCCTGCTGTGACCTTCTCTCTGTAAGTAAGATCTGTAGGCTCAGGAGTTAGTTTTCTGGGAATGCTATAACAAGCTAGCACAAAACAACAGCTTATAACAGCACCCGTGGACAAGCTCACAGCTCTGTAGATCAGAAATCTGAGTGGGCTCAGCTGAATTCTCTACAGGTCCCATAAGCCTAAGATCAAGGTTTGAGCTGGCTTGCAAGTTTAAAGCCAAGTAAGTATTGAATTCCAAGTTTATTTAGGTTATTGGCAGACTCCACTTCCTTGTGGCTGTTAGTCTCAGACCACATTTCCCTGTTGGCTGTCATTGGAGGTCACTCACTGCTAGGAGAGGTTGCTTGCATTTCTTCTCATGCACCCTCTTCAAACTGGCAACAGTGCCTCAAGTCTTTCTCATCTCCTTGTCGTTGCCTTCTGCCAACAGATGGAGAAAGTTCAGTGCTTTTAAGGACTCTCATAATTAGATTAGATCCATCCAGATGTCCTCCTTTTTCTTTCGCCCTTTTTATTAGTTCTTTGAGAATTTTCTACAATGTCTTTTGATCGCATTTACTTTCCTTCCTACAACACCTCCCAGATTGTCCCCTGTCCTGGTTTGTGTCCTCCTTTTTTCTAAAAACAAAAACAAAAACAAACCCACCTATTAAGTCTAATTTGTGTGGCCCACAAGTTCTTGAATGTGTGGCCTTTTACTGCAGTGTGATTGACCTACCGGGGTCATATCCCTACAGCAAAGGAACTCTTCCTTTCCAGAAGCTATCAATTATCAATAGCCCCCCAGCTAGTAGTGAAACTTCATGTCCACCTCCCCTTTCCATGTTGAGATTTGGTCTGGCTTGAACTTGCACAGATCTTGTGCATGCTGTTATAATCGCTGTGAGTTTTTATGTACAACCGCTCTGCTGTGTCCAGAATATACTGTTTTGTTATAGTCATCTATTGCAGTTGGCTCTTAATGATCCCTGAGCCTTGGGAAGAGGGGTATGACCACCCCACAATCTCTTGTTCTCTGAACCTTGTCTTGTTTTGGTCTCTGTGTTAAACTGTATCTTCCACAAAAAGAAGCATCTCTGATGATGGTTGAGAGGTGTAATAATCTATGGTTATAAAGAACAAGTCACTAGAAGTTAGTTTGGTAGGTTCTCCCCTAGGATGTCTCTCTAGCTTTATGTTCTTAGTTCCAGTAACAGTGCCAGGTATGGGTCTTATCTTGTGGAGCAAGCCTTAAATCCAATCAGAAAGTGGTTGGTTACTCCTATGGTATTCTTGTCTTTCCAGGCCAGTCATTATTGTAGCTGTTGGAGATTGGAGATTGGCAGCTGGGTAAGACTTTCCTTATTACTTTTCTCCTCAAGTGTGTATAGCACTTTCTAGCCTATGACAGCCAGTCAGTATTAACCTTGCTTTCAGATGAATATTAACCTGACTTCTCCAAGTTCTGTGACTCAGGTAGTGTGCTGTCTTCAGCAATAAGGTATTACTATCAAGTGTGGAAGATAACTAAGATAACTGGCAATAGCCTGTAGTATTGGAGGAGTCAATAGGACCTCATGGACCAACAACACTAAAAGGGGTAACCCATCCCTGGCACCAGGGCTTTTATTTGTTAGTTTGTGACGTCTAGTAGGAGCACTGCCATCCCATTATAGGGTGGGCCTATTTAGACTCATTTCATATCCATGTATGTATTTCAAGAAGCTTCTGGAGCAGTACATGTCTACATGGCATTTTGGAAAGATCTTTAGTGTCAGTGATCCCTCCCTTATTTCCTCCTATCTGCTGCTCTTCCATCCCCCAGCAAGATTTAACCTTTTTCTGTTCCATTATTTCCCTTTCTCCTCTCTCTAAAGCCCCCAATCCCCTCTAAGCCCTTTCTCCTTTCCTGACCTCTATGAATATTTCAAAGGAAACACACATATCTGAAGATTCAAATCTAACATTCATAAGCAAGGTAACATATGTAATATTTGTCTTTCTGGGTCTAGGTTACCTCATTCAGGATGATTTTTTTTGTTTCTAGCTCTGTCACCTTACCTAAAGATTGCATAATTTCATGGTGATTTTACAGCTGAACAATACTCCACTGTGTAAATATACCACACTTTCATTATCCATATATCAGCTGATGAGATCTCTTTTTATGGTGCTGATAGACACAAAATATGTCACTTACTCTATTTATATGTTTCATACATTTATGCTGTTAGGTAACCACCATTGTCAAAGTCTGCCTTAGAACATTTTGATTTCCCCAAAGTGAAACACTGAATCCATTAAAAAAGATACAAATAAAACCTCCTGTATTACTTTACTTTCTGTTTCCATGATGAAGACAATTATCAAACGCAACTTAGAGAAGAAAAGGTTTAATTCATCCTTTTCTCCCATTAATTTACTTATTTATTCACTTTACATCCTCATCGATGCCTCCTGATCCCCCCTCACACAGTGCCTCCCCCTTTCCTCCTCCCCTTCTCCTCTGCCTGGGTATCAGCCCACCCTGACACATCAAGTCACAGCAGGACTAGGCTCATCCTCTTCCAGTGACGCCAGACAAGGCAGTCCATTTAGGGGAATGTATTTCACCTACAGACAACAGTTTTAGAGACAGCCCCTGCTCCAATTGCTGGGGGACCCACATGAAGACCAAGTTGAACAATTGCATATCTGTGCGTGAAGGGGGCTAGGTCTGTCCCATGTTTGCTCATTAGTTCAGTCTCTGAGAGCCCCCAAGGGTCCAGGTTAGTTGACTGTTGGTCTTTCTGTGGAGTTCCTATCCCCTCTGGGTTTTTCAATCCTTCCCCCAACTGTTCCATAAGAGTCTCTGAGCTAAGTCCAATGTTTAGTTGTGGGCCTCTGCGTCTGTTTCAGTCACCTGCTGGGTAGAGCCTCTCAGAGGACAGTTATATTAGGCTCCTATCTGCAAGCATAACAGAGTATCATTAATAGAGTCGGGGATTGGTTCTTGCCTATAGGATGGGTCTCAAATTGAGCCTCTAATGGTTGTCCATTCCTTCACTCTCTGCTCCATCTTTGTCCGTACATTTCTTGTTGACAGGACAAATTTTGGGTTGAAATATTTGTGGGTGGGTTGGTGTCCTTATCCCTCCACTGGAGGTCCTGCCTGGCTACCTCTTCAGGTTCCATATCCATAGGCTTATTTTATCTTATAGCTTACATTCCTGCACAATGGAAAACCAGGACAGGAACTCAAGCCGGGTAGAAACCTGGTGTGTGTGTGTGTGTGTGTGTGTGTGTGTGTGTGTGTGTTGAGACAGAGTTTCTCTGTGTAACCCTGGTTGTCTTGGAACTCACGCTGTAGACCAAGCTGGCCTCAAACTCACAGTGTTGTTCCTGACTCTACTTCTTGAGTGCTATGATTAAAGGCGTGTACCACCATCACCTGGCATATATATGTTTTTATCAATTTTTTGACGTAGCATAATGTTTTACAGGTTTGTCCGTGTTGTAGCATGTATCAGGGTCTCCCTTTTATAAGAGCAAATGGGCCATGGAATATAATGACTGGGAGAGACATAGCTTACTACATGTATAGATTCTAGGAATTAGGACTTAGAATCTTGGGGATTTTCTTAGAAATTCTGTTTATTTCAGTATCTGCTCCAAGGATGTGGACTGATACTATTTCCCACCTCTGAGTAAAGGAGAAGACTATCTGGAGAAGGGTAAGCGTGTAGTGGCTAGGATGGAGAATGATCTGGGCAATGCTGTGGGATACTCATCTGTTCCATATACCTATGTTGTACAAGGTGCTGATGCTGAGTTTAAAAACTGAGAGAGAAATGTTTCATATGTCCATTTGACAGAGGCAAACTGAGGCTTAGAAACTTATCCAAAGCATTACAACCTCTACAAAGAAACATGCATTGGGAGAAAAGCGCTGGGGTAGCTAGGGCGCAGGGTCGGCTGACACTTGCCAGCTACCCACAACACCTGCCTGAGACTGCATTAGTTAGGGAAGCAGAAAACCCGGCCTGAGTAGGACCACAGGCCTCTTCCGGCCGAACCAGCACCAGGGTAGCTAGAGCGCAGGGTCGGCTGACACCCGCCAGCTACCCAGGACCCCCGCCACAGGATTTTGAGACTGCTGGTGAGTGGAACACAGCTTCTGCTCCAGTCCAATCACGCGGGACCTGAGACTGCTTTGGTTGGGGAGGCAGAAATCCGGCCTCAGTAGGGCCACAAGCCTCTCCGGTCAGAAAAGCGCTGGGGTAGCTAGGGCGCAGGGTCGGCTGACACTCGCCAGCTACCCACAACACCCGCCACAGGATCTTAAGACTTCTGATGAGTGGAACACAGCTTCTGCTCCAATCCAATTGCGCGCGGGACCTGAGACTGCATTAGTTAGGGAAGCAGAAAACCGGCCTGAGTAGGACCACAGGCCTCTTCCGGCTGGACCAGCACCAGGGTAGCTAGAGCGCAGGGTCAGCTGACACCTGCCAGCTACCCAGGACCCCAGCCACAGGATTTTGAGACTGCTGGTGAGTGGAACACAGCTTCTGCTCCAATCTTTAAACAGTGACAACGACAACAACTAACCCCAGAGATTACCAGATGGCGAAAGGTAAACGTAATAATCTTACTAACAGAAACCAAGACAACTCACCATCATCAGAACCCAGCACTCCCACTTTGCCCAGTCCAGGGCACCCCAACACACCGGAAAAGCTAGACACGGATATAAAAGCATATCTCATGATGATGGTAGAAGACTTCAAGAAGGACTTTAATAACACACTTAAAGAAATACAAAGGAACACTGGTAAACAGGTAGAAGACAGTAAAGAGGAAGCACAAAAAATCCCTTAAAGAATTGCAGGAGAACACTGCTAAAGAGTTACAAATCCTTAAAGAAAAACAGGATAACATAATCAAACAGGTAGAAGTCCTTAATGAAAAACAGGAAAACACATCCAAACAGATGATGGAAATGAACAAAAGCATACTAGACCTAAAAAGGGAAGTAGACACAATAAAGAAAACCCAAAATGAGGCAACACTGGAGATAGAAACCCTAGGAAAGAAATCTGGAACCATAGATACTAGCATCAGCAACAGAATACAAGAGATGGAAGAGAGAATCTCAGGGGCAGAAGATTCCATAGAGAACATCGGCACAACAATCAAGGAAAATGTAAAATGCAAAAAGATCCTAACTCAAAACATCCAAGAAATACAGGACACAATGAGAAGACCAAACCTATGGATAATAGGAGTGAATGAGAATGAAGATTTTCAACTCAAAGGACCAGCAAACATCTTCAACAAAATTATAGAAGAAAACTTCCCAAATCTAAAGAAAGAGATGCCCATGAACATACAAGAAGCCTACAGAACTCCAAATAGACTGGACCAGAAAAGAAATACCTCCCGACACATAATAATCAGAACAACAAATGCTCTAAATAAAGACAGAATACTAAAAGCAGTAAGAGAAAAAGGCCAAGTAACATATAAAGGCAAGCCTATCAGAATTACACCAGATTTCTCACCAGAGACTATGAAAGCCAGAAGAACCTGGACGGATGTTATACAGACACTAAAAGAACACAAACTCCAGCCCAGGCTACTATACCGAGCCAAACTCTCAATTAACATAGATGGAGAAACCAAAGTATTCCACGACAAAACCAAAGTCACACATTATCTCTCCACGAATCCAGCCCTTCAAAGGATAATAACAGAAAAAAACCAATACAAGGACAGGAACCACGCCCTAGAAACAACAAGAAGGTAATCCCTCAACAAACCTAAAAGAAGACAGCCACAAGAACAGAATGCCAACTTTAACAACAAAAATAACAGGAAACAACAATTACTTTTCCTTAATATCTCTTAATATCAATGGACTCAACTCCCCGATAAAAAGACATAGACTAACAAACTGGCTACACAAACAAGACCCAACATTTTGCTGCTTACAGGAAACTCATCTCAGAGAAAAGGATAGACACTACCTCAGAATGAAAGGCTGGAAAACAATTTTCCAAGCAAATGGTATGAAGAAACAAGCTGGAGTAGCCATTCTAATATCTGATAAGATTGACTTCCAACCCAAAGTCATTAAAAAAGACAGGGAGGGACACTTCATACTCATCAAAGGTAAAATCCTCCAAGAGGAACTATCAATCCTGAATATCTATGCTCCAAATACAAAGGCAGCCACATTCATTAAAGAAACTTTAGTAAATCTCAAAGCACACATTGCACCTCATACAATAATAGTGGGAGACTTCAACACACCACTTTCACCAATGGACAGATCGTGGAAACAGAAACTAAACAGGGACACAGTGAAACTAACAGAAATTATGAATGAAATGGATCTGGCAGATATCTACAGAACATTCTATCCTAAAACAAAAGGATATAACTTCTTCTCAGCACCTCATGGTACCTTCTCCAAAATTGACCACATAATTGGTCACAAAACAGGCCTCAACAGATACAAAAATATTGAAATTGTCCCATGCATCCTATCAGATCACCATGGACTAAGGCTGATCTTCAATAACAAAATAAATAATAGAAAGCCAATCTTCACGTGGAAACTGAACAACACTCTTCTCAATGATACCTTGGTCAAGGAAGGAATAAAGAAAGAAATTAAGGACTTTTTAGAGTTCAATGAAAATGAAGCCACAACATACCCAAACTTATGGGATGCAATGAAAGTATTTCTAAGAGGAAAACTCATAGCTCTGAGTGCCTCCAAAAGGAAACTAGAGAGAGCACACATTAGCAGCTTGACAACATACCTAAAAGCACTAGAACAAAAGGAAGCAAATTCACCCAAGAGGAGTAGACGGCAGGAAATAATCAAACTCAGGGGCGAAATCAACCAAGTGGAAACAAGAAGAACTATTCAAAGAATCAACCAATCAAGGAGCTGGTTCTTTGAGAAAATCAACAAGATAGATAAACCCTTAGCCAGACTCACTAGAGGGCACAGGGAAAGCATCCTAATTAACAAAATCAGAAATGAAAAAGGAGACATAACAACAGATCCTGAAGACATCCAAAACACCATCAGATCCTTCTACCAAAGGCTATACTCAACAAAACTGGAGAACCTGGATGAAATGGAGAAGTTCCTAGACAGATACCAGGTACCAAAGTTGAATCAAGATCAGGTTAATGATCTAAACAGCCCTATATCCCCCAAAGAAATAGAAGCAGTCATTAATAGTCTCCCAACTAAAAAAAGCCCAGGACCAGATGGGTTTAGTGCAGAGTTCTATCAGACCTTCAAAGAAGATCTAATCCCAGTTCTTCACAAACTATTCCACAAAATAGAAACAGAAGGTACTCTACCCAACTCATTCTATGAAGCCACAATTACTCTGATACCTAAACCACAAAAAGACCCAACAAAGATAGAAAACTTCAGACCAATATCCCTTATGAATATTGATGCAAAAATCCTCAATAAAGTTCTTGCTAACCGAATCCAAGAACACATCAAAACAACCATCCATCCTGACCAAGTAGGTTTCATCCCAGGGATGCAGGGATGGTTCAATATACGGAAATCCGTCAACGTAATCCAGTATATAAACAAACTCAAAGACAAAAACCACATGGTCATCTTGTTAGATGCGGAAAAAGCATTTGACAAGATCCAACACCCATTCATGATAAAAAGTCTTGGACAGCTCAGGAATTCAAGGCCCATACCTAAACATGATAAAAGCAATCTACAGCAAACCAGTAGCCAACATCAAAGTAAACGGTGAGAAGCTTGAAGCAATCCCTCTAAAATCAGGGACTAGACAAGGCTGTCCACTTTCTCCATACCTATTCAACATAGTACTTGAAATCCTAGCCAGAGCAATTCGACAACAAAAGGAGATCAAAGGGATACAAATTGGAAAAGATGAAGTCAAAATATCACTCTTTGCAGATGATATGATAGTATATATAAGTGACCCTAAAAATTCCACCAGAGAACTCCTAAGCCTGATAAACAGCTTCGGTGAAGTAGCTGGATATAAAATTAACTCAAACAAATAAATGGCCTTTCTCTACACAAAGAATAAACAGGCTGAGAAAGAAATTAGGGAAACAACACCCTTCTCAATAGTCACAAATAATATAAAATATCTTGGCGTGACTCTAACTAAGGAAGTGAAAGATCTGTATAATAAAAACTTCAAGTCTCTGAAGAAAGAAATTATAGAAGATCTCAGAAGATGGAAAGATCTCCCATGCTCATGGATTGGCAGGATCAACATTGTAAAAATGGCTATCTTGCCAAAAGCAATCTACAGATTCAATGCAATCCCCATCAAAATTCCAAATCAATTCTTCAACGAATTAGAAAATGCAATCTGCAAATTCATCTGGAATAACAAAAAACCTAGGATAGCAAAAACTCTTCTCAAGGATAAAAGAACCTCTGGTGGAATCACCATGCCGGACCTAAAGCTCTACTACAGAGCAATTGTGATAAAAACTGCATGGTACTGGTATAGTGACAGACAAATAGACCAATGGAATAGAATTGAAGACCCAGAAATGAACCCACACACCTAAGGTCACTTGATCTTCGACAAGGGAGCTAAAAACATCCAGTGGAAGAAAGACAGCATTTTCAACATATGGTGCTGGCACAACTGGTTGTTAACATGTAGAAGAATGGGAATTGATCCATTCCTATCTCCTTGTACTAAGGTCAAGTCTAAGTGGATCAAGGAACTTCACATAAAACCAGAGACACTGAAACTTATAGAGGAGAAAGTGGGGAAAAGCCTTGAAGATATGGGCACAGGGGAAAAATTCTTGAATAGAACAGTAATGGCCTGTGCTGTAAGATCGAGAATTGACAAGTGGGACCTCATGAAACTGCAAAGCTTCTGCAAGGCTAAAGACACCATCAATAAGACAAAAAAACCACCAACAGATTGGGAAAGGATCTTCACCTATCCTAAATCAGATAAGGGACTAATATCCAATATATATAAAGAACTCAAGAAGGTGGACTCCAGAAAGTCAAATAACCCCATTAAAAAATGGGGCTCAGAACTGAACAAAGAATTCTCACCTGAGGAGTACCGAATGGCAGAGAAGCACCTGAAAAAATGTTCAACATCCTTAATCATCAGGGAAATGCAAATCAAAACAACCCTGAGATTCCACCTCACACCAGTCAGAATGGCTAAGATCAAAAATTCAGGTGACAGCAGATGCTGGCGAGGATGTGGAGAAAGAGGAACACTCCTCCATTGTTGGTGGGATTGCAAGCTTGTACAACCACTCTGGAAATCAGTCTGGCGGTTCCTCAGAAAATTGGACATAGTACTACCGGAGGATCCAGCAATACCTCTCCTGGGCATATATCCAGAAGATGTCCCAACCGGTAAAAAGGACACATGCGCCACTATGTTCATAGTAGCCCTATTTATAATAGCCAGAAGCTGGAAAGAACCCAGATGTCCCTCAACAGAGGAATGGATACAGAAATTATGGTACATTTACACAATGGAGTACTACTCAGCTATTAAAAAGAATGAATTTATGAAATTCCTAGCCAAATGGATGGACCTGGAGGGCATCATCTTGAGTGAGGTAACACAATCACAAAAGAACTCACACAATATGTATTCACTGATAAGTGGATATTAGCCCAAAACTTAGGATACCCAAAATATAAGATACAATTTACTAAACGCATGAAACTCAAGAAGAATGAAGACCAAAGTGTGGACATTGTGCCCATTCTTATAATTGGGAACAAAACACCCAGGGAAGGAGTTACAGAGACAGAGTTCATAGCTGTGATGAAAGGATGGACCATTTAGAGACTGCCGTATCCAGGGATCCTTCCCATAAGCAGCTTCTAAACGCTGACACCATTGCATACACTAGCAAGATTTTGCTCTAAGGACCCAAATATAGCTGTCTCTTGTGAGATGATGCCGGGGCCTAGCAAACACAGGAGTGGATGTTCACGGTCAGCTATTGGATGTATCACAGGGCTCCCATTGGAGAAGCAAGAGAAAGTACCCAAGGAGCTAAAGGGATCTGCAACCCTATTGTCGGAACAACATGATGTACTAACCAGAACCCTGGAGCTCTTGTCTCTAGCTGCATATGTATCGAAAGATGGCCTAGTCGGCCATCATTGGAAAGAGAGGCCCATTGGACTTGCAAACTTTATATGCCCCAATATAGGGGAATGCCAGGGCCAAAAGAATGGGAATGGGTGGGTAGGGAAGTGGGGGGCGCTATGGGGGACTTTTGGGATAGCATTGGAAATGTAACTGAGGAAAATATGTAATAAAAATATTAAAAATTACAAAAAAAAGAAACATGCATTGGATCACAGACTGGAACTGCCTCCTAAGTCTTGAAATAAGAAGACAATGCCTAATCTGGAAGGAAATGACCAGGTGGTTCTTGCAGTTATTTCTCACTAAACCCTGCCACTGGGATCTCTAAATCTGCCAGCACAATAGATGGTGACTGCTGTGGACTGAAAGCTATGTCCCATCTAAACTCATATGTTGGTAACCTAACCTCCAGTGTAACTGCCTTTGGGAGACAGAGCCCAGGATATGACCAAGAAAGTTAAATGAGGTTATAAGGACTAGACCATGATCTGGTATGGCTAGTGCCCTTGTAGAAGAGGAAGGGACACCAGATCAGCCTTTCTAATACATGAAAATTTGATGAGAAGACATCAGCCTGGAAGCCTGAAAAATTCTTCCAAGAAGAAGCTAACTACCCAGTACCTGGAATGTGGCCTTATGGTCCCCAGAAGAGTAAGAAACTAATATTCTCTTGTTTCAGCTATGTAGTTTGGAGTATTTTTGTTATGGCAACTCAAGTTAACTACTTCAGTGATCATGATACACAGCAGCAGAAACAAAGACTTAAAGGAAGTTCCTGGCCCACTGTGCAATCTTTGCACAGTGTATTTGACCTTTCTAGCATTCACTGGGGGCCAGCCTAGGTGTCCTGCAGGGTTGGATTCGACAGTCTGGGAGGAATGGGGGAAAGGGCTAGTGTCTAAGTCTCTGGCTAGCTTGGTACAGCTGTCCATGGACAGGGCAGTGTTGTGAGAGCAGCTGGCACTCTGGGTGCAAGGCCACCACCCGAAGTGAGGCCAAGAAAGTTGCAAAGGGAATTAGCTACAGCTGAACATCTGCAGCAAGAAGGGCAAGTGCATAGTGCCATCAATGTGCAATTCATTTGTGATTGTGAACAGCATATTTGGGATGTGACAGCAGAGTGCAGGGTCAAGCAGCCAGCAGAGCTGGGGTGGTTTGGAAGCAGTTCAAGACTCTGAACTGAAAAGTCATTTTTTGGGGAAAGACCATGAGCATCTGTTTCAACTCTGAGACTGGCTCCTCTCTCCCAGTGTTGCTGCTTTCTTTTGTCAGACTATGTAGGTCTAGGATGTGGCCTTTGGGAGCAAAGCTCTCAGTTGTTTAATGGCATCTCGGCCTTGGGGCTGTGCATTAGTTATCCACCATTGTGTAACAAATTACTATACATCTAATGACTTAAAACAGCAGGACTTTTTGGTTCATGGTTTTCATGAACCAAAATCTGGTTTTCAGAAATCTGGGCACAGCTTAGCTGGTTCTCTGCTCAGGTCTCCCTAAGTTAAAATCAAGGTGTCTGCAGGGCTACAATTTATCTGGTTGCTGGAAATGTTCACTTTCTTGTGATTGTAGGACTTAGGCTCCCATTTTCTTGCCAGCTGTTGGTCAAGAATTACTCTCCTCACTAGGGGTCAACCTGAGGTCCTTGCCATGAACCTCTTGCCATAAGTAATTCTCAATATGATTGCTTCTTCAGTGTCAAAAACAATTTCTCTCCTTCCTTCCCCTACAATTCACCCTCTTTGTGGGTGTCTCAAGGTTACTGCTGCTATGATAAAACACTATAACCAAAATCAAGACGGGGAGGAAAGAGCTTATTTATGTGGCTTACACTTCCACATTGTAGTCCATCATAGAAGGAAGTCAGGACAAGAACTCAAACGGACAGGAACCTGGAGACAGGAGCTGATGCAGAGGCCCTGGAGGAGTACTGCTTGCTGGCTTGCTCCCTGTGGCTTAGTCAGCCTGCTTTCTTATAGAACCACCCACAGTGGGCTTAGCCCTCCCTCCATCAGTCACCAATTAAGAAGATGCTCTACAGGTTTGCTTATACCTGGATCTTGTGGGGTCATCTTCTCAACTGAGGCTTCCTTGTCTCTGATGACTCTAGCTTGTGTCAACTTGACATAAAACTAGCCAGCCTAGCGATTGTGTGTATGCTATGGTGCACATGTGAAGGTTACGTGGAGTGGTTGTCTCCTTGTACCTTTCTCAGGAATCCAATTTAGGTAATCAGACTTGCATGTCAAAAGCCTTGTCCATAGCACCACCAATAATCACATTGTAAGACTCCGGGGAGCCTTAGCTTACTGGGGACCCCCTGAGTGAAGCACATGGAGCCAGAATCAATGCAAAAAGCAAGAGGAATTTATTGTTCCAGTGCACTGGGGTGGTCCCAGACCCGAAGGAGAGGTGGCAACCTCCAGCAGCCCGTTAGGCGAGTTTTTATATGGTTTCCAGGGATAGAATAGAGCATCAGCAACTAGGCACAGTATGATTGGTGGAACAATGCCCCCTTTAAACTGATTGGTCTTTAGGGAACGAGGTAGTAGGGGCTTACTCAGCCTCTCCCTTCTGGCCTACATGCTCTCTGACCTATCTCTTCCAGGAAGGGAGGGGTCCAATGGAACTTTGGAAAATTCCAAAGCTCTCAGCTGACCTCTTCAACATCTTATGAAATTATACTACATTATCATACCCTAGAGACTGGCACTGTTAAATTCTATGCCATTTTATCATATGTAGATTCCTGAAATGACCAGCCAATGCAGTCAAATTTCAGAATTGATCCTGTCATTAAAGGTTACCTTGTACCCACAAATGCTATAATCACTTTATTTTGAGAAATTTATATACCATACAATATGTGGCATTTTTTAAAATGACTTTTTGTCCACTCAGCCTAATGCCTTTCAGTCTCATCTGTGTGTTTGTATCAGTAGTTCATTTTATTTATTTATTTATTTTAATTTTTTAAATTTTTTTCAAGACAGGGTTTCTCTGTGTAGCCCTGGCTGTCCTGGAACTCACTCTGTAGACCAGGCTGGCCTTGAACTCAGAAATCTGCCTGCCTCTGCCTCCCAAGTGCTGGGATTAAAGGCATGTGCCACCACCACCCGGCACATTTCTTTTATTGTTGGGTCGTATCCCATATTATGAACATACAAGTTTTAGTCAATGACCTAGAAAGGGGCATTTTAGTGGTTTTAATTCTGGCTATTGCAAATAAAGACACTATAAGCAAATGTGTGAAGATTTTTGTGTCAACATAGTTATTTCTTGGTCTGAAATAAATGTCCACGAGTGTTGAAGGGACTTGGGCCAGCGTGAGCATGGTGAGAGCATGGCGAGCATGGCTCTGGCAGGCCTTTCCTATCTCTCCCATTCCCTCCACCTTGCTAAAATCCATTAGATTACATTACTAAGCTAGCCACAAATGTCTAGTCCCTTATTTGGCTACTTCCTCCTCCTGAGACTGACTACTAAAGTCCACCTATCGAAGTATTGAAGTCCAGAAATCAAAAGCCCCCCTTGGTTCATGTAATTGATATGCTCAATTAAAATTAAACACCTCATCCTAACATGGGGTTTCCCCTTGTACCTTTATAAACTGTCATTGTCCTATGTGCCACCTCGGTCCCTTCTCTATCCAGAGGCAGTTCTTTGTCCTACTCTGGGACAAATATCCCTGCCCCCTTTCCCTTCCCCCTGCCTCCCCTCTCCTTTGTGCCCTTCCCCTTCTCCCTCTTCCTCTGTTTCTTGTCTTTGTCCCTTATCCCTGCCCTCTATCTCTCTGGGGCAAATCAATCTCCTTTGTGTTGAGAACTTGATCTGAGGCCTTGGTCTTGGAGTTCCTGAGCCAATTATTTTTCCTTTAAAGTATAATTCTGTATTATGTGGTAAGTAGATGTTTAGTTTTAAATAAACATGTCCAGTCCTCCCCAGACTATGCATTTATCTTCCTACCAGCAAGGAAAGTGTGCTGCTGTTTCTCACATCCTCACCAGCATTTGATGTTGCCATGATTTCCTTCAGCCTTTGGGATAGGTGGCTTTAATTAGCAGTTACCTAATGGATAGCAGTGGTGAGTATCTTTGCACTTACATGGGTCTCATCTGCAGATGCTCTTCTGTGCCATGTTCCTTCATGCCTTTTCCTTATTGTCTAATTGGGTTACTTATCTGATTACTGTTATATTTTGAGACTACTTTATGGAGTCTAGCTAATGACTGTTATCACATACATGGTTTATAAATATTTTCCCTCTAGGTAGCTTCTTCTCCCCCTCTTAGCAGAAGTGTGTACCAGATAAAAACTATATTTAAATTTTTACATTTTTATTTAACATTGATATATTCCTGTGTGTGAGTGCTATGAGTGTGACCGTGGTTGCACCTGCACGGTAGTACATGTTGAAGTCAGAAAACAATTTTGGGAGACAGTTCTCTCTTACTCTTTGGATCCCAGGGATTGAAAACAGGTAGTCAGCCCACAGGACTGGTGCTCTTACCTGCTGAACCACCTTGCTGCCCACAAAATTTATGATTTTAATCAAGTCAACTTTGTTACTTATTTCTCTTATGGGTTATCATTTTCATATCAAGCCTAAGAATGTTTCATCAGTTCTTATATTTTAAAGATTTCCTACGTTTCCTGTGCTTTATGGTTTTACACTTCATATTTAAAATATATACTCCCTTTTAAGTTGAGGGTTTGTTCTTGTTTCTTTTTGGGTTGGTTTGGTGTTAGGGATCAAATCCAGTGTCTTGTGCATACTAACAATGTTCTGCTACTGAAAACTAGCTGTGATGTTGAAGGTCTGTAATTTCAGCACCTGGGAGATGGAAGCAGGAAGATCAGGAGTTCAAGGTTATCTCTGGCTACATGACAAGTTCAAGGCCACCCTGGGCTGCATGAGACTTTGTCTGAACAAAAACACAAACTATACTTTAACACTGAGCTATACCCCAGCATATCCCTCACCTTTCAATTCGTTTTTTTTTTTTAAAAGATTTATTTATTATATATAAGTACACTGTAGCTGTCTTCAGACACTCCAGAAGAGGGCGCCAGATCTCGTTGCGGATGGTTGTGAGCCACCATGTGGTTGCTGGAATTTGAACTCTGGACCTTCGGAAGAGCAGTCGGGTGCTCTTACCCACTGAGCCATCTCACCAGCCCCTCAATTCGTTTTTATATAAGGTGTTTACTTCATGAACAGTTTTATTATTTGCCTATGTCTATCTAAATGCAGCAACACTATTTCTTGATTTTAAGGACTCACATGATTAAATTAGATCCACTCTGAATAATTGCCATTTATTTTAAGCTCAATGTCAACTGACTATGGATCTTAATTACACATGAAACATCTCTTTTCCCATATAGCAATGTAATAATATGAATTACTGCCCATTGTATTTATGGGTCTCACCTTGGCTTGTTGAGGAGGGATGATGCGAATTATAATGTTAAGGGGGAAAGCCATCCTGAAATTCTGCATGTAACAGGCTGTGAACCGTCTACTGATACTTTTTCCATCTCTAGGAAAATAATTGTCTGCTTCTAGCAAAGCTAGAATGGGGCACTATTTGTACCAAGCAGGTCTGATGCGGAGGGGAGGGAAGCACGTGTGTGGGAGGGAGCACAATGCCACTGCCACTATAAGAGACTTTTCTTTGAAAACAGAGTTGGGAGTTGGGTGTGGTTGCACACTTGTAATACTAGCACTTGGGAGGCAGAGTTGTTTGAGGCCAGCTTGGGTTGCATATTCTTCCTCAATAAAGAAAGAGGGGGTGGGGAGGGAGAGGGGGGTCAGGAAGGGAGGGGAAGGGAGAGAGTAGGAGGAGGGAGGGAGAAAAAGAACCCTTAGGTTAGCTAACTCATGGCTTTTTTTTTAAACTATGGAATCTTTTCTATCTTCTGTGAGACTCCTGTAATGTCTCTTCTGCCAAAAGAACCAAGATATGGAATAAAATGCCAATCCAATCTTTGTATCCAAAGATCAAGTGGGCCTAGTAGGCCAGCCACAACCACAGAGTAGATAGTTCTCTGACTCTTTGTTTATGGTGCGAGGAATGGAACCTATGGTTTCCTGTGCCATCCCCAGCCCAAAATTTCTAGTTCTTGGTGAAATCAAGTTGTAATATTGTCCCTTCAAGCTGGAGCTGCTGGAAGATTGTACAGAGTAAAATGGCTGAGGAAGCCAAGAAAAATCCAAGTGAAAAATTTGATTGAGAAATACAAGCGTTTAAGGGGAAAGCCGGTAGAAGAAACACACTTGAATGGGACCCCAGATCTGTTTCTCAGCCCTCTGTGATGTGGGAAAAAGAATAAGAAACACAGGAGTCTCAGCTTCACAAACATTCTTTTATTCTCTCACCTCCTTCTCTGTGATAATCTACTCCCAAACTCTGTCATTACCAATGCAAATTGAACCTCTGGGCACAGCAGTGTACCAGTCCTGATTCCAGTATACGCTATGGAAATGGAATTTAAAGGTCAGCAAACTTCCCTGCCCTCAAATCCTCTTCTTAAGTGTTCATGATCTACCTTCCAAGCTAACTGTTGAAATCAGGTTTATCTGGTACTATGTTTCCTGCGCCACAGAGCTCCTCCCAACCCAAGCTGCAGAGGATCTCAGAATGGGGGTGGCTACATTACCCTAGTCCCTGCAGCTGCTTCCGTGCCACTGATGTGTGCTGAAGTGTGGTCTCTTCTGCCTTTCATACACACTTCATCTGAGGCTATCATCCTTCCTACTGCTCCATCTGCTCACATTCTCATTTATATTTTCTCCATTGTCAGAAAAATTTCAATATATGTTTATTAATTTTTGAAAATTTCATACAATGCATTTTGCTCGTATTCACCTCCTACTCCTCCCTTAACTCCTTCCATATTCCTCCCACCCCTTTCCAACTTCATGTCTTCCTTTTAAAATTGTTATAATTTACCAAGTCCAATTTCTTATGCCCATATATTCATGGGTGTGAGACCACCCATTGTAGCATGGTAGACCTACCAGGGACCATATCCTTAAGGAAAACCGACTTTCTCTCTCCCAACAGCCAGACTATCAATAGCTCCTTAGCAGAGGGTAGGGGCTCATGAGTCTCTTCCTATTCTGTGTTGAAACATTGACTGTGTGGATTGTAAGCAGGTCCTGTGCAGACAACCACTGCTGCTATGAATTCGTGAGCTGTAGTCCTATAAGATCCTGGAAAAAAGGTTTTGTTCTAGTCCTCCCAGGCCCATGGTCCTTAAAATCTTCCAGGTACTGCCTCTGAGATGAAGTGAAGCCTGAGTTTTGTGTGGAGGGTATGTGGTATAGATATTCTATTTATGGTCAAATGCTCAAAACACACTCTCTGTACTTTCAGCAGATGTGAGTTTCTGCATTAACCCGGGGTGCGGGGGGGGGTGGTGGTAGTAGGATATAGATGATATGAAGGGGCAAGTGACAGTGACGAGGTTTAAATGGAGAGGGGTATGGGGATGCAAGGCAGAGGAGGAGGTGAAAGGAGGCAAAACTATCACATATACTCAGCTCTTTAAAGTAATTCAATTAGAAGTACCCTACACAGGAGATTATGTTTCTCTCAGAAATCATAGGTTGGTAAAGACAAAGCCCTCTGCCTGGTGTGGGGCATCTCCCCTCCCATTGTTGGTGAAAGGTGTACTGAAAACCCTCAAAACAATATAGGATTCTGCCATTGCTCTTCATTGTTCACCAGAACCTGATGCCACTGTTGGAATAACTTACCCCCAACACACATTGTATCAAGTGGCTATATAGGTGTGGACCTGTATGAGCTCAGGGGCCTCAGCAGAGCCAAGTGCTGGCAGGATATTTAGTATTGTCATTTCTATGGCCCATTACCTGCTTTCTCTATGTGAATGCTTGTCCTTCTTTACTTGCCCAAAAGCTGATTCTCTGAGACTATAATGTTATAAAGCATGCTGCCCTGATGAAGGACATGAAGCCTGTCAGTGCCAAAAGGCAGCGAAGATGGGATAAGTGTTGTCCTGTTGCTGTTTGGTTCAGATTGGATGACTAAGGGACGTGGCTTTTTGTAAAATAAAGAGCTAGTGGCTGAAGCCGAGGCAGAACAACTGACCTGGCAGACAGAAGTGAGGAAGAGAAAAGCAGACAGGACAGGACAGGACAGAGCACAGAGGTGGGACAGTGAGAGCCACATGGGGGACTCAATGGTAGAGAAGCTGGGTTAAGTTAGATGGGCTGGCTGAGAGACTGCCCCAGCAAATAGATCAAAAATTTTAAACTATACAGATGTCTCTGTGTTTTTATTATTACTAATCTTCAATTGAGACCTCAAAAGGCCTGAAGTATACCATACACCTTAGTCCCAGGACATTGTGAAATCAGGCTGGGACTGACTAGGAAGCTTCCTTCTTGTCAGCTAATTTCCATAGCACTACTATATAGGTTGCTGGGGGGTGGGGTGGGGTGTCACATAGTCTTCAACTGTCTTACTCAGCTGTGAACCCTATGAAATGCAATAATGACAGATATGGCAAGATAGCCCCATGGGAGCAATAAATGTGATGGTGGTAACCAGCTATGTTCTGATTGGATTTAAGACCCACTCCACAAGAAGAAATATATGCTGTAAACCATACTGTAGATCTGGCCAGCAGCCTATAGTTGGGGAGCTCAGGGGCCTCAGAGAGTGAAACTACTGCCATTAGTTTGATACATTCGTATAATATCAAATTGTCCACTAAATTCTTGTCTCTCTACTCATAGATCAGTGCAGCGTATCAACAAAGTGTCAGGGCAGGGTTATATCCCTCTCCATTCCAATTCTTATTGAAGCACTGGCTGATTTCTCTTGCTGTAGATGGTTTGTTCTACTCCTATTTCTAGCTCAGTCATTTCTAACCTGAAATTACTTGGAAAACTTTTAGAAAGTATGATTGCTTGCAGCTAGCTCAAGCCAGTTGAATCTGCTTCTTCAGGGCTACAATTTTTCCATGACTTTCTAAATTCTCAAAGGATTCTAGTGGACCAGGATTACAAGGATGGACTTTAAGCTTTCCATTGCCACTTCCACCTTGGTCCATTGTGGCTCCAGCTTGGTCACATACTGCTTTGAATCTAAAGATTCTCATCTCTTCTACACTTTAGGAAGACAACCTACTGCCTGCTATCATACATAAGAATCACCTAGAAGTTTACTGCATCAGCGTTTTGATATCCCAAGAATAATAGGTCCGTCTTATGGCTTTCTTACTTTCCTCATCCATCTCAGTAAAATTTCAGACCATTGACTGCACCCAGATCCTTGCTCCATCCCCAACCTATCCTGACTCCCAGGGTTGATTATTCTCATCACCAACCTTATCACCAAAGCCTTCTTGCCTAACTGTTTTTAACCTTAAAAATCCCAAACCTTGAATCAAGATGGCCGCCAACCTTTCTGATCTTTGGGCAGAATGTCTGAAGAAAGCTGCGTACCATTTATATGAGTGTGGCTACAAATATGTGGTTTTTAATTTTAGTTTATAAACATAGTTTACCCTGTGAGTTTTATTCCCCCCACTGTCTCTGTCTCTCTGTCTTTCTTTCTGTCTCTCTCTCTCTCTTTTTACCTGTCTTTCATATTCCTTGGCCACTATTTTAAACCTTTGCACTTTTGTAGGTACCAGCTATGGTTTAAGAACTACCTTTCCATAACTGCAAGCTTGTTTCCTTCTTCTACCATATTTCCTTTTTCCTTTTACTCTTTTCCTGTACAGGGCTAATTATTCTTCCCATGTTGTGGAATATGTCATCATGTATTTCCTTTTGTTGACTCTTCAATCTCTGTCAGCTTCATCTTCTGATAACTGAGAATGAGCATGCACTCGTGGTGTGTGTGTGTGTGTGTGTGTGTGTGTGTGCGCGCGCGCACACACTTCTCCCATCTCCTAAAAAATAGTCTCTCTTGAGCTTATATTTCCTTTCAGCTACAATCTTCATTTATTGGAGCCCAATCAGTTTAACTCATTGTCTCCATTTCTTCTCTTTTCAGTTCTATTTCAACTGGATATGGGGTCTTCTATAGTCCAAGAACTACAAAAGTAGTGGTTAGGGCAGAACCCATTCAGACATTCCGGACCTTTTTTGTTTCATGTACACCATCTGTGCTAATCACTTCAGCCTTTTAAAATACTCCATTGGCATCTGTGATTCTCCTGTACCATGGCTCATTCCCACCTCCCTCCCTCTTTCTTCTAAGTCTTCATGGCCATACAATGTACAGTCTTTTGTACATTTTAAAGGTTGGAAAATTAATTGTCAAGTGGGGATTTTCTTGCATATATTATCTCCAAAGACAACTGTATAGTGAGGATTACCAACATCTTCCTTTTAGGTCAAGCCTTGAGGCTGAACTCTAAGCTTGGGCATCTTCTATCTTTTCGCTTCCACTTCTTCAACTTTTAAGTGTTCCCGACCAAGGTTTGCTATCTTCTAGAATCTTCTACCATAAAACCACAGAATCAAGAGTCCTATGTTCCTTATCTTTGCTGATGACACCATCGTTAACAACAGAAACAGAGCTTCAGCTATCTCAGAATGGTCTCTCTCATCCTGAATCTCCACTTGCAATTAGTCTAGTTTTTCCCCTATTTTTTCATTTCCTTCATTTCCTAAGCTGTCTTTAATCTGTCCACCTCTCTCCATTGCCTTCATTGAGTGTGATGATAGTAACATCACCTACACACTTGTCTCTATATCTGCCATTTGGTTCTATCAAAATATTTCTACTAAGCAGCCAGAGTGATGAAGGCCTCTAGGAGTGGCACTTGAAATGTCGTAGGTATTTAGTGAAGTCCTATTGGATGAATGAATGTCCAAATTCTCTCTAGAAGTCATTCCAATCCTGCTCCTATTCTGGTGCCTACCCCTGACATTTGGATCTTAGATAAGAAAAGCTCTCAGACTTGGTCTTTGATTCAAGATGGCACACAGCTTTAACTTGAGCTCAGCGGCTTTTCTTTTAGCCTCGTTTTATGGAAATCTTAGAAACCTTCTCATTGAGATTCTTTCTTTCTTTCTTTCTTTCTTTCTTTCTTTCTTTCTTTCTTTCTTTCTTTCTTTCTTTCTTTCTTTCTTTCTTCCTTCCTTCCTTCCTTCCTTCCTTCCTTCCTTCCTTTCTTTCTTTCTTTCTTTCTTTCTTTCTTTCTTTCTTTTTCTTTTTCCTTTGTTTTGTTTTGTTTTGTTTTGTTTTGAGACAGGGTTTCTCTGTGTAGTCCTGGCTGTCCTGGAACTCACTCTGTAGACCAGGCTGGCCTCGAACTCAGAAATTCACCTGCCTCTGCATCCCAAGTGCTGGGATTAAAGGCGTGCGCCCCCACGCCCGATTGGGTGTGAGAGATAGACAACAGGACCTCCAATCTATCTCCCATGTGCTAATTCCACCGTCGTAGACACATAACGGAAGGAAAGAGTTAAAATTCTTTGTCACTTGAGAATGTGTGAGAATTCAGACGATAAGTGCATTTAGTAATTCATTCAGTTACTTGGCTCCAGGGGTATGATGGTGGACTCATTGCCTTCAGGAGACTTGATGGACACAGTGTCAGGAAATGTTTGACACAGTGGAAAGTATAAGGGTATAAGGATGAATATATATATATATATATATATATATATATATATATATACACACACACACATATACATATATATGCCTGTATTAGCATAACCTGGATGGAGGTGGGGTGAAATGCCTCTCATATTGGAGAATGGCCAAAATGTTGCTCTAGGGAGTGCTCTGATCATGAGACTACCAAAGTAGTAGGAAATCATGACATGCTGGGCAGATAGGGTGTCCTGAGTCTGTAGTGGTTCTGTTTCAGCCCCTTACTCCTTGCTTTAACCATTTTTTGGTGCACCAACCATTTACATCTCCTTGGCTGCCTAGGATGTAGTCGGGTCAACCTTCCTGGCTGTGCCCAAGATAGAAAGTGCCAGTTTTTGCTGTCATTTTTATTTTGTTTTTGTTTTAAGAAAAGGATAATATGTGGAAATTTCTCAGGATGCTTTGTATTCTGAATTTTCTCCCACAACCCACTAGCTATTTGCTAGTGACTCATTCTGATGTCCCCAAAGGAGGTTCTTTCATCCAAACCTCTTGACAGTGTTTGAAAACCCACTCTATGTTGTAGCCTATTGCTGCCAATGTGGTCAGTGGAGAAGGGCTGGCCAGTCACACAGCTTCTGACCAATAAGGATAAGGCAAGCAGCAGGGATCCAAGTTGCAAATGTTGGTGCTGAGAAATCAAGTCTTGTGACCCTGCCTTCTTTCTGGGGTGTGTGCAGGGAGGGGGGGTTCTGCTGGGATGGCCTTCTCCTGAGTCCCTCCCTTGCCTCCTCCCTTTGTGGGCAGGGCTGTACCAGACCAAGAAGACACTGCCCCAGGGGCTCGTAATCTGAGTGAGACAGTCCAATTATGTACAATTTATGGAGCTCAATTGGAGTGAGTTCAGAAAAGAGCAACCTGAACAATTAAGGGACCGGAGGGCTCGGCTTCTGGGGCAAGATAAAAGGCAGGAGGTCTCAGGCAGACCCAGTGGTTTCAGGAGAGCGGGTGAAGGGGGAAGGGCCTGCAAGGATGTCTGCCAGCTAGGGAGTGTTAACGGAGCCAACACCTGGGAGTGAGGAGGGTGGACGAGCAGGAACAAGGCGAGGGATGTGAGCCCCCAGGAAGTGTGGCCAAGAGGCTTGGAGCGCAGACCCAGGTGCTAGGAGCCAAGGCATGTTGAGCAAGTAGTAAATTTTGGCTTTCCTGGCCCAAGTCCTGGCTTGAGGGAATCCCAGGAAGCCCTGGAGAGTGGAGCTGGCAGCAGGATGGTGCCTTGACAGAAAGAAACCTAGATTGGGGCCTAGTAAATGCTCAGGCTCCATAAGAAGGCCGCATGGTGTAGAAAAACGATGGTTAAGGAGTTCTGTAATATTGAGAGGAGGAGGAGGAGAAGGAGGATTGTTTTAGTCTTGACTATACCTATGACAGGCTATGTGATTTGGGGAAAGTCCTTTCCGTTCCTATGAGTTGGATTCCTCCTCTGTCAAAAAGGGAGACCTTTTGAAGACTTGAACTCTCTTTTAATGACATCTTACATAGACTCCTACTCTGTAAATGAGAGAAAAACAATACTTGGTTAATAGAAGGGTACCCGTTAAGTTTAAATTTATGTCAACAGAACTATGAGGGTATTTATATCAACTCAGTAGCTTGAAATCAAACGTTGTGACTCTCTTGCTACCTAAAATCCAAGGGCACCTCAGAACTCTGATGCTTTCCGAATGAATTCTGTGGGTCCTGAAAGGGTAGATACTGTCTTCTTTCCCGTGTGTTCACAGTGCCTTGGGATCATTTATGCCTGCCTTTGGGCATGGCTCAACTGCATCCAATTGAACTGTGGACCTCTGATTTGGCAAAAGACAACTGCCAGAGGCATGTCATTTGGCTGTTTCAGTGTTCCCACCCAGATGGCTCTAGATGGTTTTCTTGTATGGGAGGACTCACAGTGTCCTGGTCTCTCAACAAACAGTGTGTACTCCTTTTCTCTTTGGCCACAGTTTCCAGAAGTTTCACAATTGGGTGCCAAGAGGTGGCCCACACTACAAACTTTAAGAGTTTGAGTAAAACCATCCTAATCCAAAAAAAGAAGTTACCTGGACAAGAAGTTCAAGAGTGGGCCTGGTTTAAACACCACACTTAGCCATAAGGTACTGACTGTGTAAATGGTGTTACCAAGCAAAGCTATGGATAGTAGCTTGTTTCCTGCAGGGCCTTCCTTGAATGGGAGATAATTCCAGGTCTTCTTAGGAGAATATTAAAAAGGACTTAATAGAATTAGAAAAATGAGGAACATTTTTGTTAGGTTAAAGGTGCAAAACGGATATGCAGGAATATGAAGGAACATAGTTTAAAAAGAACACATGGTGCAGGCTTATGGTTTTTTATTCCTTTCCTTTAGAAATGCAAAAGTGTCTTGATATACTGTCATTCATATTCTTTAAAGTGGCTGTATAATAAGCCGTTGTATATATGCATCAAAACTTATTGAACCTATCTTCTTTTGATGAAATCTAAGTTCCAGTAATATATATGATTCATGATCTTACCACCCCTATTATTATGTACACATCATTGGACAGAGGTGTAAGCATGCAAGCACATCTTATTAGAGTAGTTGTGCTACCTTTTAAAGTTAACTGTGAGGTGTCAGGGCAGAGTACTCTGGAAGGCTATGGCCTCCTTTTGCTACCCTTTACCAGTTTTGGGGCTTTCCCAGAACTTTGGTCTGCTGGAGCTAAATGTTTTCCTGGGACATGGTGGAAAATGGAGCCAAAAGTTCAGATGGCCTGGTAGGGACTCTTGAGATATACCCACCAACTAACAATTCCTGACTGGTGGCACCTTTCTTTCTTTCTTTCTTTCTTTCTTTCTTTCTTTCTTTCTTTCTTTCTTTCTTTCTTTCTTTCTTTCTTTCTTCCTTCCTTCCTTCCTTCCTTCCTTCCTTCCTTCCTTCCTTCCTTCCTTCCTTCCTTCCTTCCTTCCTTCCTTCCTTCCTTCCTTCCTTCCTTTCTTTCTTTCTTTCTTTCTTTCTTTCTTTCTTTCTTTCTTTCTTTCTTTCTTTCGTTATTGTTGTTCCTTGAACCACTTGAAGCAGTGGCCCGAGATGGCAGACTACTTTTAGAAGCCAGGCAGATAATGAAAATCCAGGAAGCCAGCTTCATGTCAGATGACAGATGGCAACTGACACCTAGTTTCAACAAGGGACCAAAGGGGAAGGTGTGACAGTGGGCCTGATTTCTAGAGCTGACTCAATTCTAGCTGCCAGCACTGCTGCCTATTAATGGATAAGCCAGGAATTTGGCTTTAAATGAACTCTCCCCAGCATGTACAGAAAAATAATAGAAAGTGCATACGCTCTGAGTACTTACTATGTGTCAGGCAGTGTTCTAAGAGCTTGGACAAAGGCTCAACCACTAACCAAGAAGCTATTTGCACTTGATACCTGCTGGGAAAGGGGAAATCAGTTTTCACTGGGAATTTCAACCACACTCAGGGCAGGCCCTGTGCCCAGGAGTAAATTGGTCAATACAATGGGCTCCATGTTGTTGTTGATGTTTTTCTTTGTGAGCATTTTGTTTCCTTTTGGCTATTTTTTGTCTTTCTGTTTTGTTTTAAATTTGATTTTATTTTTAATGTTGTGAGGGGGAGAGAGAGGGAGGGAGAGAGAGAGAGAGAGAGAGAGAGAGAGAGAGAGAGAGAGAGAGAACATAAAGTTGGATGGTAGGAAGGATCTGGAGAAATGGGCAAAAGAGATGGTCAAGATATATAATAATATTGATTGTGACCCATGGAGATAAGAGTGTTATTGTTTATCTCCATATTACAGATGAGCGAGGGAAGGCTCAGATAATTTAAGTAACCTCCACAGAGTCATATAGATCAAGTGGAAGACTCAGAATACAACCCTAGGCTATGTTCTTAACAATTATAAAATACAACCACTTACTGTGGTCCCCTAACTGAAATGTGAACACTGAAAAAAATCAACACTACCAAACCAGACTAAATGTTGCTGGAAGCCTCCTAGAGCGATCCTTGCTTTATTCTAGAATGAGACTGTTGTCATAGATGGTCCTAAAAACCTCAACAGTAGCTGAATTCACTTGCTAGCATTCCTGCCTAGACAAGGGCTGGCTGAGGAGCAAGCCTTTTTAACCTGCTTTTTAGTCACACTGCCTTCTGTTTCAATTGCTTCTGAGAACAAGGTGAAGGCATAGAGCTGGGTCAGTTGGCCTAGCTTTGGGACCTCAAGAGGCCTCAATATTAGAGGTAGAAAGATATGGACACTTGAATTACTTTCTAATTCTTGGTCTCCTCCTCCCCCTCCCCCTCCCCGTCCTCTTCCTCCTCCTCCTTCTTCTCCTCAATTGTGCTTGGGCTGGAATGCAGGACTTGCAAAGTATATTCCCATTACATCTTTAGCCTTTGGGTTTGGGGAAGAGGGTTTTGCCAGGTAGTCCAGTCAGGCATGAGCCTCACTAGGTAACCCAGGCTGACCTTGAATTTACAGTGATCTTCTTGCCTCCCAAGTGCTGGGATTACAGACATGTACCACCATGCCTGGCTGGTTCTGACTCTGGTTTGTTGGCTGGTTTGTTTGGAGTGGGTGGGTCTTTTGGTGTCTGTCAGTCTCAGTTTTCTCACCTGTAAAGGCCAACTAGTAATCTCTCCTGCATAGGGTTATTGTGAGGATCAGCAGGATACTGTATGCACGGGAACATTACAAAGAGGATATTCTTAGCAGTGGGGCTTGTTTACAGACAAGAAGATGTCATTTCCCAGGGAAAGCTACCCAGAAATGGAACCAGGGAAGATAAGCTCTCTTCTTCTGCCGTTATTATCTTTCTCAGAGCTCTAGCTTTGATTCTAAGCTTTTGCATCCACCAGGCCACATCCATGGCTCTATCTGACCGTGGGCACTGATCATCAATGGCTCTATCTGACCACGGGCGCTGATCTCTAGAGTTCAAGGGCTTGGGCATATTGAAATTTACCAGAAGTGTTTCTTTGCCAGCAATTTCCCTTTGTCATTTTTGGGGTTCATTTTCAGTTTTAAAATTTTTATTATATTTATTTACTTGTGTGTGTACTTGTATGAACATAAACATTCCACAATGAGTGTGTGGAAGGTTTTACCTTCCATTATGTGGGTCCTGACCAAACTCTGGTCTCCAGGATTGGTGGCAAGTGCCTTTAGCTTCTGAGCTATCTCAAGGGCTCTACATTTATGGTTTTTCATATGAATTTACAGGTTTATGTGGTGAGTTCAACAAGGCTAAATACACACAGAGTCAGAGAGGGGGGGAGGGAGAGAGAGGTGGAGAGGGAGAGGGAGGGAGGGGGGAGGGAGAGGGAGAGAGGGAGGGAGAGGGAGAGGGAGAGAGGGAGAGAGGGAGAGAGGGAGAGAGAGAGAGAGAGAGAGAGAGAGAGAGAGAGAGAGAGAGAGAGAGAGAGAGAGAGAGAGAATATATCTTCCTCATGAAGAACTATCTGTTGTCTTTGAACCTGTAACTATTAGGCTCCATAAGAATAACAAAAGCAGAAAAGGTGCTTGCTGAAAGTGGGGCTCAGCATTGTGGGAAAACCTTGATCATGCATGTCACCAGGCACTTTGTGATAAGATCAATGTATGCTTGCTGAGAATCAACCTCCAGTAAGCAGTGGGAAGGTCAGGAGGGGAAGATACTGGAGGGTAAAGGTGACAGAGTGGAGCACTTCAGAAACTGGGGACAAGGAAAGGGCAGCGCAGAGGATACAGATGGACTCTGGGTCTCTGGGAAGGCAGGCACATGTGCTGTGCATACGGTCTCCAGTCTTGTCACAATGTACAGGATCCTGAGTGAAGACTGCTCAGACAGATGCCTCGGGAACCCTTCACAGAGTCCCACTGAGTCTCCCACTGGTCTAGACCTAGTCATGGCAGCCCACCAAAGGAAGCCTCTTAGTATAAGAGTTGAAGCCAACCGGCCAAAATAGTGTGGTCTAAGTGTGGAGGGCTTTGAATATCAAGCTTTTGCTTTCTCCAACCATTGGGAACCATTACAGGAGCAGGAAGTCAGACCAAAGCTCGAGAAGGCACCTGGTCCCATGCCAGGGAGTCTCTTCTGCTAGGGCAGGAGGCTGGAGGCAGGTGTGGGAAGAATGAAAATCTGGGGACAAAATAGCAGGCATGATGATGGATTGGTAGGAGAGAGGAGGGAGGGAGAGAGGATGAGAGCAGGGTAAATGGAGAGAGGGAGGGAAGAGAAGGAGGGGAAAGGGAGGAACAGAGAGGGGGAAGAGGAAAAGAGAAAGATAGAGAGAAACTGAGACAGAGACAGACACCCAGACACCATCTGGGTCTTTGTGGTGGGGGCGAGGAAGGCACCAAAGGAGTCCCAGATGATAACTGGCTGGCTTCTTGCTCTAATCGCCAGAGGGGAGGGCAGGCCATTAGCACAAACAGTGAATTGGCCCCTTAGGGGCTTTCTTCCTTCTGCACCAAAAGGCTGCCCATGCAACCCTGTACATCTTTTCATTCCAGCCTGGCTAGACGGGGCGGCCGGCTCCCAAGCTGTGGCTGAGGCTCTGGAGCGCTGAGCTGCATTTCATGGCAGGGTTCCGGGAGGCCCCGGCCTTCAGGGGCCTCGAGGCCGGCTCTCCAGCCCAGCCTCCCGCGCCCCGCCCATGCCCCAGCCTCAGCCTGTGTTTGGCTTGACAGGGTAGTGGGGAAGCCAAGGCCGCCAGAGGCGGAGGGGAGCAGGCAACTGAGGGCCTGGGTGCGGATGAAGGCGGGAAATGGCCCAGACGCGAGGAAAGCAGGAAGAAGGAGAAAGAGGCCAAGGAGGGAAGGCCGGCAGGGCGGACAGCAACGGACCCCCGCGCCTGGGCCTTGTTCAGCGGCTGCGCCTCCCTGGCGCCTCCCGCCCGGGTAGGAGGAGCCACAGCGCCACCCAGCGTCCGGTGTCCGGGAAAGGCAGTTAGGGCTTTTCCGTTGCCCCGGAAGAGCTGGAAGCTGGGTGGTGCAGAGCCTGAGGGACACACCTGGAAGATACCTTGTGCAAACGCAGGGCAATCTGTGGTTGATTAGCTTTCAAAACCAGACTCTCCGTTCACTTCATCTACCAATCCATCCAGAACGTGGTTGTACTTGAACCTTACCTCGGGTCAGCTGATAATAAGTCTTCCAAAGTTTAACAATCTTCCATGGCTCCCAAAGGACTGCGATGCGAAGCCAACCTAGATTTCCTGTTCTGATTGACCTTCAAGGCCTTTCATGTTTTTACCTTAGGCAATCTTTCAAGCTCATCCCTGGCCACCCACTCTGTACATCCTAAACCACTCTTTCTTACCCAAATGAACTACTTACCACCTCCACATTCATTCACTCTGTGGATGTTGACTAAAGCACTAGAGAAATGACAAAGAAAAAGAAAAAAAAAACATGATAAAAAGGTCTGTCTTAGAGCTTCCATTCAAACGCAGAGACAACAAACAGGAAAGCAGATGTGAAAACCATTGTCCGGTGTCCACTTATCATTTAAAACAGTTCCATGCAGTCTAGATGGTATAAAAAGCAGGGTGACATGCCAAAATATTGGGGCCAGAGGGGCTCTACTATACAATGAGTAGTCAAGAGAAGCCCTCTGAGAAATTGACTTGTGAGCTGGAACCTGCTAATGAAGAGTCAGCCTTGCAAAAATCCGAGGAAGGACATTTGAGGCTGAGGAACTGCAAACAGAAGTTCACCATAGGTGGGATGGCTGGAATGGAGGGAAGTGATGAGGGAAGAGAAGGCAAGTTGTTTCTGCTTGTGGAGAGCTTGGTGAGCCATGGAGAGTTCCGATTGCATTCTATGTGTGATGTGAAACTATGGGAAGTTGTTAGCAGGAGAAAATGGGATGGGTTTAATCTTTAGAAGAGTTCCACAGGAAGGATACCATCTCAGAGACCCAAAGAGTATTTCTCCACACCTCTTCCAGCATTTGTTGTTAGTTATGTTGTTGGGCTTTGCCATTCTGATTGGAGTGGGGTAAGATGAAATCTCTAAGTTGTTTTTATTTGCATTTTCCTATTTGCTATGAAGGATGAACATTTTTGAGATGTTTCTTAACGTGTGTGTGTGTGTGTGTGTGTGTGTGTGTGTTTGGGGACTTCTCTGTTCAGATACCAGGTCCAGTTTTTGAATGGATCATCTGTGAGACATCTTTGTCTCTGGTCTAAGAGTCACTAGTGGCCTGAACTCAGTGACACCAATGGGCATGGAAGACATTCTCAGAATCTACATGCATTTTGAGACATCTTTCTTTAGGGGTTTCTCCCTATCCAAGGCAGGAGCTCTTGAGAGCAGATGCCATGTTGGAGTAACCTGGTGACAATTATCCTATGCTCCAAGGCAGTTACCCTCATGAACATTCAGTACTAAGTGAATAGATTTCTGTGTGGCCACCACAGTGCATGTGACAGGACATAATGGCAGTAGGACAGAACTCTGAGCCTTTTGCTGTAATGGACTTTTGCCATTTTCTTTCCTTATCCTTGTGTCTTCTGTGCTAACAACTGGACCCAAGGCCTTCCCTTATGTTACTTTGAGTTGTTCTTTAACTATTTAACACCTAGTCCCATCCTTTTGTTTTAGAGATCAACCCCAAAAGGAGGAAAAGGACTCTATGAATGTTGGGTAGACAGTCAAAATCATCATAGCATAAAATGTTCACCATTTTGAATCTCAAATCATCCATTCTTCATACTTGCCCCCGTTCTCTATCCACATCCATTCTGCTATGATCCTTTTTAGCCTCTCATTAATTGCTATAGTATTACAGCACAATGCAAGTGAGTCTCGGGGTGAAATTGCAAGTCTTAAAAACAATTCAAGATTTCATGAAGTCAATGGAAGTGATAGTGGAGATCATCTCTAATGTCACACAGAAGTCATGCTAAATGGGGATTTGGCAGAGATAGGCCAGTTACAACTGGCAAACTGACCTGGGTAATAACAGGATCAAGGTTTCAAAGAGAACAACTCAACTCTCAGAGGATTAGAAGAGGTCCTTGGGATAATTGAGGAAGCTCTTGAATTTTAAACAAACAGAACCTTGCCTATGACTGTGCTGCAAAAGCCAACATTGTATTCTCATGCACTTTGGTCTGGAAAATTACATTATCCTGCAACGTTTGAGTCATTTTTTTTGTTATTGTTGTTCATTTTAAGAATTACTGCATAGTTCCAATTATTTACACAGTTTACATAGAAATTAAGATATTTCCAACATGTTCATTCCCCGGGTTAAAGCAAATGAAGACGTTTCCTTTTCTCTAGCTCTATTATACAATGAAGCCCGTTACTAGCACCACTTATCCTGGAATAACAAGGACTTCATGTAGCTGCAGTCTTCTCTTCACTGGTGATTGCTAGGCCTGGCTGCACAGAAGAACCACTTGTGGGGTTTGTTAAACAAAGCTGAAACTGGGACCCTCCTCATCCCACACTAATTAGATTAGACTTTTGGCTGGCGGGGGCCTGTTCTAATACTCTCCAGGTGATTGTAATGCAAGACCAGGGCTTCAAGCCACCAAAGTCCTCCCCACTTCATCCTGTGCTTAGAGATGGAGGCTGGCTGTAGTTGCACTGACCAGAGGGAAAGTGTCAGAGTCTGGGTCTAGATAGACAGGTACACTTAGTGGGCTAATTTCAGGGTGATGCTAGCCTACCTCAAGAGTCAAAGGGTGGCATAAAGCTTGTAGAGATACTTGCTTGGCAATGCCACTGTGCCCTGCACTCCCTAGGTGCTTAATCCTGACCCCTGCACTTTTCCTGTGTAGTAGCACACAGAGAACCCATCTCTCTGTCCTATACCCAAGGCCAAGAGAGACTGCCTTGCTCTGCATGGACATGTGGGAGGCCAAAATGTTAATTGTAAATGCTATAGTGAGAGTGTTATGGTAAAGTTTAAGAAGTTATGTTATATGTCTAGAACACATCCATCCTGCTGTACTGCCAGCATCCACCACAGTGCTTGACATGTTCTAATTGTTCCATAGGTATATTTTGAATGAATGAATAAGTTGGACACAGACAGAATGTGTTATGTACTATGATTAAAATACAAAGCATTACCAAAGTACAAGGAAAGATTATTTCCTGCTGGTGAAAAGAGAGAATGTGAAAGCCATCATAGCAGAGAGGATATTTAAGCTGTATTTTGAAATCTAGGGAAGGTAGTGATGGGCAGAGAGGAGGAGAAGGCATTCCAGGAAAAAGAAACTAATGAGAGCCAAGAGCAGAAGAGGAGAGGGTGCAGGGCTCATTTATGAAGCAGCCTGTATGATGGTTGCTTGCTTGCGTGTATATATATATGTACCACATGCATGTGCCATTGCCAACAGAGGCTAGAAAAGGATGCCAGATATCCTGGAACTAGGGCTATAGATGGTTGTAAGTCACCATGTGGATGTTGGGAACGAACCAGGGTTCTCTCTTGGCCAGTGTTCTTAACCACTGGGGCATCTCTCCAGCCACAACCATGGTCATTGTATTGGGTTCCTTCATAGTACCTGGGACTGTGCTAGGAGGGTTGACTGGGGCCAGAGCAATTGGACAATAGATTAGCAGGACAATAGTTAGGCTATTATAATAGTCCAAGCAGAAGTCCCGAGGTCCTGAAGTCCTAGAGTGGCTTAGTGGGATACAGGGTAAAAAGAAGGGCTTGGTACATAATGCAGAGAATGACAGAATTTGAGATGGGAGTAAAAGAAAAGGAAATGATCAATGATTGTCAGCTATTGTGTCAAGTGATTATGTGCATACCTTATTCTCACAATAACTTGACTTGACTTTTTAGATCCAGTCTGGTCTCAAAGGCCATGTGCTAAGTGCCATGTTCCATTGCATTTGGAGGAAACTGAGAGTGGAGCTTGTTTCCTCAAAAAGCAATCCAGAAGCTCAGCCTAATCATGCTCTCCTTTTCTCCACTCCTAGCAAAGAGGCTTGAGCTTTGGCCTTTTCCTATGCCCTGACGTTCTTACCACTCCAGGCTGAGCCTGCACTCTTCCTCAGCTTTGCCCTTTATGTGAGTTACCATCTTGACCACTGTCAGTGGATGGCTTTGTGATTTCCTTGTCTAGAATGGTGTACTACAAAATTTATGGTTTTTCTCCTGAGATTTAATCTGAGTTAGTTGGCATCCTCTGGCCCACTGTCGTCCTCAGACCTTAGAGTTTTTTCCTAGAGCAGCAAGCTGGATCCTGCAGAATAAATCCACCAAGAGAGATTTATCAAGTCTTACCATTTATTTCTTTAAGGGGTTAAACAAGAGCAGAGATGTCTCTGCCCCACAGTGCAACAAAACAGAAAGCAGTACACGTACAGACACTCTCACTGAAACACGGAGGCTGGGAAAGAGGAAGGCAGAGACAACTGAACCATAGCCGGGGAAAGGAGGAAGGGCTGGGAGACTACTAGGGGACCAGCTTGGAGACTCAGTCATAGGAACTAGTGCAAGAAAGGCCTACTCATGAAGCACAGTGTAGAAAATGGCATAAGAAAGCCGCCCAGCTCTGCTGCCTGTGACGGAGGGCAGGGGCAGCTGGGGAGGTGGAGGAGTAGGGGGTTGGGTCAATGGGGACAGTCAAATGACTGTGAGGTGGAGTGTGGTGCCCCTTTCCCCTGCCACTGGGCAAGGCCTTGGGCTGGTCTGAGCCAGGGGTCTCCTGGGCACTTGGTGAGGGGGAAGAGAGGATGGGAGTCTCCAAGGGTCCATTCCCTGGGACCATATTGTCCCCCTTTGCTTCCCAGTCCTTTATCCCCTCCTGAGGATGCAGGCGTCAGAAGGCAGTACTGGGATCTCTCTGGAGCCCATGCCCCTGCCTTTCACTTACACAGAAGCACATCTGGGAAGGATCCAGCACCTCGTACCCTCCCCAGCTGAAAAGAGCACTCTAGGGATGGGGTATGTGGCCGGGCCCGAAGTGCTGAGGGCCAAAAGATGGAGGACACAGGGTCCAGGCAGAGGACAGGCTGTGAGATATGAGTAAACTGGCAGAGAAAAGGGCTCCGTAGGCTCAAGAAGCTGAATTGGGATCCAACAGTGGCCCTTGAATGAAGGAACCCTTGTCTGCTAGGGAGGGTGTCCATCCATCACAAAGCTGGCAGGGTGCAGCTCCTCCTTCCCCTCCCCTCCTGTTTCTCTGTAATGCTGCTCCAGGACTGTCCTCCTGTATGCATCCTTTTGGTCTCTGAAAGCCATTGGCCTATCCCACAAAGAATCGGGCTCCTGTTCTTGTCAGCTTGCATTGGCTTTTAGATACCCAGGCAATGTGGCCTTCCTTTTCTTCTAGCAGGTCAGTGCAAGCAAGGCCAAAGGCTTCCAAGCCTCATCTCTCACTCATCCCTTTAGCCTGACTAAACAAGTTCCTTGGGCAAGGGTTAGCAGCAGCACTTTATCTCCAGTCAGAGTCCTCTTGCCAGCCTCTGAACTTTGTCCAGCAAGGGCAAGGGGTGGCTAGAGAAAGGGACCTGCTAAAGGGTGAGGAGGAGTCTAGCTGTCCCTCAGTGGGACAATAGGCCACAAGGTCAGGGATGGGAAGGGATGAATACTCTTTGGTAGGCTGGGGATGGACACAGGATGGGGTAGGGGAGGCTCATCTCTGGAGAGCTCTGGAGTAACACCACCAGTTCTCCTTCATGGAGGCCTGGGCTAGGACAAGATGAGGGAGTGTAGGGACCCAGGCCAGGCCTGACGCACTTGGGCTCAAGTCCCTACTCCCTGTGGAGATTGGAAATGAAAGGTCTGTGGCCCCAAGGCCAAGATTTCCAGGGCAGAGCAGCCCTAGGGAGTGTGTGCACCTTCTGTAAGATATGGCCCTCCAGACAGCGGCAGTCCAACCACGTGCCCTCAACCTTCTGGGTGTTGGCTCCTGAGCTCCTTCCCAGGAATCTCTTTATGCACTTCCTTCTTATTTGGGGGCCGCTCTTGAATCTATCTGCCTCAACACTAATCACCCACCCCCCAAAAGCCATCTCTTCAGGCCACCTCTCCCCTTCCCTATCTTTCTTCTCTTCTACCACTCATTCCATATCCAGTTCCAATCCCTCATTGCCTAGGGTGGTGGGGGCAGCCTAACTAGGGCACCTTCCTAGCTGTCACACTGTGTGCCTCATCCTGTGCCCGCCCCACACTCAGGGTGCTGACGACCGGCAGGAGGGCAACCACACTGTCTGCCGTCACCTGTAGGGATATGGGCAGGAGGGAATTAAGGATCTTGGCAACGGAAGGAATGTGGAGGGGGGAGAACTACTCCCCTCTGTGCCCCCCAACATTCCCTGCAGGGTTGAGGCTGGGTAAGCAGCCTCCTTCCCTGGGGTCAGGGCTCTTGGCAGGAGTGGGCAACTCCAGCCCCTCCCCCTTTTTAGAACTAAGCCCCAAAGGTGGGGCTTGGGAGGGGACACCTGCTGCTCCTACCTTTTTCTCCTGGGTGAGTTTTACAGCTCCTTGGGGGCCCTCTGGCCATTTTGTTGGAGCTGCTTTTAGGGCAGGGGTAGATTGGGGACAATATCTGGTCCCCCATTTCTCCCCACCCCACCTGATCCTACACCTCCTGTGGGAGATGCTTCCTTCCCCCAGCCTGGAGCTGGGCTGGAGCTGATGTCAGTATGTGGTGGAGGTTTGTCCTCCTTCCCTGTGGTCACTCTTCCTGTGTCAGCCCCTCCTCTAGGGCAGGCAGTGTCTCCAGTCCCAGTCCCCCACCACCCTGGCTGCTGGAGAAGGACACTACGGTATGGAGTAGTATAAGAACAAGGACACAGAGCCGGATCCTGCTGGGACTGAGGCGGGAGCCCCCAGAGACCGGCAGCAGGGAGGGCTTGTTGCTGACTCGGCTTGGGGGTTCATGGCGGGGATGGTAGTGGTGGTACTGATGGTGGTAGTGGTGAAAATAGGAGTGGTGGAATTGCTGGTGGTGGGTTTTAGGGGGCTCAGAGTCCTTGAACTTCTTCTTCTCCGACTCACAGGAGACCCACTGCACATCACAGCACTTGGTTTCCGGCCGCTTTGGTGAAGTATCCATCAACCCTGCCAACGGATAAGGAAGGTGTGTTGGGGGAGGGTGCTCTAGGGAGTTGATGACTCTACCTTAGCTGTAAAATGGATGCACAAAGCTGAGGCTCAGGTAGCCCTACTCAAGAAACTCTCCCCACCAGCCCTCACATCTTCTGCTCTCATTCCTTCCTTCCAGGGATGTCACCAGTTTCTCCAGAGTAACTCATAGCTCAGCATGTTCTGAGTAGATATGGCCACTTTGGTCTTTTTGTCCTGTTCCATTTGGCCCTATCCCACCCAACCTAGGGACCTGAGTGCCAGCTCCTTTGCCACTGACTTCCTGATCTGACCTGTCTTCCATTGATGTCCTTCCTGTCTCCATGCCCCTAAGCTCTTTCATCTCCCCCTCTTCCCCAGTGCCCTGACTTTACCTGTACAGATAAAGCCAGGGAGGCCTCCATACACCATTTCTTCATTGTCAGGGAGGATAAAGGGGCACCGGGTCTGCACCTCCAGGCAGTATTGCTTGCAGGGCACCCAGTTCTGGCATTCCTGCTGGGTCACACTGAAGTATTCTGAGCACAGCCAGGCCTTGTAGACAGCCTGTGGAGGCAAGGAAACAGCGTCAGCCAGTGCCTTGTGTAACAAAGCTTCCTGTGTCTCTCTATGGAGCCAAACCAACTTGACCCCAGCATTTGGAGGAGGCCTTGTCAGAGGTGTCTACCCATCTCAAAGCCAGTACTCTTGAGTTCTCTAACTACCATCATCCAAGATTTAGAATTGTTGGCCAAAATTACAAAATTAATCCTGTGTCAGAATGGAAGGAACTTTACCAATCACTTCATCCAACTCTATCATTTTACACATGGCTCAAAGAGGTGCATCAGAGGCTACCGATATGTAATGAGGCAAATCTCAGTTCCATTAAACTTGATAAACATTGCCTTTGTTGATGGTGCAGAACTTCTAAGTTCCAGACAATGAGAATAATTCAAGCACTACCTCAAGAAGGAGATGAGAATAATTCATGCTCTAACTCATTGGACTATTGTGGATTAAATAGCATGGCACATATGAAAATGTTTTGTGAACTCTAAAGGGCAATACAAATGTGAGGGCTTATCTTTAATAAAAACTGGAATCTGCCTTTCCAGGCACCACATGTGTCTTTGAGCTCTTCTTAATCCAGGCTCTGTCTTGTTGGCTCAGCCCTGGTATGGAACAGATATCTCAGACACTGCTGCTGCACTGCTTGTGGAATCATTCTTTGTGGCTTCACTTCACTGGTATCCTTTTTTTTTTCTTCCTCTAGCCCACTCCCACCCCAGCACTGGGTCTAGAGAGAAAGCTCCCTTGCTCCATACCTTGTCTCTCCTTGAGTCTATGGTTTCTCAGAAAAACTTAAGTCACTTAGGGACAGATAATTCTGTCGTAGGGGTTGTGCTGTACACTGTAGGATACTTAGTAGCATCCCTGGCCTCCACACCATAGATACCAATAACAATGTCTCCTCTCCCACATTATGACATGAAAAGAATGTCCCCAGCATTAGTCAAATGCCCCCTTGGTGAAGGGCAGCGTAATCCCTCACCTGGATGACAGATGCTTCCCACCTCTACTTTTGCTTTAATCTATTGCATGAGAATAAGTGTGGACCCAAGCTGTTAGCAAATTATATCACTCCCTTGCTTCAAGCTCTTAGATGCATTTGACTAAAAGCCTAGTGTTTAAGTACAGACTTCAAAGCCCTGCACAACTCTGCCCATCTTTCTCCAACCTCATTTTCTATCTCTCTTCAAGCTCATCATGCTGCACAAAGCAGAGGTTTTCTTTCTTTTTCTTGAATGTGCCCTACTTCTCTCTACCTCCGGGCCTTCGCACATGTAACCACCTGGCCTGGAATATTCTTCACCCCACCTTGGTTATAAATGGGCCCTTTACATCTTTCAGGGCTGAGATTAAATATCACTTCTACCATGAGTGTCTTTCACTCCTGCCGTCAGAGGACACAGCCCCCAATTATCCGTAACTGTTTCTTCACCAAAGATGCTACTTTGTCTGCATCCTTGCTTTAGTTTCTGCCTCCTCCACTAAACTGTGAACTACATATAAGCTCATGGGATTTTCTACTAACCACTGTGTGCTCAGTACAATATACATCTTAAAAATCATATGACTGAACGTATATGAAGACAGGCCCCTTTCTCTCATGAAAATTCCAGTTTCATGAGTAGACATACTTAACTTGAACCTATGACATTTATTCCATAGGAAGGGCTGAATTGTGGTTCATTAGTGTTAATAGTAAACTGAAAAAATTTTCAGTGATGAGATAGCAGTTGAGTTTGGGTACTATGAATGTGATTCAAGTAGTAGAGTCCTTGCATAGCATCCATAAAGCTATAGGTTCAACACCCAGCATGCCATGAGCTAGGTATGGGGCACACACTTATAATTCTATCCTGTATTCAATCCCTAGCACTGTAAAACTGGGTATGCTTGTAATCCTCACATTTGGGAGGTGAAGACAGAAGGGTCGACCAAGAGTTCAAAATTATCTTTGTCTACATAGTGAGTTTAAGGCCAGCCAAAGATACATGAGCTCCTGTCTCAAACAAACAAACAAACAAACAAATAACCCCAGCAACATTGGGCATAAAGAAGGATTTTTATAGATAGGATGCACTAATGAGGCAATAGTTTAGGCAAAAATGTAGAGATGAGCAAGTACACATAGACTAAGAGAAAAGAATGGCTTCATGTAGATGGCATGGAAAGGAGACTAAATTCTTGTTCATGACATTTGCGTGCCTTCTGCATTGTGACCCTGATAAAAGTGCTCCATTGAATATCTTTGCACACATGGGTAATGCACACTTCTTCAGTTTTATTTATACAAATTGCCAAAGGTGAACCAACTAAGATGAAATGTATCTACAAAGGAAGGATAATGGGACCAAAGAAGAGTGGAAAAAACAGGCTAAGGGAAGAGGCAGGGAAGGAAAGCTGGAGGGGTAAAAGAGGGTGGTAAGAGAAGTGTGTAGGGGGTAAGAGGAAGCTGCAGTGGTATAGGTAATAAAAGAGAAGCTGTGTAAGGAAGGAGGTAATAAAACATAAGGGTATATAGGATGATTAAGAAAGGGAGTAAGAAAAGATGGAAATAAGAAAACACGAGGATGGATAAACAGGGACAAGAATAAACGAGAAAAAAGCACTATGAAAGGAGGATCATAAAGATTAGACAGAGGGAGGAGAAGCAGGAGTAAAGAAAGAAAGTAAAATCTCCAGAGCCAAGGGCCCTAGCACCTAAGAGCCACTCTCTATACTCTGGGCCCTTAAGTGCCAAGATGTGTTTCTGTCCATAGCCACAAATCCCATTTTTGCAGCATGGACCAAGAACCCATGTCACTCTCTCCCCAAACTGTGTAATCAGCCCCCTACTCTGTGGTCATCAGTGGAGCTGGGGCTCACAGGGACCTGAGAGAGTCTCCTTAGCTCTTTCAGTCCCGTGCTCCTGCTTCTAGAGGAGTCCCCAGTGACAGTCCTGCTCTCTTCGCAGGCATTTGCAATTAGCCCAGTAACAAAGTATAAAGTCTGGGCACTCCCTTCATCTGAGAGGTGGGGGGAGGGAGAAGGGGTGGCCTGACAGTAGGAGTATGGCCTTTCTCCTTAATTAGCCGACCCCCCTTCAGTCCCCACACCCCCAGTTGGAGTCACCATGGCAACAAGTGGGTGAGCAGATTGCCTGGGGAGGACACCAGGCCTGTGGGTGGTGAGGCAGGAACAGGCAAGAAGCTAATGAGGGGAATAGAAGCAGAAGAGGCACAGTGAGCTCAGAGGTAATCTAATTCCTAAGCCCCACAGCTGGCCAGCTGAGCCACTGCTGGCCCATATGCTTTAAGGTGGCCTGGGGTCTCCACCTGGCAATAAGCCCACCTTAGACTCTGAAGTCCCGTTTACCTTGTCCTCTCTCACCAGTATGGTAGCGGTGGCAGGAGGCCTGGGCACTCTTCTAAAGAAAGAGAAGGGGCCAGGAGGGCTTGCTGGAAGTGAGCATTGGAGGAGGGGAGGAAATATCTTAGAACCAGGAAAGGGAGGGTTGGAGACCTGTGAAGATCTTTTGCTCTCAGATTTTTAACTCTGGCTATATAGTAGAACCACTAGGGAGGTTTTTTTTGTTTTGTTTTGTTTTGTTTTGTTTTTTAAATTAAACCTGTCTGGTTCACATGGCACTCAGACCAAAACGTCAGGATCTCTGCAGGCAGAATCCCACACATCTGCAATTGGAAAATGTCCTCAGGCAATTTTCAGCATGCAGCCAGGGTTGAGAATGTCAATTTTTACCATTATATAGATGGAGAAACTGAGGCCTAAAAGGGGGAGAAGAACTTGAGTATAACCTCATAAAATATTGGCAAAGAAAGGACCTGGAAACCTGGGTTCATAATTCCAGATCCAAGTGTCTTCCTATTGAAAAACCCTGTCAGGAAACCCAAAACTAGGGGCCAGAGACCAGGGGCCTGGATAAGAGAAGAGCACTGAGAAGAACACAGCATATTCGACAGTTTCAGAATCTTTGAACTGAAGCCTTGTCAGAAAAGCCCTTTCCATTCTTCCCTGGTCTCTGAGTGGAATCATCCTAGCTACCTGAGGGAGCAGGGATGGTGACTAGGAGGTGGCAGGGAAACCTTGAACTACCAGTGCCCTCCTTTCCCCACCTCAGTAGGGCCACCACAGGTCTCAATCAAGTTCTGGCTGCTACAACCCAGTTGCTATGGGAACTGGGAGGGGAAGGAAACAGGGAATAACTAGAGGGAACACCAATTAACCCAAAAAGGAAGCTAGGAAGGCTGTCTCACCCCTCCTCCCAGCTGAGCAACAGAAACACCCCTCAAATAGGAGGGGTGAGACAAAGGGGATACCCTCCCTTCCTGGGCTCTGCAATTGTCAGTATAGGGGGGACTAGAATGACCCAGCCAGCCTCATCCTTAGCTTATTGGCTTGTAGCCCTGGCCAGGACATTTTAGTCCTACATTCCTCCAGAAAGAAATGTGTGACTTCACAGAGGGCTGTGTAAATGTACAGTCACACCCTAAAGTCAGGATGTGGGGCCAGAAGGGTTAGAGAGAGGGCCAATGGCAGCTCCTAGGTTTGGGGCTGGAAAACCCTCCAGAGGGAAAGCTTCAGTTATTTTCCAACCAGGAAGCAAACAGTTTCCTTCCTGATTTCTAACTCACTTCTCTCCCAAGGGTTTGTTTCCCCATCCAAATCTTCCCTACAGACCCTTTCTTCATGGCTGCTTATCTTCTTAAGGTACCCATGGGACCCCTGGCCAGGAGCTGCAGCTGCAGTGCTTGTGGAAGCAAAGGGGTGGGGGTGAGTTTCAGACCAAAGTTACAAAAGCCACAGTATACAAGTTACCAACCTAACTCCAGTTTTTACTCATAGGGAAACTGAGGTCCATAGAAAGGGAATACATTGACAGAATTGGAGATGTGAGAGGCACCTTGGCAACTAACTTGATGCCTTCTTGCCCAGTATCTATTAGCAATCCTCGAATTATGTGAGGTACTCTACTGGGCAGGAGAAAATGCTCTTTTTCTACCCTGGTCTCCAACAGTTGGGTCAGAACAGAATAAGGTCAGCATCAGAACATGAATGTAATTCTACAGATAGCAATAGTCTCCTGGCATTGGTAAAGTCAGAATCAGATTAGAGGCATTACAGGGCAAATGACAGGGCTCTACTTAAGGGTCTATAAGCAACAGCTGTCTTACTTCTTAGTATGAGCAGTTATGAGTCAAAGTGGCCTGTTATGGCCTGAAGGAAAGGTACAGGAGATGACTGGAGACACGGGTGCAAACCTGAAGCTAGTCCATTCTGGAGGGTCCTCATATGTCCAAGCCTCCTAGACCATCTGTTCAAAGGCTAGATATGCCCACTCTGGCCAAGGGTAGACTAATAGAGAAGTAGTATCCATAATCCAGGGACAGTTCTGAAGGAGCCTAGATGGTAGATGCCAAATTAGATGAGCAGAGGAGGTAAATTCATAACTAATCCAGAATGGAAAGGACTGTGAGAGTCATCACTCCACCACATTTTCTGCCCCAACATCACAGCAAAGCACCATCCAGCTTCTAATTGTAAACACTGTTATAGAAAGCTCATCCTCTCATAGGGCAGCCCACAGCTTCAGATGACTCTAGTGATTAATGAAGTTCTTTCCTCTTTGGAGCTGAAATAAATGCCATTCTCTGTCTTTACTCATGTATCTTACTAGCTCTTCTGGCCCATATATTACATTCACAATCCTGTTCCTCAGGCCAACTGTTAGGAATTTGTAGACCTCTCTGAATCTAGTCTCCTCATTCATTTTTCTAAATGCAAAGAACACACTCTAAATACCAGAGTGCCTGACACTATGTTAGGAGCTACAGATGCAGAGGATGTTCAAGATCATGTCTTGGACAAGGGAAACAGCCATGTGAATCAATTAGTATGAACTTCAGTGTGAAGTCACATGTACTTGGCACCATGGTGGGATAAAGGGAAGAAATATTGACTGTGTTTTCAAGGCTGAAGGACAGAAAATATTTCCATGTGGGGAAATTTTAAGTTAGGGCTTGAAAAAATGGGGGGTGGGTAGAAGCTCGGTGGGTGAAATAGAGAGAGAATAAAGTACTCTTCAGCCAAAGGAATCAGCAGGCATAATAACCTGGAAGTAGGAAATAATGATGGACTCAGACAATGTAGGTAGTTCAGTGTAATTAGAGGGTGTGAGCAGGAGGTTATGAAGGAACATGTGCTCTGCAGGAAGTACATGACCATATCATGATGCTTTGGATATGGAGAGAAACTAGGATTCTTCTTATAGGCAATGGAGAACTGTTCTTTTTAAAATTTGTTTATTTTTTTTTATTTATTCACTTTACATCCCACTCACTGCCCCACTCCCAGTCACTCCCTCCCACAATCCTCCCTCCGTCCCCCCTCCCCTTCTCCTCTGAGAGGATGGAGGGCCCCCTAGGTATCCCTCCCACCCTGGCACTTCAAGACTCTGCGGGGCTAGAAGTATCATCTCCACCACAAAAGAGAGTTTTTAATGAGCTCAACAGAACTGCTTATTTAGAGATGTCTATGGCTAGCCTGCTGGGGCAGGTCTCTAATACTTGCTGCTTGGTAGGTTGAGGCAAGAGTATTACA